>NC_067236.1:22938366-23248366 GCF_019924925.1 Ctenopharyngodon idella
GATAGTACTGTTCAAATCAGTGGCCAGTGCCTTGAATACTAAAGACAGGCTCAATGGAGAGAGAATGCAGTGGTTTTTCAATGAGTGGGTCATGGGAGGTCACGGCACACGATAACTCCTATTCAAGACTTAATTGCTGGTTGAGAGTCTAGGAGGCCCCACTGAGCTCACTAGAATGGACGCGATGTGTAGAGAAGGTAATTTATGATGAGTAAAATGAGTGTGCCAAGTCACTGGACATGCAGGACTGGGGAACTTTTTTGTTTTGAGGGCTTGATTTGAGTAAAGAATAATTTTATTATAATTTCATTCATTCATTCATTCATTCATTCATTCATTCAATTTTATTTTATTTTATTTTATTTTATTTTATTTTATTTATTTTTTAATTTTATTATTTCATTTCTGTTTTCTTATTTTATTTATCTTATTTTATCTTTTATTTTATTATTTTATTTTATTTTTTATTATTTTTGTATTCAGCTGAGGAAACATTGCCTGCATTTAACTCTGTGACTGCACACTCCAGCATGTGACTATTCAAGTAGTATGACACAGTGTACAGTGTTTTTTACAGAGCGTATGTGTGTGTCACTGAGACCCAGAAATGTGCCTTCGCTTTGGTCTCATATTTATTGTGGTGACTCTTGTGCGGCTTATGCAAACAAGCTGACAGAGTTCAGCTTTCATCTGCTGAAGAACGCTTGAAGTGAACACTAGATCATAACCACAAGTGTCTTTAAGGAAAGAGGAAAAGAGGGGATAAATGCATTATGACATCACAGATCAAACATGTGTCAGGCACTTGATTCGACTCACACAAACACATTGTCAGGCTGTGAAGATGCTGTAAGCTCTGATTTCACTATTCCATATAGCCGTGAGGATCCAAGCAGAAGCGTTAGCCAGAAACAGAATGTGTGGTGGACAGAAGAAATTGGTTTTAGGATCTATGAGGCCTGGTATAATGAAGGCTATGGAGGCTTCATGGAGGTCAGAAATGCAATGTGGTGACAGTTTGTGTAAAGCTTTGAAGACACACAGTAAAAACCTAAACTAGATTTTATATTGCACTTGTAACCAGTGAACAGAGGCCAGTGGAGAGAAACATTGTTTGTTTTCCTGGTGTCAGCAGCCTAGCAGGCCAAACAGAAACGAGTGAAACAGCCCCCTTTGCACTTTTCTTGAATGGCAATATGCTTTTACTATCCTATTACTTTTTTATAGTATTAGAGGCACAAATTTGATCATTTTTGTTGTATACATATATTTGAAAACTGTTATCCAACATAATATTAACCTCACATGAAACATTGTTAGTTTTAAACACAATAAACATCTGTTTCTTATCCAAGAACACAAGTAAATCATTCTTTTTTTACACATATTGTCATGTTGACTCAAGCGTTCAACCTTGTTTCACAAAATATTGTAAGAAGCAATGTAAATTATAATGATAATAATCATCATCATCGTCATCATTTTTTAAAAAAACGAATTGATTTAATTTATGGGAAATAAAAGTTTATTAGTTGATCCTAAATCTAAGTTTAGGTTTAAAATAATAAAAAGATTTTATGTATAGATGCAACAGTCAGATTTCATAATTTACATTTTCTCCATATGGAAATTGATTTTGAACAATAACTTCTAAACCTTTAAAGACAGCCCTACTGTGAAGTTGTTAATCCATGGTATTTGCTTCTGCTGAAGCTGTCAGCCAAATTTATTTCAGTTTATTTTTTAAAATAATCGTTTAACAGTGGAATTCCTGGTGAAAAACTACATTACCCATGATGCTGTACAGAAAATCAGAGAGTCGAAAAAGCAACATGTGCCAAAATAGCTCGTTAGCTCCTCCCACTCCCATCAAGCACTGCGAATGACGTAATCCAGTTGATCTCTCTATGCTTTCAAAATACTGAAATGTTTGTATATATATATATATGCACATTGTGCAATAAACTTAAAGGGGTGGTTGATTATGATTTCACTTTTTTAACTTTAGTTAGTGTGTAATGTTGCTGTTTGAGCATAAACAACATCTGCAGAGTTACGACGCTCAAAGTTCAATGCAAAGGAAGATATTTTCTTTTTCAAAAATCGCTTTTTAAGGACTACAACAAACGGCTGGTAGGGACTACAACGAGCTTCTTCCCGGGTTGGTGACATCACTAATCTTAAAATGTACCCCGCCCCCGAGAACACGCAACAAAGGGGGTGAGGCCATGTTGAGCTGCTTTAGAGAAGAGGACAAGTTGTTGTAGTAGAGTGTTGTTGCCATGCCGTCATTTTACACCGGACTGCTTCACAAACGAGGGTCAATTCAACGCTGGATTTGCACAAAAGATTAACATGACGGCACATGTAAGTCGATGAGTTGAATCAACTCCACAGCAACTACATAAATTTATCCACTAACCATTCAGAAACGTCCAGTTTCATTCTAAAAGTTGTAACTTCTTCCTGAGTCTCTCCATCAGTGTCGACTCCGGTTTGAACAATGTAAGGCTGAACACCGTTACTGACAATCCTCATTTTGGCTGCGTGAGATTCTCCAGCTTTGTTGTTGTTGAGCAACCGAAGCGTGAGCTGTTAAAGCTCCGCCCTCTTCTGGGGCAGCAGCTCATTTGCATTTAAAGGGACACGCACAAAAACGGCATGTTTTTACTCGTACACAAATAGGGGCAAATTTGACAAGCTATAATAAATGATCTGTGGGGTATTTTGAGCTGAAACTTCACAGACACGTTCTGTGGACATCAGAGACTTATATTATATCTTGTAAAAGGGGCATTATAGGTCCCCTTTAAAATATATTGTCTTTATAAATAAAATCAACATTTGTAATTGAGAAGTTTTATAGTTCTCCATCACTTTTAATTCAAATATGGTGTTCACAATGCTTCATGGGATTGTAGTTCTTTCCCTCACTAAAGCCATTAAGTACACAGTCTTATACCTTTGTCTTTTTGTCCAATTTTCTAAAAGTTTTTGCTTCAAATCAAAGATTGTAATGTTGGCATTCACCTCATAGGTGACTGGCTTGGTTCATGGCTTATAACTCTTTAACTGATTTTTTAAAAAATTCCTGTGGGAAAAAAAAATACTTCTGGAAAGAGCACCGCTGAAAAATGGGGCGGGCACTGTTGCCCTCTATAGAATTTACAACATAACAAAATCACATGAATCAGGGCTAAATAATATTTAGATACATCTGAAAAAAACAATAACAGGGTTGCAAAAATTCAGACCTCATATAAAATGAATTGAAAATATTAATATCCTTAAAAATATTAAGGTTAAGCATCATCTTTTGCTGAACAGTTGAATCGTGCCTTTTAATGAAGATCATTTCCGGCTTTATTTTCTTCCTTGCTCATGGAAAGTGCCCTGTAGAGCCTGTTGCAATAATCAGGACAGGAAGCAAGCGTTTCTGCAGACCCAGTTAATTTGAAGCAGGGGCTTTAATTTGTTCTCAAATGCACATATTTGTCATAGAATTTTAGATCTGAATCAAAAATAACACACTGTTTGCTGGTTGTATGCAGCCGTGTTGCATTGTCCATCCTTCAGAACGATTGTAGCTAATGGCTGACAAATTCATTTCAATGTAAGCAACCAATCACCACGCTTCCAGTTCCAATTCATAAAGGTGCAGCTGCCATACAAGAGACGTCCCGTGGAGCTTCAGGCACCGATCATGGGTCAGACATTAACGCTCTTATTCAAGGGCGGTGGGCTCTTTTATTAATCCACCATTTAAGTTTCTTTCCAAGTACTCTGTAGGCTAAAGCTGCGCACAGTCTCTCTTGTCTCTAAACAACAACACCCCCGCTACCTCTTTTTATCATGCCAATAGGGATAATTGTATTTCATTTGGACACCCCGTGTGGCTTGAGTGTCCTATAGTGGCGGAGGCGAGCTGCCCGTGTTGCTGTAATTTAAAGGCCTCTCTCATCATCACCATCAACCCTAGATTGTAATTCAAGAAGCAACTGGGATGGAGGACCCTCCTTTTCTATGCATGACCCATTATTGGGTCTGAGAGGAGATAGCAGCTTTTAGTGGCAAATAGGGCCTTGGTGGATGGTTCGCCCAAGTGTTTTACAAATGAATATGGAGGGAGGGAGGCAGACAGTCAGGCAGCTGGTCGGATAGCCAGGAGAGGCCTCGATTCATGCATCCAACCCCCTAGACATCACTCACCTCCAGCCTTGTGCGATGGCCAGAGAGCTCGACTGCTTTCCCTACTGGTAATTACTGCTATTAAAGCTAATCCTGCGACCATTCAGGCCTGCTTTTGTTTTGGGCTTTATCTTCTCAAAGCTTGGAGAGTTTCTCCTTTCAGCCCGCTGCACAAAAGAGACATTTTTTAGAGTTGGTAATTATCTGTTTTATGCTCTCTACAAGGGCCAGAGAAAACCCTTCCTCGAGCTCAGAGATACAGCAGCGAGAGTACTCAGTTCTTTCTTTTCAGTGCAGCCACTATATATAATCATAGTGATAATGGCAAAAATACGCAGTGGACGTTATTGAGAGATTAATGAGATAGAGGGGGGCTTTATCTATCTCGCCTGGCTATACTGCAGTAAATGCAATTATGTTCAGTGCTTATTAGCATGGTGGTAATGCTGGGTTCTAATTTACGCCAGTAATTGGGTCTCTATTTTTATGATGTGTAATCCACTATTAATCACGTTGATGATTTGGTAAATGTAGCGCACAAATTCCCGTTCTCTCTGATTTCCTGGAACACATCTTTGATCGTTTTGTTCTTTGTTTTTTTCACACCAGTTAACAGTTTTGTCACTAATCTACAAAGATTTGCGCTGATGACCGTATTTCTACAGAAATTTTGCTCCCTAATGACTTTGTTGTCGTCGTCAATTCTATCCCGTGAAGTCAACATAAAATCCATCAATGACTGTTTGCTTTCTTAAGGCGCTTTTCTGGTCTTACTGTGTTAATCCAATCCATAAATACGCATAAAAATAGATAAATTACTAGATATACACTACCAGTCAAAAGTTTGGAAACATTACTATTTTTAATGTTTTTGAACAAAGTCTCTTATGCTCATTAAGGCTGCATTACAGAAAAAACAATAATATTGTGAAATATTATTACAATTTAAAATTATGGTTTTCTATTTTAATATACTTTAAAATATAATTTATTTCTGTGGTGCAAAGCTGAATTTTCAGCATCATTACTCCAGTCTTCAGTGTCACATGATCCTTCAGAAATCATTCTAATATGCTGATTTATTATCAATGATGGAAACAGTTGTGCTGCTTAATATTATTTTATAACCTGTGATACTTTTTCAGGATTCTTGAATAAAAAGTTTAAAAATATCAGCATTCATTTAAAATAGAAATCTTTTGTAACGATATACACTACTGTTCAAAAGTTTGGGGTCAGTAATTCTTCTTTCTTTTTTTTTTTTTTTTTTTTTTGAAAGAAATTAATACTTTTATTCAGCACGGATGTGTTAAATTGATAAAAAGTGATAATAAAGATTTATATTGTTGGAAAAGATATATATTTTTGAATAAATGCTGTTCTTTTTAACCTTTTATTCATCAATGAATCCTGAAAAAAGTATCACAGATTCCAAAAAAATATTAAGCAACACAACTGTTTTCAACATTGATAATAACTGAGTATCAAATCAGCATATTAGAATGATTTCTGAAGGATCATGTGACACTGAAGACTGGAGTAATAATGCTGAAAATTCAGCTTTGCATCACAGGAATAAATTATATTTTAAAGTATATTAAAATATAACCATAATTTTAAATTGTAATATTTCACAATATTATTGTTTTTTCTGTATTTATTATGAAATAAATGCAGCCTTAATGAGCATAAGTGACTTCGTTCAAAAACATTAAAAATAGTAATGTTTCCAAACTTTTGACTGGTAGTGTATGGTCCTCAGTTCAAAAATCTGTAGATATTTTATATTATATTACATTATAGTAAAAACAGCAGTGAAAATGCTACAATAAAAACAAAATAAATGTTAATTGGTTAAATGTAAGTTTATATATATATATATATATATATATAGAAGCTTGTTTCCGCCACTAAATAAAAAAAATTAAAAAGGTAATTGCGACTTTTTTATTTTTTCTCCTAATTGCGAGTTTGCATCTCACAATTCTGACTTTTTTTCTCAGAATTGCGAGATTTAAACTTATAAAGTCAGAATTGTGTGATGATAACTTGTAATTGCAAGAAAAAAGTCAGAATTGCGAGTTTTAAAGTCAGAATTGCGTGATAAAAATTCGCAATTGCGAGAAAAAAGTCAGAATTGCGAGGTAGGAAGAATTGCGAGTTTTTATCACACAATTCTGACTTTATAACTCGCAATTGTGGATTTATATCTTTATAACTCACAATTCTGACTTTTTTCTTAGAATTGTGAGATTTAAACTCGCAATTGCGTGTTATAAAGTCAGAATTGCGAGCTATAAACTCACAATTATGACTTTATTTCACGCAATTCTGACTTTATAACTCGCAATTCTGAGGAAAAAGTCAGAATTGCGAGATAAAAAGTCGCAATTAATTTTTTTTTTTCATTTCATGCTGGAAACAAGCTTCCATATCTTACCATATAAGGTAAAACACTCAAAATAGTTTAACATTGCATTATATGTAATTTTGCTGTTAAATTATTATTGTTTATTTATTTATTTATTCTTTGGTTTTTGCAAGTAAACACTATAAATTACTGTATAATTTATAATCCCTGCGTGGCACATCAAATACTGAATGAGTACATTAAATATAAAAAAAAATATTTTCTATTTTTTTGTTATCAGTAATGTACATTAGGCTGTTTTGTGTTAGATTTTGTGTTATTTAGTAAATGTTTATTGCATTATTTTTGTGTCATGTGTGTTACCCTTGGTGTTTTTGTTTTTGTGTCTTACAGATATTAGCTGTGTTTTATCGACAGGCCTCTTATGATTCATCATCATGTGGCTTTCTATTTTACCACCTGACTTTTATCAGTACATTTTAAGGTAAAAAGCAGATTTTAGTATAAAATAGATTGGCATATTAACATTATATCACAATATATGCCATCAATATGCCATTCCGTAATACCTGAAACATTTTTATAGTGAATTTCCCGGGCGTGCACTTTTTTTACCATAAATTTAACAGGATATTTTTTAACAGTGATATATGTGTGAAAAATGCATTTTATGTTAGATTTCCTCAGGTTGATTCTGGTGTGGTTTCAGTTTAGCTACATGTTGAGACAGTGATGAAATGTGTGTTTTGTTGAAGGATGACTGCAACTAGTTAACAATAATGTGCTGTTACCCAATCTGTCCTGATGTTAATGCCAAAAATATGGTACATGTGTATTAGAGCGTTGGGATTTACACTCATTAGAGAGTTGTGTGACTCTTTGTCTGAGTGACAGTTTTCGCCTAGACACGTTTTATTAAATCACGTCAAGTCTTAGTATATCTGTCGTGAGTCAACCGTGGGACGTGTGGCCCTTCCAGAGTCCAGCCTCTCTCCAGATGGCTTTCCTCTTCCTGGTCCCGGACCTGCTGTGCTGGGACCTCTCCTGATTGGGTAGGCCAGATGCTTTCCTGCTGCTTCAGTCATGATTGACAGGTGCTTTCCCCAAACAGAAGACCTAACATCCTCACTTTTTCCTTGAATGACAGCCCCTGTGGCCCACAGATCTTCTCTGATGATTTTGGGTATGACATTATTAAAGCCTTATGCTGATTGAAATATTCATAACTGTCTGGGAACTTCCATTTGGCTTTGTTGTGAAGTGAACAGTGCTCTGAGCTGTCAGGTTAAGAGCAGTGTTTAAATCACTAGTATCTTCATTTGAAAGCTAATGGGCAACTAAACCCAGAGCATCTGAGTAAATAGGCTCTTAGAGAGAAAAAGGGTCCTTGTCTGTGTAAATGGAGCTGCTCATTTACCTTTTAAGTGTACATATATCACCAATAATATCGTACTAGTGTAATCTACACCAGACCTTTTAAGTAGCTCAATAACAAAGATGGAGTTTCAGCTAGTTTACTTTGGCCCTGTTTACACCTGGTATTAAGATGAGTTTTGGTCGTTTTGCAAAATTGTATTGCAGTACAATATTAACACAATAAGTACATTATACTTTTTTATATTTAAGTACATAGTAGTTAAGGCCACCTAATATAAAGTGGGACCGATCAACCACATACTACTTACTTCATCTCATCTTTATAAACAGGTCTGACACCACACTCACATAAAATACTACATGTGTTTTACGGGACTCGTACCCGAACGCTCTGTGCGCACTACAGAAACTTGCCTGATGTTATTCCTAGAAATGAATTCCCAATGAAACCCCAGGACATGGGATGGCATTGTGAATATGTCTCTAAAGCTGTCAGCTCACATCTGTGGTACAGGTGGGTTAAAAATTATGTTGGGCATATTTCATCATTTAATCACCCCTGAGGGTTTTTATTGGTTTATACTGAGTCTACTTATTGAACCTGACATCATTGTCAGATTTTGGACTTCCTTTGTTGACCTCCTACTGTATAGACAAGTTTTTTTCTTATTTAGCAGTAAGCATTGCTTCATGTATTTATTTGTGTTTGCATTGACAGGTTGTCTGCCGAGCATTTCCATAAGATCTTATTACTGTTTGACCTGTCATAGTGAAAACGTTGTTGACAGAACGTAACTTCAAAATAATGTTACTTTTCAAAATATGCTGATGCTTTAAAAAAGCAAGCATACATATGTCGAAGGTCATCAGATTTTTGAAATGTAAATTTGTTTTCAGAAGAGCGGGCATTAATATCATCAATCCAATGTTGTGTTTCAAACCTGGCAATATTAGACAGGAAAACCATACACCGCATGTCCCTCTGATGTCAAAGTGAATCAGACTCTCTACCCCTCCCTTCCCTTGAGTTTCTTTCAAGAGAATCACAGAGGTGTTTAAGAATCACAGATTTTTCAATTTCAGTACCGACTTGGTACCGTAGCACCAATCACTGGACGTTTCACTTTGAAAGTGTTGCAAAATGTGCAAGAAGCAATGCATGTCCCTGTAATGTCAAAGTGAATCAGACTCTCTACCCCTCCCTTCCCTTGAGTTTCTTTTCCCCTCTGTCCATTTGCTTCCTATTACCCGATCTCTTAGCCAATAAAGATCATAGTCAATTAAAAATACTACTTAATAGTGAGGAAATGAGTCAGTTAAAAACAGCCCTGTGGGTTTTTGTGAGGACTGTAACACCTGGAGTAAGCTAGCCATTAGCATTCCCATTCATCTCAATAGCAGATAGCTAGCACACTTGACTATCCTGGGCTGTGACATCAAAGAAAGCAAACAGAGAAAAAGTCAATTTCATGCTTGGTTCCTTGCCCAATACTATGTTTTGCACTCTAAAAATTAATTCAGGGGACCTGTTACCACAACTTAAATAAATGCATTGTTACAAGTTAAAAATTCAAATTTGTTGTTTTAATTAAACCTTTTAAGTTGTGTTACAGCCTATGCCTTGAGTGTGTGTTCTACTGCATGTGACGTCATGTCTCTGCTTATCTTTCTCTCGGATGAGTCTGATAGTTTAGGTCCGCCCCTGTGCACCTGTGTCTCATGGCATGAGTATTGATTAACTATATTAAGGATGCTGAATTGGAGCATGGCAAGGGAAGGAGATCCATCAGCAAACAAGCTTTATTACCCTTATTTTTCTTTCTTAATTTTGGTTTATACATTTTTGTTTCCTTTTATATTTTGGAGTTACGTTTTTTTGTTTGTGTTTATTATCTTTCGTTAGTTTTTTTAGGAACATTTTTGTTTTTCTTTCTTGTTTTGATGCATGCTTCATTTGTGTTATGTTTCGTTTTGCTATCTATCTATCTATCTATCTATCTATGTATCTATCTATCTATATTTTTTTGTTTGTTTGTTTGTTTGTTTGTTTGTTTTTTTGTTTTTTTGCATTGTATTTTGGATTCACATGTCCTCCTTTATGTTGCGTTCCCCTTTCTGGCTAATTTAAATAGGGGTTCATAACACAAATTGGGGGCTCGTCCGGGATAACTCTTTAATTTTGTTTTGTTGAGCAGTTAATAATAATGGTCTATAAATAATAATGGTCAATAAATAATGTCTAGCGCCGGTTCAAATATTAATTTGTTGAGTTCTGTTGACATAATAATGTTGAGTTTTAGTAACTTAATGAAATTGTCTTGATAACTTCAGAAATTAGGCAGTGGATTTCTAGTTCCCAGCATGCTTTGTATATGTCACGATCACTGTCTGTTCCTGTCAGTTCCTGGACTCCATTTCCCATAATCCTCCTTGCCAATCACATGCACACTCCACACCAATCACCAGCTGCCACATACAGCCTAGCACACTACCTGGACTATAAAGGACTCACACACACACCACCTCATTGCGAAGTCTTGATTTGCCCCGGTGATCACTTCTGAGCGTTTTCTTGTGGATTGTATTTCTGTTGCCCTTGGACTGTTTATTGGACTGTGTTTGTTTGCCGCCTGCCCTGACCATTGCCTGTGACTTTACTCTGCTTGTCTGCCGCCTGCCTCGACCATTGCCTGTCCCTGTTTGTGTCTCTGCCTTTGCCCTGTCTACTCTGTAAGTACTTTTAATAAACAAGCTGCAAATGGATCCTCACGCATTCGACCCATCATTACAGAAGACTTCGCCATCAAACGATCCAGCAGCTTCTACGAGCGCTTCCAGCCCCAGCATGGACCCAGCAATACGTCTCGTCCGCCTTCGGCAAGGTAATTCTACACTCGAGGACCACATTCAGAAGTTTCTAGACATTGCCTATTTATCTGACCTGCCTGACTGTGCCCTCATTGACTTCTTTGGCTATGGATTAAACGAACCATTGAAGGACTACTTACTTATTAATGGTCCCCGAGGGTCGTTCGTGGAATTTCTGGACTTTGCTCTGCTTACTGTTGGTTCACTGTTTACTGTGGGTGTCGCGGAGGAACGCGACACCTCGTTCCCCCATGTAATGGCTGCCTCTAAAGAGAGCATTCACAAAATGGCGGCCACAACATCATTACATCACGTCTCTGGATCTGTTTGGGAGCGGAGTGGGTTGCGTTCCAGTGTGGCTGATCCACCGCTGACTTCAGCACGAGCGGCTGGCATTCCTAAGCCTCCGCCGGCCGCTTCGCACTCAAGCCCGCTGGCCGCTACGCCCTCAAGCTCGCCGGTTGCCACGCACTCAAGCTCGCCGGTTGCCACGCACTCAAGCTCGCCGGTTGCCACGCACTCAAGCTCGCCGGTTGCCACGCACTCAAGCTCGCCGGTTGCCACGCACTCAAGCTCGCCGGTTGCCACGCACTCAAGCTCGCCGGTTGCCACGCACTCAAGCTCGCCGGTTGCCACGCACTCAAGCTCGCCGGTTGCCACGCACTCAAGCTCGCCGGTTGCCACGCACTCAAGCTCGCCGGTTGCCACGCACTCAAGCTCGCCGGTTGCCACGCACTCAAATTCTCTGGATGCTATGGACAAGATGGCCGCTTTGCCAGTGCCCACGGGCAAGATGGCCGCCCCGCCAGTGTCTGGGAACATAGGGGTCGTTCCAGCCAGTGAGTCCGCTCCAACCCGTGAGCCCGCTGCAGCGCCCTCAGAGGAGGTAGGCATAGAGCCACCGCCTCAACCATGTAAACGGAGGAGGAGGAGGAAGAAGGCTTCCTCCATCCCTCAAGGCCCGGAGGCCTTCCCAGAGCCCGCTGTAGGCCCGGAGGCCGTCCCAGAGCCCGCTGTAGGCCCGGAGGCCGTCCCAGAGCCCGTTGTAAGCCCGGAGGCCGTCCCAGAGCGGTCCGCTGCCGTCCCAGAGCAGCCCGCTCTTCCTGATACGGCCACGGAGGCCGTCGCCGAGCTCCTCGCCCTGCCGGCGCCACCCGAGCTCCTCGCCCTGCCGGCGCCACCCGAGCTCCTCGCCCTGCCGGCGCCACCCGAGCTCCTTACCCACGAAACCGCCACGGCCTCCGTTGAATTCCCCAAGAACTTTTTGGGGGGGGGCCATATACCTGAGGGTGGGGAGCTTGTGGGTGGGGACCCTGCACGGCCGCGATCATCAGCGGCCTCCGAATTGCTTGAGCTTGCGGGTGGGGACCTTACACGCCCACGGTCTTCAACCGCCTGTGAACTGCTGTGGCCGGCTACGGACCCTGACCTGCCGTGGGCGCCCAAGCTACCTGACCTACCGTGGCCGCCTAAGCCACCTGACCCGCCGTGGCTGCCCGTGGCACCTGACCCGCCGTGGCTGCCCGTGGCACCTGACCCGCCGTGGCTGCCCGTGGCACCTGACCCGCCGTGGCTGCCCAAGCCACCTGACCTGCCGTGGGTGCCCAAGCCACCTGACCTGCCGTGGTCGCCCAAGCCACCTGACCCGCCGTGGTCGCCCAAGCCACCTGACCCGCCGTGGTCGCCCAAGCCACCTGACCCGCCGTGGTCGCCCAAGCCACCTGACCCGCCGTGGTCGCCCAAGCCACCTGACCCGCCGTGGCTGTCTGTGGAACCTGACCCGCCGTGGCTGCCCTTGGAACCTGACCCGCCATGGCTATCCGTGGCACCTGACCCGCCGTGGCCGCCCGTGGCACCTGACCCGCCGTGGCCGCCCATGGCACCTGACCCGCCGTGGCCGCCCGTGGCACCTGACCCGCCGTGGCCGCCCGTGGCACCTGACCCGCCATGGCTGCCCGAGTTCCTGGACCTGCATTGGAGACCCCGTTCCCGTCTGCCAACAGGTCTCCAATGTACCCACCCCCCCTCCCTATCTGTGCCATTTACGCCGCGAGGACGCGCCTTCCGGAAGGGGGGCGTTATGTCACGATCACTGTCTGTTCCTGTCAGTTCCTGGACTCCATTTCCCATAATCCTCCTTGCCAATCACATGCACACTCCACACCAATCACCAGCTGCCACATACAGCCTAGCACACTACCTGGACTATAAAGGACTCACACACACACCACCTCATTGCGAAGTCTTGATTTGCCCCGGTGATCACTTCTGAGCGTTTTCTTGTGGATTGTATTTCTGTTGCCCTTGGACTGTTTATTGGACTGTGTTTGTTTGCCGCCTGCCCTGACCATTGCCTGTGACTTTACTCTGCTTGTCTGCCGCCTGCCTCGACCATTGCCTGTCCCTGTTTGTGTCTCTGCCTTTGCCCTGTCTACTCTGTAAGTACTTTTAATAAACAAGCTGCAAATGGATCCTCACGCATTCGACCCATCATTACAGTATAGGACTGGATATGGAGAATAAATGTTGAATTTAACTGTTAATATATTTGTTTTTAGTGAAGGGAAAGACCTGTTAGTGTTTAATGCTGTTATGTTTGACATTTAAAAGAGTTTTTGTGTTCAAACGCTCCCATGTGTATCTGTGTAAGCTCTTGGTGAAGAGCATTAAAGACATCTATTTACAAAATGTTTTTGAAGCGTTGATCATTGTAGCCGAAAACAGACATATCTGTTGAGCACTTACATATGTCGAAGGTCATCAGATTTTTGAAATATAAATTTGTTTTCAGAAGAGCGGGCATTAATATCATCAATCCAAGGTTGTGTTTCAAACCTGGCAATATTAGACAGGAAAACCATACACCGCATGTCCCTCTAATGTCAAAGTGAATCAGACTCTCTACCCCTCCCTTCCTTTGAATTTCTTTCAAGAGAATCACAGAGGTGTTTAAAAATCACAAATTTTTCAATTTCAGTACCGACTTGGTACCGAAGCACCAATCACTGGACGTTTCACTTTGAAAGTGTTGCAAAATGTGCAAGAAGCAATGTAATATAATTTTGCAGAAATGTCGCCACAGGCATGTTTTTCCAAAGAGCCTGGATCAATATGTTGCTAGCAAAAACAAATTATTTAGGCAGGATGCACGTTATACTTTTAAATAGGTGTTAGAGGAAAAAGATGCAGATCCAAAAGACCTGCAGAGGCTAAAGGCTAACCAGTTAAACCTTGACCTCTTGAATAAAAAAAAAAAAATAATAAAAATAAAAAAAAGAAATATTCAAAAGCATCAGTCATGGTTTGGGGGGAAATCAGGATCACAGTACCTAATCTTCAGAACAGCAGCCTTGCAGTGTGTGCAAGTCACTGATAAAGGCTATTGTCTGTCATCACCGAGGCTCACCTCGAGTCAGTCAGCCTGTCAGAAGTAATCTGGTAAAGTGCCAAAGGCAGATCTAAAGAGGGAAAGGTGGGTGGAGAAAAAGAGTGGAGAGATGTTGTTGTGGTCTGCCCACCATCCTCTATGTATGGGTCGTAAAATCAAGCACAGATTAAGTGATCATAGGTGATATTGAGACAGAAACAAGTAAAGACCATGGTGTAAAACCATTTAGTGGGGGGTATTTTATGGCAAATAAGGTGGTTTATGTCTGGCGTTATTCTGTCCAGGTAGGAGAACATGATGAATCAAATGGCTCTCGTTACTATTTTATGTTGGGGTGTCATATGCAAAGACCGGTAGATATGAAGACACACTGGCACATGCGTACATACTTGACGTACAACGCGCCTGCCTACGTTTGACATTTGAGTAACGACGCCATACGTTCTCATAATATCCAGATGAATATTTTGGAGGCCGACGTGAGATGATTCATTTTTGCGCTCGCAATCCTTATACTTTGATGTATGTATTCATCAGGTATTGCTGCATTTGTAAACTGGCATGTTCCCATCACTCCCCACCTTTTCTGTGCTTCTATCTGCGCTACATATCAATATAACTCGCAGCCATTTGGTAGCACATATTTAGCAATTAAGGTGAGTTTCAAAGCCAAGTTTGAGATTGATACATACAGAGCCAGATGGCCATTAATGTCATCATTTTTCAAGCAAATGCATATGTAATGCTTTCATTTGCCATTAAATGTTGAGGATACACACCCCTTACATGGAAAATGGATCTAATCTTCAGCCAGACTAACTGTTTCATTTCGATCCAGCAAATTGCAGTTTGAAAAACAATTGAATAACTCTATTTGTTTTTAAGTCTTCATAAAGTGGAAAATGAGTATTGGATTCTTTTATTTGATTACTGGGTGCATTAGCTGCTAACTACCATCTGGTCGTAGATTTTCATGTAGTGTATTGCAAAGCAATGCAACACACTGACTAATGCAGAGTTTTCTCATTTCTGCAGATGTTTGTACATCCATTAACTGCGTTGATGGAGAAAAAACATTAGCAAAAGTAAATATTCATGATTTAATTTGTCTTCATATTCATATAATGTTTATCCGAAATCATATTAAGAACAGCAAACAAGCTTTGAATTTCAGTATAACATCCATAAATGTGCAGCAATTTATTCAGAACGGACACGGCTCAGTAGAATGCAAATTGAAGGGATTGTTTGTTCTGAGATGAAGGCCAATTCATCTCCAGAGATGTGTGGTGCATTTTATGCGTTTGGGGATCCAAAGATGCTTCTGTTTCAGTGAGGATTAAGAGTGTCCATGGAAAAGAAAAGGAAAATCTTTTTGGATCTTTTAAAAATCTATTTACATGTGCCAGGTTCTCAGAAAAGTGCTCTTTGTATTCATGTTGGTTTCATGTGGTTTTGAAAAACGTACCATTTTCAAGAAAAGTTTTAATTTAATGATGAAAATGTCATGAGATGTAAAAAGTAAAAGCTCGCATCATATATTAATCATAATTTTTTTTAAAAAAAGATTTAAAAATATATTTTTCAATGCATTTTTTATATAAATATTAAGAATTATTAATTCATACATATCCTTTGACATTTTAAGAGACTTTAATCTTGACAGTTTTGAGGGTCTCAATGGTATTACTTTGTTATTAATATATATATATACATATATTAAATTTATTATATAGCCCAATTTGATTTGCTCAGGAACAAATAATAGATTAATAAGACCAAAAATTGCCCATTTTATGTACCCAAAATGAATTATATCTCATGTTTAACCACTATAAGAGATAGCGGCAAATCCCAGAAGCACTGGCCGAGATGAAGCTGTTCTCGGCGGGTACACGAGCTCTGAATGGCCGCTGACGACCTGGAGCTCGCATCTCAGAAAACGGCTAAACAAATTGTAAAATAGGCACTATGATTAAATATGAGTCACATATTTCTGGTCTAGACAACTACATTCTCGCCTAAAAACACTTACTGTAAGGTTTTCTTTTAATTACCTTTATTCATTTTCTTCATTGTGTCATGTCAGCATAAAGAGTCTCCAGCCACAGTGTTTATGCTGCCGAGGAGCTAAACATAATCCAGAAGATTAATTTATCATGTTAATTTGTGAGTCATAGTTTTCACACACTGCAGTTTACTTTTAGCTACATCCAAGCAAAGTCATTCCTTCATTAGACCAGAGGTTAGCATGGGTCAGACGCCACTCCTCCAGGACCTAAAAAAAGCAAGACATCTGGTGCAGGATGAGTTCTGGAATAATAATGCCCCTGGCCCCTCTCTTTACATCAGGAAGTTCCCAAGGAAGCAGCATACCTCTGTTTCACAAAAAACAAGTATACCTTCAACCCATCTAGTTCCTCTTTGCCCTTTTCTTTACTGATTTAGAATCAGTTTCCTTTCATCTTAACTGAGAGAAAGAGAGAGAAGACCAGAGCAGGGAAACTTCTCCCAACCTGTCTGCGGATTTAACGTTAACCTTTTCATCGAGATCCCTCTGTAAGCACTTTGCGCAAACAGCTACCTTCCCCCTCTTGCAGCAGGAAATGTGTCTGGATTGTTTGTTTGGGTTTCAGCCCCACATTAACAGGCCCTTGCCTTACATGCCATCTCTGTGTTGAGCTTCTGAGTTAGATACCAGCATTTTCAATCTTTGATATTCAGTAGCTGGTTGAATTACTTCATATCCTCCTTGTTTTCCCACACACGTGTGTGTTTGTAGCCTGTTTCAGTGGCTTATTTATTCTCACGAATTCTTGCTCATAAGACAAGCGTGCATATCACACATTCCAAACGGTAACTCAATGCAACGATGCGCCACTTGCTACATTTGTTGAGTGCCAAAGGCATTCTCTACGCTGTTGCACAGTCTGAGAGCGAAACCCAGAATGCCTTTGTTTTGAACAAATGCACTATTTTCTACATGACACTCTTGGTAACCCCAAATAATCCTGATTGCACAGTGTAAGGGTGTTTCAAGGTGAAGTTTAATAGCTAGATAGTGTTGCTGTGCTCGCATCAAAGAGAGAAATGGATGAGTTTGTAGTGTGGTGACCTAGCCACTTAGCTCTGTAAATAGAATCATTAAAATCCACAAACACAAATTGGTCTCAGTGCATACTCTGTGTCTGAGCCAAGCCCAGAAATGTACACTGTTATATTTTACAAGTGTTCACCTGGTGGATGACAAAGTGGGTGAAAAATCCCACAAAATTGTACTGAAGGATGGATCTGAGCCATATAGGCAGGATATGGGCTTGAGGTATATATATATATATATATATATATATTATACTTATACCTCAAGCCCATATCCTGCCTATATGGCTCAGGTCCATCCTTCAGTATAATTTTGTGTGTGTGTATATATATATATATATATATATATATATATATATATATATATATATATAAGGTATAGGTTTGTTCATGTGCTTCATTTTGGCCCCTGTTTGAATAAGTCCAAGTATGGGCCCTAAATGGATTTGTCCATGGGTATCCTTGTCGATCCTATCTCAGTTAGCCCATACTGGAACTTATTCAGAAATAGGCTGACAACGAACCCATGGACAAAACCCATGTAGGGCCCATACCTCCTGCCCATATTGTGCCTACATTGGCCCCACCGTAAAAATGTTGGCTAGGTAGGGATCAGTGTCATGGGTTGTGTCCGAAATCATCATAATGCATCATAATGCATCCATAATGCACCTCAATAACAATTGTACAACCAATGTACACTCAGTGGGTACATTTACATGACAACAATGTAAAAAAACAAACAAACAAAATTTCTTCCTTTTATAGAAGACAACGCTGTCAAAATGATCCCCGTTCACACGAACCCATAGAAACAACTAAAAATGCTGTATTGTGCATGCCAGGTCAGTAGGTGGCGATGTCACTTCGTAAAGAAAGACTACAGGCCTGCGCACATACGCAAATATTCTTTTACAGAGCACTCACGTCAAACGCGCATGCCTATAGAGTAAACACGTAATACGCATGTGCATGCCGTCACCGTTTTCACAGATCGGTCTCAACTGAAACTCGTTTTCAAAAGTTTTTGTTTTCAGACCCCCAAAATGCCGTTGTCATGTAAATGAACAGCCAAAACGCATAAAAAGTTTTCCATTTTTAGTTGAAAATGGTGTCGTGTAAACAGCCCAACGACTAGCCTTGAATACCCATTCACTGTGAGTGTCGTGTCCCGCATCTCACCAGAAGATGGCGTCTGCAGGACTTCGACGCACTCAGTCTGAATTCATTCACTTGTTTTGTTTCCCTCATTCAGTGGACTATATTAGTGAAGGGTATAGGTGGCGATGCTGGATGCAGTCATGATCAATTCGGTTGAATCAAGTTCATCTAGAACCCCAAAGCAGGGTGAAAAAAAAAAAAAAAAAACTTTTAATGGGTACTCTATTTAGTACCTGATTAGAAATCCTACAAAATTGCTTTACAATGTATGTTGTCTAAACTATTACAATGACAATTAGTGTCTGTTAAATTAGTATATACTATTAACAATACAATATAACCAATGTATTAGATTATGAATTTCTGTCATGACATCTCAGAGGATTTGGCATGGTAATGGATATGACAATGTTAATGTCTTAACATAACTTTGTATATCTTGTTCTTATTTTTTTGTTAGCATTGGTTTTGCAAGATAATTGCTCAGAGTGCAAGCTTAGCATACCATTAGCTGCATTAGCCTGCTAACATATATATGATATGATATCAAACTTGAAAAAATAATAAATCTATTGAGGGTTTATAGTTTTTGAGAGCTTTCTATATTTAAACTCCCATCCTTTCTTTCTCTATGATAATGCCAATCCCTCTCTACCTTCAAACTTTGACTGTACTGATGCACCTTTGAAGTCAGTGAGCAATTTAAAACAGATGAGTCACATTCCAATTTCCCAGCATTACTCTGGATAAAGCTACCCCTAGCGTGCACAATCCTTCAATTTCTGTCCAATTAATTCTTTCACTGAGCCCTGTTGCTAAGATTAAAAGATCAGTCAAAATCAGTCCAACCATGTCAGAAAAAGGCAGAGGCTTCAGTTGCTTTCTCCTTAAGAAGTCAATGACGAACTCACTTGACTGGTACCGACTGCTGGAAAAGTCAATATTTCTTAAAACCGGACTGAGAGGGAAATTCTTTGAAATCTGACGTACACTTGGCTTTTTATTGGCGTGCATGAGAAGAATCAGTGTCGCATGAGAGAATCTGCGTGTATTAGTGTGTGCACGTGAGGTCAAATGTCATGGACGGAACTAGAAAACAGTCGGTGAAGTAGGTGGGGATTCCTGCTTTTGTTTTTTCTCCAGCTTCTGTGAAGCGTGTGTCTCGAACTGTCTTCCTTATGTCAGTCACTGGCTTCCTCGGCAGTCTAATGCAGTCTCTGCTGACATCATATCCAGCACATCTGCCCATTACCCATGCCTGGAGGGAATCCGACTACACACGCTACCTGAAATATTCATCCATTTCCAAACACAACCTGACAAATCACGGGCTTATAATTCCCCATTCATTATCATATAATGACATTAATGTTCTACTTTAACCTTCATCCATTAATAGCAGCTTGTCAGTCCAGAATTGGCGCGAACTGACTTTTATTGCTTTTAAAAAGCCAAACTCGGGCTGAAAAGGGAGACGACGAGCGTTATTCATCCCTCCAGCCTCTTGACTGTTTTCTGAATTAATTCTCAACGGAGGACACACTGTCTGTCCATCGCTGCCAACCTGTATCTGGACACATCATTAGGTGCTCTTTGTGTTGACCTGGCTCTACTGAAAAAGCCATTGCCTCTTTTCCCTCCCAGGCTACCTTGACATGGACCTGACATGGGTGACATGTCTGAGAGTGGGGGATGTTTTCTGCTTTCTCTCTCTCTCTTTTCTTTTTTCTGTCCCTCTGCTGTCTCAGCACGGGCTGTCAGTTTGAGAAGTGTGCGCCCCTAAATTTAATAGGGTTTTCTCCCTGTGCCTCCCTTTGGACAGACCGGCACAGGAGAATTCAGTGCGGCTCATTTTGAGAAGTGCAGAGCAAAGTTCACAACACTCCTTTCGTGCTGTGCATCTGACTTTCTATAAGACTTTTTTTTTTTCCTTTTTTTTCCCCCCAGTTGCAAACATCCAGCATTCAAAGTTTCTGTGCCGGTCTGCCTAGAGAAAGTGTGTGACTTTGTTTTGCTTCCTGGGTTTGTAGATTCTACATCAGCACAGACAGTACAAGAATATGAATGCTCTTGGCAGCCAATAATTCAGAGAAATTATAAATTGTTACATTTATAGTATATAACTTTTTTTTATTATTATTAGCTTATGTTTGCAAGCTAGTGTATATGTTCAGCATACTAGCTTAATAAACTTCTAGCTGATAAGCTTGGTAGTTTAGCCTATGTAATGGTCACACTTTAGTTTAGGGTCCAATTCTAACTATTCTAACTACTAACTACGACTTTTGCCTCAATAAACTCTAAATTACTGCTTATTAATAGTTAGTAAGATAGTTGTGAAAGTCCCCCTATGGTGAAAATCAAGTTTGTAATGTTGTTTATATGTCTACGTGGTGTTTTTAATGTGTTTTAAGACAAACCATGTGAAAATTCAACACCATTGCTGAGTATTTTCTCCTTAAAACTTCAGTGAAAACTGGTGTGAGTGAGTGGAGGCGGGGCTAATTTGCATATTCATGATACTGCATATATTAATGAGGCAAGATTGTACACTTACATTCAAGCTATTTTAAGGCATGACGATTTTTTTCAAGAAAAAAAAAAACGTTTAAATATGTAATTTTGTTGATCAAAGATGAGTTTTAAGGGATAAAATTATTGACTACAGGGGGACTTTAAGTTTAGGTATTGGGTAGGATTAAGGGATGTAGAATATGGTCGTGCAGAATTGATGACAACCAATATGGGAAGTTTTTTGTTTGTTTGTTTGTTTTTTTTTCTCAGAGAATGTTGCCATCTTAGCTTTGTATTATTTGCATTTTGCCTCCTATTAAATCATTTTGAGAATCACTGCTATATAAGATACAATATTGGCACTCTGTGTTCATAAATTCACCCTCTTTGAAATGTCTATTAAAACACATAGCAGCTTAATGGTTTAATTTAATAGTCCTCTCACACACTGAGTGCTGTCTGAATAGCATGCGTCACACTCAATTCAAAGGTCTGCAGTCTTAAATCATATTAGCAATGTGGTTTAATCAGAGCTCTATAGATCTAGCCTTTTGACAGGTAAATTTGGCACTTTGCTACTCCAAAAAAGATTTTGCCTCTGTTATTAGCAATATCATTGCATCTTAAAAGGGACCTATTTTTACAAGATGTAAAATAAGTCTCTGATGTCCCCAGAGTGTGTATGTGAAGTTTTAGCTCAAATTACCCCACATATCATTTTTAAAGCATGTTAAAATTGCCACTTTTGGGGGGTGAGCAAGAACGCACAGTTTTTTGTGTGTGTCCCTTTAAATGCAAATGACCTGCTGTTCCCAGTCTACTTTCATAAAGAGGGCGGAGCTTCAAGGGCTCATGCTCTTGCATACCGACAACAACAAAACAGGACAATCTCACGCACTGAAAATGTCAGAAACTGTCAGTAGCGGTGTTCAGTTTGAACCGGAGTCGGACAATGATGCCTACAGAGTCCGTCAGCAGTCGTGGGCGGGGCCTAAGCATTTGTGACGTCAAAAAAGGTAGAATCTGCAAACGGTTGTTCTGAGACACTGCTTATGTTTTTTTGGGGATTAAAAAAGAGGAGTTGTTGGATGTTTATCATTATTGGGTGGTTGTGCACACACTGCCAACATGTTCAAACACTATGTAAAAGTGAATTTTGCATAATAGGTCCCCTTTAAATGACAAATATCATATCATATGTTAGAATCAACACAATGGATTATGGGAAGGCTTTGTTGACTGCTTGACCCTGAGAGGTTTAAATGAAACTCCATGTGATGTGAAGTTATGCGTGACCGCTGGAGTGGCCCACCTGCAGCCGTCCTAACATAAACATGGACGCTAGTGTCTCAACATAGACTTCTCCTGTTTCAGGACAGCTGCAGCCCACGCACACCCACAAACCCCTTTAAATCCTTCTCTAAATCTCAAACCCGTGGTGGCCTTCGGATGGCTTGTTTGCGCCTTACGGAGGCTACAGACAACTTTTTCTGCAGCTAATAATCATCAAGTTAGCTATACGGAGGTCACTGAACTGAAATATTAGCATAACAAATAAAGCCAAAACAGCTGTGATACATTTCGCTTAGCATAATGCAGACTGAGGTAAACTGTGCGAAGTGCCTTTCAGCGATTTAAACATGCCAAAGACCATCGTGGCTGTTTTAAATCAACGTCAGAATATATTTATGCTCTTATTAAACATTCCTTCGCCTTAATCCTGTAATTGAGCAACAGTTTGTCTTCTTTCAGCACTCCGAATAGGTTTGGAAGCAATGAATTCCCAGCGCTGCCAAGGAGATGCACTGTCTAGTGTTTCACTGTCACCTGCTGCAGTCTGTGTGTAACGCGGGTCTGTAATTAGACTGAAAGGTTCTGGCTTCTGAATACACTGGCCTTTGACAACAAGCCTGAATTCCTCCTACCAGTTTTGCTTAGCTGGTGAATCAGGGGCTGCACACCGCGAAATGTTTTCCTTGGCCTGCTACCTAGCAAATGTCCCGGCGACCCTTTGGCTTGCAGCGAGGAGAAGGGGGGATTTCAACCGATTGGACATGGTCCATAAATCAACACCCGCATCCTTCTAGAACACAGGGAGAATGAGCTGAGGGGTTAACGGGGTACAGGGGTGTGTGTTTGGATATTTCTGAATGTCTTTGAGCAGGAGACTGGGTAGATCCCCAGTCAAGGACAACCATTTGTATGACATACACTACCATTCAAAAGTTTGGGGTTGATAAGATCCTTTTTTTAAGAAGTCTCCTTTGCTTACCAAGGCTGCTTTTATTTGATAAAAAATACAGTCAAATTCCTGAGTTCCCATGTTTTATTGTTGTTGAATATATCTTCAATAATATGCCACATCATGTAAGAAACATCACGGGTTGTGAGCACAGTTTCACATGTATATAAGGAGTTATGTGTTTGTGGGTGACTTTTCATGTGTTGATATTAATGCGTGTGAAGAAGATAAAGTAAGACAGAAAGTTATTGAAAGTTATTCATTACTGGCAGCTGGAAGTATTCTGAGTCACTGCAGAAAGTGATAAAAGTACCAGCCCATACTCACTGTCCTTAAGATAACTTCAGCTAGAGAGAGAGAGAGAGAGAGAGAGAGAGAGAGAGAGAAAGGGGACTTTCTCTTGACAGAGGTCTGGCTTGTAAACCAGCACTGAGGCCAGCAGGAAGTCGAACTTGTTTTGACTTCATGCTCCTTGGCTAAGAATAAAACCAGCCTGGGCTGGTGTTGCTTCAGACATGCAGTATTCCGCCCAACATGCTTTTATGTCTGTTTTACTTAAGAAATCTGATACGTAAGGGGATTTAAATATCAATTACGCTTATGAGACGTATTTTAAATGTCCAGGAGATCCAGATTGATTGTTTTATTTATTTATAGAAGTGAGAAGACGAAACATGCATCTTGGAACACAAACTTTTTGGAAAACTTCTATTCTATATTTGTGTGACCTTTGGCACTCAAATACAGGAACTTACCGGGGCTCACATTTTTGTTTCAAACATTTGGCAGAGGAATAGTTCCTGCTATAAACCCACATGTTTCAAACAGACAAGAAAGAACAGGTGCTTCAGAAAGCTCAGTGTTATAGAATACCTGACCTTGCAGTGACTTCAAGACATTTCCTTCTGGCCCGCAGACTTTTAGACTACTTACAGGCATAATATTTTATCATTGACACCACACAAAAAAAAAAAAAAAAAATTGAATGTACTTCATAATTTATATTTGATAATTTTACAATTTAATTTATATTTAAAAAACATAAAAAATACTTAATAATATTTTAATTAAAATAAAGACTTGTTAAAGGAGTCGGGTAAGTAAATCAAGACAATGCTTTCAACAGGTCATTTTGGTGGATTTTGTAACCTTTCAACATATGGAGGGCCTCAGGGTTGAGGCCAAGGAGAAGACAAACCTATAAAGTGAGAGAGACAAAGTGAGCCCTCTGTCATAGTTCTGTCTTTACCATCTTCGTATGTCTGCAACCAATTATGGCAGTTGATTTGCGTGTTATTCCTTCCCTGTGATGAGTATCCCCTACATCTGTGTTTCAGTGGGAAAAAACTCTCTCATGTTACTGCAAGAGCATGCTGGAGCATTTAGATATTTGGATTTGTGAGTACATATATATGTATCAAACTAAAAAAAAAATGTTGGAGACCAGATGGAAGAGGATTTGTCTATCAAGGTATATCAGGCTAAAAGGCCTTTTCATGTGTTTCAGAATAGTAATGCTGTTTTAAAGGAATCATACCATGAGGAATCAAAATTTTGAGGTAATTTTAACAAGATTCCTGCTATTATTGTAATTTTACATGCAAAGGGGAGGGGGACGTTCTTAAAGGGGTCATGACATGGATTTTTTTTTATTATTAGTTCCTTGAGGTTCTCTTATAATATTTTTTTTACACACACACACACCCAAAACCAAACATATATGTGGAAAAGTGATTATTTTGAACCTTCGCTCTGACCCTCTGTCTAAAATGATCAGTTTTTAAGGGGCGCTCCTTTAAGGCTTGTCTGTAAATGGCCACTGTTACGATTGGCTAATGTCATTGTATAGGAAACAGTATCGCTATTGCACTTGAGTACGTTTTTTGAAAACATTATCCATATAAAACTGTAATCTACAGACAAAGCATTATGAAATCATTTACTGCAGTTTGTGATGCAGCTGCTGTCAGATCCAATACAGTTGCTGCTTCATCTTTCAACAAAAGTTTCTTTGCGAACACTCATGCTTTGAACAAACATATAATCCTCTGTCGCAGTGCAGGACACCATTAAAATAAACCATCCACTTGTTTCTGAGACTGGGATACTTCTTAAGCTTGTACAATACGGAAGCTTGTTCACGCCACTAAATAAAAAATATAAAAACGGTAATTGCAACTTTTTATCTCACAATTCTGATTTTTTTTCTCACAATTGTAACAAAAAATCGAAAAAGTCAGAATTGCGAGATATAAAGTCAGAATTCATGATATAAAGTCAGAATTGCGAGATATAAAGTGAGAATTGCGTGATATAAAGTCAGAATTGTGAGATATAAAGTGAGAATTGCAAGATATAAAGTAAGAATTGCGAGATATAAAGTAAGAATTGCGAGACATAAAGTCAGAATTGCGAGATATAAAGTGAGAATTGCATGATATAAAGTCAGAATTGTGAGTTATAAAGTCAGAATTGCGAGATATAAAGTGAGAATTGCGAGATATAAAGTCAGAATTGTGTGATATAAAGTCAGAATTGCGAGATATAAAGTCAGAATTGCGAGACAAAGTCAGAATTGCGAGACATAAAGTGAGAATTGTGTGATATAAAGTCAGAATTGTGAGATATAAAGTCAGAATTGTGAGATATAAAGTCAGAATTGCGAGATATAAAGTCAGAATTGCGAGATATAAAGTCAAAATTGGGAGTTATAAAGTCAGAATTGCGAGACATAAAGTCAGAATTGCGAGACATAAAGTGAGAATTGCGAGATATAAAGTCAGAATTGCGTGATATAAAGTCAGAATTGCGAGACATAAAGTCAGAATTGTGAGATATAAAGTCAGAATTGTGAGATATAAAGTCAGAATTGTGAGTTATAAAGTCAGAATTGCGAGATATAAAGTCAGAATTGCGAGATATAAAGTCAGAATTGCGAGTTATAAAGTCAGAATTGCGAGATATAAAGTCAGAATTGCGAGATATAAAGTCAGAATTGCGAGTTATAAAGTCAGAATTGCGAGATATAAAGTCAGAATTGCGAGATATAAAGTGAGAATTGCGAGATATAAAGTCAGAGTATGTCAGAAACTGAGTGTGCATCTGTATACTGCATCCAGTGTAGACAGTGTCAGTGATTATAATGGGTTCTATTTGCTTTTGACGTGACTCGGCGCTCACACCCAGTGTAGGCAAATGTCAGCCGTTAAGTAACTGAACACCAGTGGGTTCATAGAGAAGCATAGTCTCCAGATCCAAGGGCACTGGTCACACCGCTTCACGCACAGACCCTTTCAAAGTGTGCTGGTCTTGAAGGCTAACTGAACTTACAGAGTGACCACCTTACACAGAGCGTGGCCTTCTCACATGCTCGACAGTCATTGTAAAAGCACTGCCAGCACACATCTTTCGTGATAGGTTTTGAAAGCTGTATGATGTGCAGTATATCTTTAAAGAATAGTTTCTTTTTTTCTAGGGAACATTTCATCTTAATACCATTCCAGTGTGCAGCAGTAATCAAATGGACAGATGAAAAGTTTAGGGGTGCGGGTCGTGTCATGGCTCTTCTAAGGCAGCTTCTGATGGCTAAATCTAGCCTCAGTCCTGTCCAAGTTCAAAGGGAACATGTCTCTCAACTGAGAGGTTAGAATTCAGACGTCTAACGCAATAGTTAGATGCAAAAAAACATCAATCCTCACTGGATGAAATGGGATATTGCAAGGTACAACCAAATGCTTTAGAAGAAATCTAATGTTCACTGACGCTGTTTTTATTTGATCAAAAATGCAATAATATTGTGAAATATTATTACTAATTTATAAAAACCTCTTTTAATTTGAATATGTTATAAAATGTAGTTTATTCCTATGATGGAAAGCTGAATTTTCAGCATCATTACTAAGCCAAAATATTAAATGTCACAGATGTATATTTACTGAGTAATCCACCATTTTGTAGAAGGGGTCAAAATGACATTTTTCAGATTTGGAGCCAAATTAGAGGGGTGTAAAAATGACTTTAGAAAGACGGCAGCATCATTATTTTATTTTTACACAGAGATTGGTTGGTCTATTAGTAAAATCTGTCGACTTTAGCAATCTTGTGTCATTATATGCCAACGGTGACAGCTCAAAAATGGCAAAAAGCACTTCTTGTGTTTTTTTGCCTCAAGTTTGCATGCCTGTTACTCAAGAAGTATTAAAGAGATCCTAATATCCTTTTAGATTTTGTTTCTTAACAAACTTTCCTTTTGGTATCTTCATTTTAAAGGCCCTTGACAGTTCATTCCCAGAGATATTGAGATCTTAATGCGGCTCCAGGAATAAATTTGTAAATTGTACATTTTTTCAGTGGTCAAAAACCAAATGTGGGTCACTTTGCATATAGCTGATACTTTTTTTCCTTTTTAAGAGGAATTTCTAAAGAATTTAATATTTTGGCTTTCATTACTATTTATGTTTGTCAACATAAATAGTGATGAAAGCCAAAATATTAAATGTCACAGATGTATATTTACTGAGTGATCCACTATTTTGTAGAGCGGGGTCAAAATGACCATTTTCAACTGAGATTTGGACCCAGTTTACAAGGGTGTAAAAATGACTTTAGAAAGACGGCAGCATCATTATTTTATTTTTACACAGAGATTGGTAGGTCTATTAGTAAAATCTGTTGACTTTATCAATCTTTGTTTCATTATATGCCAACGGTGACAGTTCAAAAATGGTAAAAAAAAAGCGCTTCTTGTGTTTTTTGCCTTAAGTTTGCATGCCTGTAACTCAAGAAGTATTAAAGATATCCTAATATCCTTTTAGATTTTGGTTCTTAAGAAACTTTACTTTTGGTATCTACAATTTAAAGGCCCTCAATGGTTCAATCCCAGAGATATGGACATGTTAATGCGGCTCCATCAGTAAATTGGTAAATTATACACATTTTCAGTGGTCAAAAACCAAATGTGAGTCACTTTGCATACAGCTGATACTTTTTTATTTTAAAGAGGGATATTTAAAGAATTTAATATTTTGGCTTTCATAACTATTTATGTTTGTCTTTCTACAGAAAAAAAAATAATAATAAAATCAAAAATTTGAGCTGGTGACCTCTGGTTGACACGGAATGACCCAATACTATTTTTTTAATGTTTCTTTTAATCTGCATTTTAATTTGTGTTAAACTATGTTGCCCGTTGTGCATCACTTTTCATTGTTTAATTTTTGTTAAAAATGTTTTGCTATTATATGCGTCAACTAGTTTCATTTCTGCAATGCACATATTTGACCCCCTTTAAGAAAACCTAGAATCATGTGTTTTGTACATCAAGTGTCATCCTTTTAATAACAAAATGGCTAAAACTGTGATCCGAGCTGCTATAAAAAGGTTTGTTTTGTTGATGCAAAATATAATTTTGCCTCAAACCCTTTTGAACTCTGGAACAGCATCCAGGGTTGTGATCTAATCACACTTATAATTGGAGATGTTGCATAAGAGAAATTCCTGTGCGGGGAGACCATTCAATGTATCCTTTCACAGGGCGCAGACCCAGACGTCTCCTCACACCGACACCAGCTATATTTACTTATGTCCTGCTTAAACATGTTTGCACTTGAAACAACCTATTGCAATACCACCGGATTAGGTGTTGAGATACTGCACGTCTGTAAACAAGAGCAGCAGAGGCTTAAACTCGGTTACATTTTTCATGGTACATTTGTTCCTGTTGAAACAGTTTGACTCAAGTTCACAGTCGGAAAGCCCTTGGCCTGCAGTTCTGCTCTAATTGTGTCTCAAGTTAATGGGCAAATAAAAGCACCACATGCTGCAGACATCTGGATTTCTCAATGTAAAGAATGGAGATAAACACACATGTATATTCTGGCGTTTATCCTTTTGATGTGTGAACCCAGTGCTGCTGCCCGCTTGTTTTAAGACTTAATGAAATGGCACTAGACTCGCTGACCTCTGGTTGTGTGTTGTGCAGATCACATTAAACTATACAATGATTAAAAATCAAAAAGCAAACAAAAGCATACGTGAATAACACATGCACAACAGAAGGAATCCACAAAGATCAAAACGAAACATCCAAACAAAAATGCAATTGAAATTGTGGCTGTACTGTCATTAGTTCAATTCATTGTGAAAATTATACACATACAAACTTTGGCGTAACTTTGTTTTTAAAAGTGGGTGGGACAGGAGTGTGTGTGTGTGTGTGTTTTAAACAGCTGTTCTACTGTTATGGCGCCATTTGCCAATGAATTTTGTCAGATTATGTAGAATATGTGGGGGAAAAAATTGTGTGTAGGCCCTGTTTACACCTGGTATTAAGATGTGTTTGGGTCGATCGGATCACAAGTGGATGACACTAAATACAGGTGTAAACGGGGTCTAAAACTTTTTGAGCTTGTCCACTTTCAACCACTTCCAGAGGTAGTTGAAAACTCATTAGACTGGATTGCTTTCGTAGTGTAGACGCTCATGTGGTCGAATGTGTTTGAACAGCCGCAAAAACCACCTACTCTCCGCTTACTGACTTAATGCATAAACATTATGGGAAGCGCGCAAGCCAGACAGGATTTAAACTTTGTCGGCTGAAGACCCAAGTTTGGTTTGAAGACAAAAAATGTACCAAGCACAATGTTCTCTCACCATTCCTGATTTCTAACACACACTCACAGCAATCAGCTGGTCTTGTGGCTGTCAGAGCAGAAACGAAAGCTGATGCTCTACTTATGTTTTTCCGTCGTCTCCGGTCGCATTCAAATGTAAGGCCCTGTCCACACGAACATGGGTATTTTCAAAACCGCAGCTTTTTCTATGCGGTTTGGCCGTTCGTCCACATGCAAACGCAGTATCCGGTTACTGAAACCGGACTTTTTTGAAAACTCCGGCCATGGTGAAGATTTTTAGAAACTCCGGTTACAGCGTTGTCGTGTAGACAGTGAAATCGGAGATTTTGGCCAGTGACATCGTAGGGCGCGCTGTTGTCTCCTTTGTTTACATGAGGCGAGTCTGTGCAATGAAAGACGTAGTCAAAATATTGCTGCTAATAACTGGTAACATGTATACAGATACATGCACAGTTCTCCCATTGTACTGCGGAACAGAGAATGTAATACTACGTGGGTCATTCAAAGGTTTTTTTTACTTTGAATGAGTATGTCTCATTGTACTGTTCTGGTTTATGGAATTAATAATAATAGCAATAGTAATAAAATGCTTAATAAAATGACAATGTTGTTAGCCTACTGAACTGGTAATAAACTTCTTCCAGGCTTCTGATAGGCCAACATGGCTTGGCTTTTGTCCAACAGCGCTTCATAACTTGTTTTTGCGTTTTAAAACCGTGCTTGTGTGGACGCGATTTTTTTATTTTTTATTTTTAAACGAAAAACTCAGTTTATAAAAATACCCATGTACGTGTGCACTAGGCCTAAATTGCATGAGCTTATTTTGTCCATTAGATCGAAAGATTTAAAATAATCCATACATTTACTCGTCCATAGACTGCCCCTCGAAGAAATTAGGACAGAAGTGGTTGAAAGTGGACAAAAGAAACGGATTAAAACACCAGGTGTAAACGGGAATGTGTCTCCCTCGTCTACTTGTGATCTGATCGACCAAAACACATCTTTGCTCTGTTTACACCTGGTATTAAGATGCATTTTGGTCGATCGGACCTGGTGTTTTAATCCGTCTCTTTTGTCTACTCTCAGCCACTTCTGTCCTGATTTCTCTGGTGAGAGAACATTGTGCTTGGTACATTTTTCATCTTCAAACCAAACTTGGGTCTTCAGCCGACAAAGTTTAAATTCCATCTGGCTAGTGCGCTTCCCATAATGTTCATGTATGAGGTCAGTAAGCAGAGATTAGACAGTGTTTAGCGGCTGTTTGAACACATTCAACCACATGAGCGTCTACGAAAGCAATCGGGTCAAAAGCGTTTTCGACTACCTCTGGAAGTGGTCGAAAGTGGGACAAGCTCAAAATGTTTTAGACCCTGTTTATTTAGCGTCATCCACTTGTGATCCGATCGACCAAATTGCATCTTAATACCAGGTGGAAACTTAGCTACGTGTGAAATTAGTATTAGCTATTGTAATATTTAAAATAGCATTTCCTCCAAAGAATGCTATTAAAAACAATACATAATTTGAGATAGAATGATTGTGGCTTTCAAAATAAAACACAGAAAAATTACATGTGTGAATACAATGTTGGATATTGTTAGCAGATAAAATAAACTAATGAAATTGTGAAGAAAAAAGAAAAGAAATGTCTTTTAGGAGAGGGCCATAGTTGAAGAAACACTCTTACATTTGATCCAAAGCAGCTTACAATGTATTTTTAATGCATACATCTTGCCAGTATGTGTATTCCCTGGGAATCCTGTGACCTTGGCTTGCTCAACCAGTTGAGCTGCAGGAATTGAGCTAAACTGAGCTACAAACCAGATTGCAGAAATTGACCCTAACATCACGTACATGAATACATACAAACATTTTGTAAAAGCATGACAGAATTTAAGTTGTCATAATCCATATTTCTTTACATGTTCTGTAAAAACAAATGGGGAATAAGTTGAGACATTTCCCTTTGAGGCAGATGCCAATATCAGATCTGTATTGAATCTTTGCTGGTATCCAGATCGCTGATAGAAAACAGCAGAAATGTGTGTAAATCCCTTGCAGCACAAATGTGTTACACTGGTACTACATGTTTCTGTTTTGTTGATATTTCAAATCCTGAATTATTACCAGCAGAGAGGTGTTCTGAAGCGGATTCTGACTCATCCTGCCCGAGCTTTGATGTTTTACCCATCTTTTCCTCTCTGTGGTTTTTCAAAGCCTCACACATCCCCTTTCTCTTTGAATATCTCTCCTCTGTGGATAGTTTTGCTGTGAACACCTGTTTGAAGAGTTAAAACAAGCATTCTTTATTAGCTTCATATTTGAGTGAAAGGTTTAGCATTGAACATCTCAGCAGCAGATTCAGATCACAAGGATATTCTTGTTCCTCCAAAAATAGGTGAAAAGCAAGGGACTTTTCAAAACTTAAAGGACTAGTTCACCCCAAAATGAAAATTCTGCCATTTTACACATGCACCCACATGTTGTTCCAAACTTGTATGACTTTCTTTCTTCCATTGAACACAAATTGTGAACATGAAGAATATTCTGCTACTCTTTTGTAGAGGGTCATTAGAGGGTAGATTTCGGTGAATAATCACTTAAAGGAACACTCCACTTTTTTTGAAAATAGGCTCATTTTCCAACTCCCCTAGAGTTAAACAGTTGAGTTTTACCGTTTTCGAATCCATTCAGCCGATCTCCGGGTCTGGCGGTACCACTTTTAGCATAGCTTAGCATAGTTCATTGAATCTGATTAGACCGTTAGCATCTCGCTCAAAAATGACCAAAGAGTTTCGGTATTTTTCCTATTTAAAACTTGTCTCTTTTGTAGTAACATCGTGTACTAAGACCGATGGAAAATGAAAAGTTGCGATTTTCTAGGCCGATATGGCTAGGAACTATACTCTCATTCTGGCGTAATAATCAAGGAACTTTGCTGGCGTACCATGGCTGCAGCAGGCGCAATGATATTACGCAGCGTCTTTCACAAATGTCTCCATGGTTGCAAGGCACGCTCCCTGTGCAAGCAGGGTCACAGGCGCTGCGTAATATCATGCGCCTTGAATCAACTCCACAGTAACTAGATATTTATCCACTAACCATTCAGAAACGTCCAGTTTCATTCTAAAAGTTGTAACTTCTTCCTGAGTCTCTCCATCAGTGTCCGACTCCAGTTTGAACAATGTAAGGCTGAACACCGTTACTGACAATCCTTATTTTGGCTGCGTGAGATTGTCCAGCTTTGTTGTTGTTGAGCAACCGAAGCGCAAGCTGTTAACGCTCAGCCCTCTTCTGGAAAGGGGGTCTGGAGCAGCAGTTAATTTGCATTTAAAGGGACACACAAAAATGGCGGCAAAAATAGGGGCAAATTTGACAAGCTATAATAAATGATCTGTGGGGCATTTTGAGCTGAAACTTCACAGACACATTCTGGGGACACCAAAACAGAAAATATAAAAATAAAATCGAATTCAAAATTAAACTATAATATAAGCATATAATTTATCATTAACACTAAAATAATAGTGGGGTGAATAAATGATGACAGAATTTTCATTTGTTTAATGAAACTTGTGAATTAGAATTAAAATGAACAGTTATGAGAGTAATAGAGGTTAATAGGAGTGAAAAGGAGGTTGTTCAAGTCTTGCTAAACAATATCTCTTGGTTTATTTTTGAGCTCATTCCAATAAGGGGGCTCTGAGTCTGTTCCAATCATAATGCAGCATGACTGATGTTAAAAACTAGGCTTTTGAAATCAACAGTTGCCGTGTTCCCTCAGACCCCTCACCTCCTGTGTCATTCTGTGACTCTGTCTTGACTGTTGTTTTGATCCCTGTCTGGCAGACCCCCCATGCTGAGAGCTCACCGCGGTGTGTTGGTGTCGGAGTGTGTATGTGTGTAAGCTGAAGGACGTGGATTCTTGCCAGCATATTTCATCCATGCCCCCGTATCTTCCAGATCCAGCTGAAGGCAGGGAGGCTTTGTCCCTCAGCCCCACCATCTGCCACAGGGCTCCCATTCCTTTAACCCTCCCTACATACGCCACCACTGCTAACCTCCGCCCTAGTGGGCCTGATCACCAAGAGTGCTAAAGCTAAACATGTTCAAGTAGAAGCAGGAGGAATAGTCATAACCAGGGCCAAAAAATAACTTTTTGCCACACCTGCCAGTGGCCAGTGACTTAAGAAAATTTGCTGGCCATAAATATTTTGGTAACACTTTAGTTTAGGGTCCAATTCTCACTATTAACTACTTATTATCATTCATACTACCAGGATATTGGCTGTTTATTAGTATCTATGAAGCACATATTAATGCCTTATTCTGCATGACCATATTATACATCCTTTAAACCTACCAAATACCAAATATATATATATATATATATATATATATTTTTTTTTTAGGCCATGAAACTGTTTTTGCAAAAACAGGCAGTAATGACACCAAAAATTTAGATACCAGTGAAAATTCACAATTCTCTATTCCAATTTCAATACCACAGCTAAAACTACTAGCCTAACTATAAAAATCTAAAACATGATTAAAGAGAAGTAAACTGTCAGTGATAAAATAAGACCAAATAATCAAATTATAAGCAATAGCACAAATAATTACAATAGAACAAAGAATAAACAGTGCTTTTCTGGTAGGTTTTCTGGTACAAATATTTACTAATATAATCAAATGTAAAATAATCACAGCACAGTCTTCAATGTATAAATTAATCGTAGATTAATCCGTATTATAGGTACAAAATTTATTCAGATGATAATTTTTTTTGGTCCTCTGTTGTTTGATTAATATTAAAAACAGACGGAAACAGGTTTATTAGGCTGCTGCCACTTTAAGACCTGCACGGATCCAGTATACCAATGCTGTGCACATGAGCTTTCTTTCTCAACTGTTTACAGTCACTTAAGACATAATCGACCATGTTTAATAGGATACTTGCTGAGACAGGCATTTTTTGCATAATTTTGTTCGAATTTGACGGTTCAAGAAAGAGAGCTCAATTCAGTATTAGTGCACTGTGTGAGATGCAGATTTCTGGATGTGCACTTTGGATGTTTGCGCACAGAAAACTTCCCACACAGCACACGAGTACCGAATTGAGTTTCTTTTCACATCTTCTTGCGTTTGAATATTTAAATTGGCAAGGCTTAAACTTTCGTGACAATGCAGTACTTGCCCACCAACTGTCCTGAGCATCGTTGACGTTTGTTCACGTTCATGATTGAACGAGATTGCATTGTTAGAATTCACAAAAATGTTACCGACCAACTAGCTATTGACATCGTATATGAATACTCGGCAGCGGCGCTTTTTACTCGCATTTGGCTCTTGGCAAGTGTTAATTTTAGGCCATGGCCATTTATTTGGTATGAATTTTATATCACTCTAACAGTTTTGAGGTATTTCTTAAAATTTTTATGTTGTGGCCTCAAAAAAAAAAAAAAAAAAAAAGAAGGTAACTATCGCTTGTGAACAGACTTTTTATGATGTGTCATGAGTCAAATTATGTTTAAACACAAATTTGTTCAAATTAAAAGTTTAAAAAAATGTATTTGATTGTCTGTATTTATGATATAAATGCAAGGTATTAGTAATTTTATGTAATTATGTAATTAAATATTTATTTTATGTAATTATGAAATGTAATTTCCATCACAGAATGTTCTTTTTTTTCAAATTCTTATGTTGTGGTGTCAGAATATTAGATAAAAACAGAACACTTCTAACAGAATATTTTTAAGATCTGTTCATTCTAACTTGTCACATTGTTTAAACAAATTTGTTCAAATTGAAAGCATGACAATATTATATAATTATATGTATATATCAGATGAGAGAAATTAGCAAAGAAGTTGGCAAGTTCACTCCAAAAATGTTCAAAATGTTATTTCCATCACAGAATGTTATTAAACACAATGGATAATTTGAGATGTGGTGAAAGTGACACTGTTCTGAGAATTTTCATTACTTAAAATAAAATAAATAATGTAAAGTAGTACCATAGTAATGAATGGTATGGCATCATCTCTACTGTAGTATAGTATATAGTCATACCGCCCAGTCTTTCTGTGATGACTGACCATGGGCTTTTACTGCACACTGTGAAGACATTTGAAGTTTCTCTGTGTCTGTTTGGGTGGTGAACCATGAACAGGAAGGTTACAAGTCTTTAAACAGAAATGATTCCTTCACGTCGCTTTTATATATAATATTTTGTCTCTTCCATTTGCCTCCCGAAGTGTTTTGATAGTTCTCATTGTCCCCATCATGTGGTTGGCATTAATCATGGAAACTTAGAGGGTTGTCTCCACTGCGGAATCCTCCGGAACCAAAGCTGAGATGCAGCAGCCACATTCATCATTCCTTTATCTGAATCACGGTTTGCACCGAGTTTCAGTGTCAAAGCTGTCAGGAATCCCTAATCAGCTAGATAAGGATCACCCGGGACTGAGTCTTTCCTCAGCTTTCATCTGCAGACAGGCTGCATGTGACTAATAGCAGGTTAGTCAGGATGAGCCCACTGAGTCATATGCGTTTGCCAAGCTGCGACTGGCCTAACCTCACTCAACACAATGACATGCACAGTAACTATAAATCATGACACAACCATTGCTGTCAAAACCTCAGAAGAGAGGAAGTTTTTCAGCCAAACTGTTTCATTGTTTCTTTTTTGGGCTTTTGCCACATTTTTTATTGAAAGAACTAGAAATCAAGGGGAGAAAGGATGAACAAAATGCACCACATGAGCACCAGAGCTTAAAGGGATAGTTGACCCAAAAATGAAAATTATCCCATGATTTACTCACCCTCAAGCCATCCTAGGCGTATATGACTATCTGCTCTCAGACGAACACAAAAATATATCCTGGCTCTTCCATGCTTTATAATGGGAGTGAATGGGGCTCACGATTTTGAAGCCTAAAATAGTGCATCCATCCATCATAAAAGTAATCCATATGGCTCCAGGGGGTTAATAAAAGCCTTCTGAAGTGAAGTGATGCATTTTTGTAAGAAAAATATCCATATTTGCAACTTTATAAAACATAATAACCAGCTTCTGGCAAACAACTTATAAAGTCAACTTACGGCAGAAGCGTAACCTCTGACGCGACGCATGACGTATTGACGAACGTGGACGTGCAGAGGATAGAGCAAAACAAAACACCGGTCATGAATTGAAGTCTAAAACGAGAGAAATGTGGGAGGATTTCAATATAAGAGAAGAGAAGCTTGAGTTTGTTGCCCAGCCCTATTTGTTTGAACTATGTTGAATCAGAGGTTATGCTTCCGCCATACTTTTATGATGGATGGATGCACTTTTTTGGGCTTCAAAATCGTGAGCGCCGTTCATTACCATTATAAAGCTTGGAAGAGCCAGGATATTTTTTTAATATAACTCTGATTGTGTTTGTCTGAAAGAAGATAGACTAGGATGGCTTGAGGGTGAGTAAATCATGGGATCATTTTCATTTTTGGGTGAACTATCCCTTTAACATGTCTGGAACAAATGAACTTCCAGACAATGTACACTGTAAAAAATTATTTTCATGATTTGTTTTCATATCCTATCACTGTTGTGTAAATCTTTCTCTCTCTCTCTCTCTCTCTCTCATATATATATATATATATATTATATAAAGTCACTTATGCTAGCCAAGTTTGCATTTATTTGAACAAAAAAACAGTAAAACCTGTTGATTTGGTGTTCAAGAATCTTTTTTATTATTATTATTGTGCTTCTTAATATTTTTGTGGAAACTGTGATGCATTTTTTTTTTTTTTTTTTGTAGGAATCTTTGATGAACAGAAAGTTCAAAAGAACAGCATTTATATGACATAGAAATATTTAGTACCATTAAAAATGTCTTTAATGTCACTTCCGACCAATTTAACGCATCCTTGCTGAATAAAAATATTAATTTATTTTAAAAAATCTTACTGACCTAAAACTTTTGAACTGTAGTGTATATATTTGTATTTGCTCATATGGTGTTTATCAATGAAATAATTAAATAAAATTAAACAAAATAATTTAAAAATCGATTCTGTTACTGTCAGTGGGCGGTGGCTTGGAACTCACTGTGTTAAAATTATAATTAAGCAATGTCTAATATTGCTTTTTTCCACATGACAGATTTTGTCACTGTGTTGATTTTGCTCCCTGCTGAAGTTGAAGTATTGCACATCTCTGATGCAATTTCATCCATTCGCATGAGAGAGAGAGAGAGAGAGAGAGATTGACGGAGGTGAAGTCACCTCTATACCTAATTAATCTGCCGTACTGCTGTATTGGCATGTCCAGCTTTGATTAAATAATTACCTAAGCACTATAAGCTGATCTGATTAAGTCATAATCCTGAATGAGCTGTTACAGAAACGGTCAGTGTGAGTCTGTTGCGCTGGATGAGCTCATTGTTTCAGACTCAGAGAATCTCCTGCCATGGCTGACTGTATTCCAGAGATGACTTTTCTTTTCTTATATGTAGTGTTTTATATCTTTCTCTCTCCCGGTTCATTGTTTCTCCCTCTCTTTCTCTCTCCGCAGCACCTGTCACTAAGGTCATACATACATTCATCGTGTGTACTGAGCGCGCTCCCAATGACCCCCTGACAGGTACGAGCGAGAGCTTGGCAGGAGAACGGAAGAACCCAGAGCAGCATTACATCTCGGGTGATGTGCCCTCTCCGTTGGTACCTGTCTGCTCCCACACATTCCAAAGAGCACGATACATCTTTCTTAGGAAGGAGTAATTTTCTCCTCAGGAAGTAAGGTGTGTCTGGAGAGCGGGCTGTCTCTGGTTATGAAGGAAAAGGGAGCAAGAGGTCAGGGGGCATTGAGACAAGGTGGACAATATATCATTGGGAAAAGAAGTTATATTCAAATGTGTCCTGTTTAGGGGTCAGTGGATATGGCCTTCACAGTTGTCAATGCTGGAACTGTAACTACAGGCTGATGATCAGTATTTGTAATACAATTTAATGACAGCAAATGAGATATACACAAATTGCTAAAATGAAATGAGTCTGTGTTATTTATTATAATTATATTTAATTATAATTTTGACACATTTAAATGTTTAAAATATAATAAAAATGATTGTGTTAATGAGATTATGTGGTTTTTATAATCAGTTAACACTGCTTTTGTCATTTTTTACAAGATGGACAAAATTTGTCACCAAAAAAGTCATTCGGTTTAACCAAAATTTTGGTGTTACCGAATGACACTTTTGGTTATACCGAATGACAATATTTTCAAACAATGCTAACAGGCTGATATCTAACTAGCTTGCTAGCTAGCTAGCAAAATGACAATCAAACATTTTATATTTAGTACAAGTTTTTAAAATATTACAACATTTTCCATGTTTTATAGCGGTTGTACCGAAAGACCTGATGTTTCGGGACAGCGTATATGAGCAAGTGAAAACATTAATTTTTCAAATAGTTAAAAGAGAGTTAGTTACTTTGCCTCATGACCATGTGGTCCTTTGCAGGTGTCTGAATGATATCACATCCTGTCACATGATATTGACCGCATGACTTGATCCAAAATGGTCCCTTTATATTAGTTACTCCGAATGACATCAATGAAATTCATTTTTCCGGACATATATACTTTCTTATAACAAAGCAACGACTTCTACACATAATTTTAATACCATTTTGCTCTATGTTAATATATGATGTTATAAAATCATACCAGAATACAAAATATAGCCTTTACATTTATTACATTTTAAGATGTTTTAATCACAAATGAAATGGCTGTATTGGCCTTTGGACGATTAAACCGAATGACCTTTTGACACTTCAAAATCTTTAAAATGTAGCAAAATATAATCAAAACCTTTTGGATTCAATAAAAGAGGTCTAGTTGTACTACCTTACATACATTGGATGTCATATCTTTGTTTTTTATTATTATTAAGGCCTTTGGACAAAAAAAATGACCCGTCACATCATTGACCCATTTCGTTGCCAGTGCCGGGAGCTTGCAAAGAGAGCCCGCCCACGCACTCTTCTGATTGGCTGTGATTTTTGAATGACATTATCGCATCTCACAGTCGCGTCATGTCTGGTGTGGACAGTCAAATTGTTTGTCGCTGGAATCTTATTGCGTCTGGTTAGGACACAGTGTAATGTGTTACAATATTGCGTTACTTCCTAAAAAAGTCAAAAAGGCATTCGACTGGATTGCTTTCATAGTGTAGACGCTCAAGTGGTTGAATACATTCAAACAGCCACAAAAGACCACCTACTCTTCGCCTACTGACCTGATGCGTAAACATTATGGGAAGCGCGCTAAACAGACGGGATTTCAACTTTGTCTGCTGAAGACCCAAGTTTGGTTTGAAGACGAAAAATGTACCAAGCACAATGTTCGCTCACCATTCCTGATTTCTAACACACACTCAGTCAGCGTTCAGCTGGTCTTGCAGCTGTCAGAACAGAAACGAAAGCTGATGCTCTCTATATGTTTTTCCGTTGTCTCCGGGCACGCTCACATGTAAATTGCGTAAGCTTATTTTGAATAATAACTCAGATATTTTGTTGTAAATTTAAAAGTAATGACTTTAGTAGTTACTTGATCTGATTATGTAACTCACTTTACATGTAATGCATTATCCCCAACACTGTAAACAAGCTGAAACTAAATTGAAATAATCAGAAATTGTTTATTATCTATTGACAAGGTTGTCTCTATATTTGATAACTGACAAAACTATTTTTTTCCTATTTTTTCCTGAGACTTGTGCCAGAGCGGTGCCCAATCTGGAACCATTCCACATGTTTAGGAACCAATAACATCAGAGGCATCAACTACTCGATCCGCTTCCCTGTCCATCTAAAATCAAACAGTTGTATTTATATCATCACCAGTGTCCGGTCTATCACTAGTCACGTTGTTCTGCGTTCACACCTGAAGCTTTTTGAAGGGGAAATCCTCCCTCAAATCAAAGTAACACATTTCATTGTACTATAACTGATGAGATTCCATCAGATCAGTGTTAAAAGCTTTAGGCAATCTTTATGAACTCTCAGAGAGCTGCCAGGCATATAATTAAAATCATTTCTATAAAAGTCAATTAGGGCTCTTACCGCTCATTGTTAAAAGCAGGCCTATGGCACGGCCTCTAGAGATAAATGGATTGGAGGGAGTTGGACACTCAGTTGGGTTTGGGGTGACGGGATCGGAGGTAGTCATTCATCACTCACCATCTTACATGGAAGTTGTGACAGGCAGAGGTCAAGCCAATATGGCAGCAGTGAGGAAGATGGATGCCTTTAATTTGGGTAATGAAGAGTTAACTATCTTGGGGAAAGTAGCGACGGCATTAAATAGGAAAGCTGTCGGCATCAAAGAAAGTCTTATTTAATTCCTCTCGTTTAATGGAAGACATCGAGAACACAATCTGTGATTGACAATGCAGCCCCCAGACATAATTCCCCACAGACACTTCACTTAGATTCTATCCCTTGTTAATCTCAAAAATAATGAATTGCAAAAGTAAGGTTAAACTGCCAATGTGAATTCATTATCATTAATAGATTAGTTCATAGATGATTTACAGTGTATGGGGATGGGATTTCATTAACATGGAATCGCTTTGATTTAGCTGGGATTTTGCTGGCCTTTTCTGGACCATCAATCTCGCCGCAGTGGTCATTGTCCCTCTTTGGGTGACCTCTACACTTTATTACTCGGCTGAGAGATGAATATTGCCGGTGGCTAATGACCTGCTAGTGAAACAGAATGATTATTGTGTTTTTCATTGCAAGTACAAGACTCCATTTATCTGTTCTGGTGGAATAATAGGAAAAGAGAGCTGTCTGTCAAATGTTTCCTTGACTTTGTGAATTCTTATGACTGGCTTTATGGCTACCTTCAGCAAAGATAACCTCGGGTGTATCTGCGAACAAAAAGATTTTAATAACCTCTCCTACGGAAAAGAATTTAAACATTATGTTAGGTGAATACATAGTCATGTCGTGTCCTCTGACTTGTTTCTTTGCAAGTTCTGATGTATTGAACTCCAGGGCAAGACGTTATAAGGAATTGTATGCGTATGTAATGTCGTGGTCCTTATTTAGATGAGCAAGTTGTGTTGAGGTGATTTTAATGTTTGACTTTCCTTCTGTCCCTCTACTTTTAGGAGATAGGTTTTTAATGACTTTGACTTTGTTTGCTTTTTGTTTAAATGATCAAAGCTCTGGTTTCATAAAAAGGGTAATGCACTCCTAACAAAAATAGCCAAGTCTCGTCCTTGTCTCCTGAGAAGGTTGTAGGAGTGCCAGGCAGATATAATTAAACTGAAAATTGTGTTCTTGTGGTTTACATCTTACATTAAAGTCATAAATCTAGATCGATATCTCAAAATAATGAGAAACAAATTGAGTTTGCTTTGAAAGTTGTTGAAAGGAAAGTCAACACATACAGTGATTTTTGAAGCTGTAATTATTTTTAAATTTGCAGAGCATCTTTCATCAGTAGAGTACAAAACTGGGTCTGAAACGAACTCATTTTCTTTTCTTTTTTAACAAAAGGTCAGTGAAATGTGGCATTTAACCTTTAGAAACTGTTGATTGACGACCATCCATCCGTCCATCCATCCATCCATCCATCCATCCATCCATCCATCCATCCATCCATCCATCCATCCATCTGTCCATCCATGTTTTTTCTGTCTCTGTCTGACTGTCTATCTGATTTTCCATCCATCCATCCATCCATCCGAAATTCTTTCATTTATGCTATAAAATGAATGAATAAAATGAACATCCATCCATCCATCCATGTTTTTCTGTCTCTGTATGACTATCTAATTTTCCATCCATCCATCCATCCATCCATCCATCCATCCATCATCCATGTTTTTCTGTCTCTGTCTGACTGTCTATCTGATTTTCCATCCATCCATCCATCCATCCATCCATCCATGTTTTTCTGTCTCTGTCTGACAGTCTATCTGATTTTCATCCATTCATCCATCCATGTTTTTCTGTCTCTGTCTGACTATCTGTTTTTATCTATCTATCTATCTATCTATCTATCTATCTATCTATCTATCTATCTATCTATGTTTTTCTGTCTCTGACTATCCATCCATCCATCCATCCATCCATGCAACCAACCAACCAACCAATCAAATGTTAAATTAACAGATCACACAATATAGGCTTGCAATTTTGGTACGAAATGTTGCTTATTTTGATAAACTCATAAATTACAGAAATATTTATTCAACAATAAAATATTGCACAGCAAAAAACATGGGGCTTGTGCCCTAAAAGTGCTTTTAAAAAAAGTAATAGGACACTAATTTTTTACCCTGTTCGTGGAAAGTGCCACAGAAAAACACATTATCACCTAACTACGGCCTGGAGACATGTGTCTCTCAATCAGAAGAACATTCCCACATGCTTAAAAAAAAAAGTTCTGAGCAAAACCCGGATAATAAGCAAATGAAAACTCAAACATTTCTTTGGTGCAGATGTTTATTGGCTTTTTTTTTCCAGGAAGACAGCTGCCAGCACCAACTAAAAGCTCCTGGGTCATTACTCTATTAAACAGAGCCATGGCCACGTTGAACAGATTTACTGTGAAAACACGCTCACTTTTAAACAATTTCCGCCCTTGCTTCTCAGAATGATCAAAAGTGCTGAAGCTGATCCCTTTTCCCTTGTTTTTGTAGAGATGTCTGCTCTACAAAACCTTCTCATGTGTTTCCATTCGAAGGTGAAGGAACTGGGGCAGGAAGCTATATTTTTTTAAAGAAATAGTTTTTTCTTCTTTTCTAGTTTATTGACATTTTATAATGAGTTTACTGCCTGAGTACCAGGTGGGAAAAGTAGAAATAGGAAGCCAATTCCATCCCACCAACCCCCACTTTGACTGACTATTCCTTAATTTAACTCTTTCCCCGCCATAGACGGAATTTTCCGACTTTTCATGTTTTCACTGTTATACGGTAGGGGGCGCTATTACGCAACTTCTGAAAGATGACAGAATTTCCGCATCAAAACACAGACAAAAAAGGAGCAGAAACAAGCGATAAGAGGATTGCTTATGTACATTGTAGTCTTTGAAAAAACACGATTTCTCAGATTTTTGTTTACATTTTTTTTTTTTTTTTTTTTATGAAACTTACTATTGTGTTGATTAAAAAAAAATGCATGAATGCATGAATCTAGAACAATAAAAGCAGAGGCTCTATTCTTTCTTTTGAAATATTGCATGTTCAGATATTCATACAACAAAATATTCTGAGGGCCATGGAAATTTTGTAAAAATTAAATTATCAAAAATGCTGGCAGTGGCTGGCAAAAAAAAAACTGCTGGGGAAAGAGTTAAATATCACAGATAAGGCAGTTTTTACACAGCTTTTCCACCTAATGCTTTCAATGATACAAGAGTGATCTAACTAGTCATTTAATACCATGTAATTGCAAAGGAGACACTTTTATAGCCCTCAACAACTTCTATTTCGAAGAATTCAAATTTTGCAGTAAATTACAGATTACTGTAAAACTCAGTTTTATGATTATGTTTTTGTATCCTCGTAAACTAAACGTGGTTCTTATGCCTTGTCTTTTTTATGCACTTGCCACACATTTTAATTAGACAGCACTACAGCACCCAGCAATAACACTTTCAGAAAAATGACAATTTAAAACTTTCCTTATATACACGTTGAGGTCATTGTGGGTTATAGCCTGTCAAAGCTATGCAAATAAAATATAATGTTGTTTATTTTGAAAACAATATTGTTTGGGGGTGAAAAGTAAATTTTTAATGGTATTTTGGATGAATGAGAGTGTATGGGTTACAACGGTTAGCTTAAGCTTTGTCAAAAATAAAAAAAAATTAAAAAAATAGGTAAATAGAAATTTAGTGAACAGTTTGCCAACAGGAAGATGTGCAAGTTAACTTATTAGAATAGATCCTAAGTTTTTGAGATGTTCTGATGAACAGTTTTAAAGTAATTTAGTACTTGTATCAAGAGAAACATATAATATTTTAAGTAAATCTAACCTTTAATTTTGGATTATGTAAAGCTGCTAATTACAGAGGCTGAGTTCTCTCAATAAGACTGCTGAGCCCAAGGGCTATGTATTCTGCAAAGTGTCTTTGAACTGTCACAATTGGGCTTGTGGTGCAAAGATCATAAACGGAAACTTCAGAGTGCAGGATACGTCTGAGGGTGACTAACCATACACCCTGACTCCATCAGAGCTCATCATGTTCTTTCAATGGAAGGGCAAGTTCGTGCTTGTTGGACACAGCAGACCATTACACTAAACATGCGCTTTCACAACGAAGTGAGAAAAGCCTTGATTTATTGCGCTTTTTGCTTGGCGAGATCTCTTTGGCAGCATAGGCTATTTTCATTTCAGCCTTCCGTCGAATATACGTCTTACTTCAAAAATCATGAGAGTATCTTGGAACCTGATTTCATCCATTTCCCAAGAAGCTTTTGAAAAAGTGAAAGTGTGCAGAACTCACTCTCTCTGTACTTTAGTATGTATTAGAGGAGGTTAAGCCGTGGCCATGCAATCCATCAGAATTTGTCCTAGCTTCCCCAGACTAAACATACTCTCATTACCCGGCCTCGTCGGCCCCGAGGGCTCTCTCAGACCATGTTTATTAGCCCAAGACAGAGTGCATACAAACACTCAGGAGGTAGTTGTACAGTGAAAATGTTTCCCTGAATGCAGCGGCACACTCAGGCAGGCTGGGAGTGCGGACGTTGAAATGACAACAGGTGAAATGTTGCCATGTCAAGACGCCAGGGGCCTTTGAAAGCAAGGTGATGACATCATTACGGCCAAGCAAAGCATTCCCACATTTCCACTGCCCTGGTGAAAAGCGAGGCGGTGAGCTGAAACAGAAGTTTTGACTTGTTTTCTCAGTGGTTGGATCTCAGATTGTGGCTGCTACTGAAATTCACACACCTATCTGAGCTAGTTTTATTTGACTCTCTTTTCACTTCTTTGTAGCTTAACTCGAGAAATTGACAGCCAGGGGCTGTGACCAGTCTTCTGGGGTGTTTTACTAAACATTGGTGCACTTTAGGGGGTAGCTGTTGATTGTGTTCGTGTGTCATGTGATAGACATTCCAGAGAGGTGTCAGGCGTCAGCTGTTTACATTGATGACAAGTACTCAGGTGTCAAATGTCTGCTAAATATCAGAACCTTGAGGGAATGAAAGGTTTGACACCCTACAGACACATTACTATTGGTTTGTGACAATTACAGTTTGAACCAATAATTTTGTAGATATCAGTGTTGAAGAAACTTTAAATTATGTGTAGCTTAGCAAGCTAGTTTCAAAGTAGACTAGTTAATCTTTTGAAAATGTATCTGTCTATGCTACAAGCTAATAGAGTTACTTACAGCGGCATTTTTTTAATATACACAATACGACATGATATAATTTCATCGGTTATAGATTTTCTGGCACAAGGAAAGTTGTTGAACACTCTAAGGCCCAGTTTACATTAGTGCGTCTTCATTTTAAAATGGCGATCCTCGTCTACAGTGGCGTTTCCACAGCATTTCAGAAACGATCTCCGTCTACACTGCACGACCGAAAACGCATGTCACATGACCGTTCATGCACACTGGGCATGCGCGTACGGGTGTGAACAGTTGCCTCTTGCTCATGAAGGGAGCTGCAGTATTTAAAAAAATGCAGAGTTTAACTGCACAATGGCTGCTAAAAATGACAACAAAGCCAGCAAAGATTGCAGTTCAGTCTCCACGTTATTGTTTACACTATCGTCAAGGATACGCAGAGGGAACGTGGGCAGCCACGCCATTGTTTTCAAAAGTCTCCGTTTACATGCAACCCTGGCATTTTCAAACTGAAAGGAGTTCTGCGACTACACTGGAGGGGAACGTATTCGGCGACAGCATATGCTAAACAAACAAACAAACAAACAAAAAAAACATTCATTATTTATGTCAAAGAATTATTTCACCTGTCAGTGAATACGTTCCCCTCCAGTGTAGTTCTTAGTGTAATATGACCTGTTGCGCTCTGTCTCACTGCCTGTATCCACTTTTGTGTCCTTAAACATTCGTTTTTTGGGGTCGACAGCTTATAAAAACTTAGTTCTTGGTTTTTTAGCTTGTTTGCTGTACACCATATCACATAGCAGCTTTCAGACATTGTTCTGTTTTTTGTTATAAGCCAGAAATGACAAAGCGGCAGCCTCACACTTTATAAAGTCAATGGGTACTGTTGGATTGCCCCCCCCCCCCCCCCCCCCCCCCCAGTGGGCGTGGTTTTCAGATTATGACGCATGTCGCTCTGTCTCTAGTTATAGCTAGCTAAGTTTACACTAATAAAAATGTTTACATTGAGGTTACATGATCATTTTAAGTTTAATGTATGAATTAGTATACTCAAACTTTTCAAGTTAAGAATAATTAAAATGTATGAGTACAAAATAAAAGTGTTGGTTCAAGTTGAGGCAAATGATTGCGTTAAATTTTTTAAGTTTTGCCAACTTATTTGGGTTTACAGCAGGGCTGTAACCACCATAGACATTGAGGGGGACAAGTCCCCCCCCCCCAATACTTAGAAATGGTCAAATCGTCCCCCCCAATATTTGAAATTCTTGCACTGCTCTGCTGCACTACATTACAGCACTCTGCATGTTGTTGGGATGACAAAAAGGTTTAAAAGTTACATTTTTAGTCTGGTCTGCCTCAACAGTCTAAGAACGCTCGTCAATGTCAAAATGATTAAGATGGCCAATCAAATTAAAAAGTAGGTGGGGTTTACGTTTTCTTTTTGCTCATGCACACAGTCTTCACAGCACAGAGGAGCGCGTCAATCGATCTCTTAATGCAGTTGCAGAGGTTCTATTTTTCCGGTAAAATCACAAAACAAATGCACATAAACGTGTCCCTGCTCAACCATTGATGGACATCTTTGATTTAATGAGAAAAAAAAAAGAAAAACTATGCAAGGGCGGATTGGAACATGCAACCTTTGATACTGTTAATAAAAAAACCTACCACTAGACCACTAGGAAATTCAAATATTCATTGCAGATCTATATATTTATTCACTAAATTAAAGAATCTCGGAACTAACAATATATTGTATTATGAAACTATCACATTAAACATGAGTTCTCAATGCCCTATTGAAATTGATTTTTTTTTTCTACAATTGTTATTGTACATATCTGATATAGCATTGTATTAGCAGCAATTTCATTCACTATTCTGTTTCTTTGTGTTTTATAAAAATAAAATAAAAAAGTCCCCCCAATGTTCAAGACATGGTTGCGGCCTTGGTTTACAGTGAAGGGTACAGTGCTACTATTGATTTAACACAATCACAGGGCCTAGCAAAATTAGAAGAAAAAGAAAGCAGTTACTTTCTGGCATCTTAGACAAATTTATTACATATAGCACACAGTGTATTATGCATGTCTCAGCTGAGATATGTTCATTAAAATATTTCTTCTTTAATAGTGTGTTCTAATTATGCTTTAAGAACTTTTCTTTTTTTTGTATTTTTAAGTCTGGTTTTCGGCTGCACTTATACTGATTTGCAGAGTAAATTGCATCCCCTGTGAAACTCATTACTGTCCTAGTAGCTTCTTGTCTCACATGAATGCGTTGCTACATTAAAAGTGTATTTTCATCTGGCAGATGGTGACTGTTAGAACGATTATATGTTTTGTATACAATTTGCCTACATTTAAATCAACGATTGTTTATTCCACACAGGTTCAGCTTGTCAAAGTACAGGGTGTACTTCAATCTAAAACTCCTGAGATAACATTAACAACACTATCCAGATGTGTTTCCTTTGTCATAGCAGCTCCTGATAGGATGCAAATATCTGTACCATCCACACACTACATATGATGATTATCAGGTGATCAGGATATTTGCATAAAAATACCCTTTCAAGGCAAGAACCACTCCATGAAAGCAAGAGGAATATTCAGGAATGTGTTATGTAAGTGAGAAGTTTATTTGCGTCTCTATAGGCCCCTATTACAATCCCTTTTCCTAGCCATTGTTAACTCACCAGATAGCAGTCAGAGGAGGCCCACCTGTCTAGAGGCTATGCAGAGGAGATGGATCCATGCATCTGCAGCATCAGATAACCCTTACCCTGACTCTGTATTGATCCATGCTTCGGTGCTCTTGCATAGAAACAGCTGTTTCAAAGAGTTTAGATAACCAAGAGAATATTTTATGAGGGATGTATAGAGTTCAGAACAAATAAAACTACACTGTAAAATATTATTTTCATGATTTGTTATCACAACATTTTTTTCTTTTGTCAAATCAACTTAGATAATTAATGTGGTTCAGATAACAATATTTTGAGTTTCTGTTGATTAAACCAATCACATTCATTGTATTAACTCAAACTTTTAATTTCACTGAACTCAAAATTTTAAGGCAACCAGGTAACTTACTTTTTTAAGTCTAAAGTGGACCATCAAAATAAAGTGTTAACCTCTTTACTCAGGCTACTCTTGCAAATACACTATGAATATTTTAAAGAGGCTCTGCTAAAACAAAGCAGGTTGTCATACAGCCAGTGATAATAATAATGCTTCAATCCAACACAATATTTCAACTCGTATATTTCTTTTGGAAGAACAGTGTGAGTTTCAAAAGCATAATAGGATGCACATGTGGACAGCAACTATGAAGACCACCAATGCTTTTCTTGTTGACTTACCTATTCCTTCTGGTACTTTAGGGTGTGTTTGTGTGTGCGCGCATTGTGGTTTGTTAAGGTTTTGTCTGCTTTGTGAGGACAAAATGGACAGTAAATCCTGAAATCACATATCAGCCAGTGGTCTCTATAGAAAAGTCTAATAAACATAAATAATGTTTTAATGAAAATGTAAAAATGCAAAAAGGTTTCTGTGAGAGTTTAAAGTTAGTGGGAGAAAATAACATTAGGTCGGTATTATTGGGTCATTGACAAATAAGGCTTCAAAAAAGATGTTTTTTAACCTCCTGTATTCCTGTGTATTTCTCTGACACCATACATGCCACAGTTTTAGGTCTGGATGTCCTGTAAAGAGCACATTTAGGGCTTTTCAGAGATACCAAATGTTTGGAGGTTTCACCAGGACAGCAACTTCTTGGTCTTTAAAAATGACTGAATCATCAAATTTAGCACTCTTATGGAAATATGATATTTAAATCTGACTACTTTTCAAATTGTTTGTCTCGGGAAAATGTTATAGGATTTCTAATCAAAATATGACTTTCTGTTACAAAACAGGGCATTGACTTCATACATGTCCTCAGTGTTTATCAGGCACTTTAGGAGAGACAACAAGTGAATAGGGAAATAAATTACATCTCAATATTCCTATGAAATATTAGATATTATTATGAAAATGTTGCCATCTATTACTCCCATTATTACACCTCTTTTTTAATTACATGTTTCTCCAAGAACACATTAATATACAAATTAGATACAGTGTATAGATACATTGCATTCACTGGGAAAACCCATGGCCATTTTACACACACATTGAATTGATATTGGTATATCAATTCATTCCTTTTTATCTTTCATATCTTTCATAGTTGAGAATCATTTTTAACCAAACAAAATTTGGTTAAAAAAATCCTGAAACCTAAAAATTAATTCATAAAAAAAAAAAAAAAAAAAAAAAAGTATTTTGCCTATACATGTCATTTCATGTCATTTTATTTTTTAAAGCAACTGAGTCCTTGTGTCCACTTATGAGGACATAGCATTACATATGAATTAAATATAATTTTTCAAAAAAAAAAAAATCAATTTTTCTTATGCTCTTAACAATGTAATTACATGAACAAATACTCAATTAACAAACAAACAAAAAAGCAAACAAAAAAATTATAATATTCCGGGTCTTAAAAAAATATTTTCAAAACTGATGTAATGCATATTTTTGAGTCATGAACAATGTGTTTAAACAATTTTCAGTTGTTAAATAACATTTCACAAATAACAAACGTGTTTAAATTCATTTTTGACAGCATGTCAGGCAGTACAACCAAATAGGTGTATGTATATATACTGTAGTTGTACCACCTGACATGGAAAGTGTACCAACCTACATTTAGCACTTTTTACCAGTATTTGAGAGATCTACAAACCTTTTCACACTGCCACAAGGATCAATTGGGGTCGTCTATGATGCATTATCATTAACTGTTATTACCCTGTCAATTCATAATAAAAGTCCCATGTTCAGTTGTGCCACCCTGACATTCAAATTGCTGGACATTATTGTATCTCAACAACTTTAAAACTACTGATATTTATATATATATATAAAAATAAAAAAAATGTATATATGAAAGGTTTCAAACCTAAAATGATGTCATAGTCTTAAGTTTTTAAATTTATTTTATTAAGACACTATTTTAAATCGTTTTCCAATCTGTTCATTTGTTCAGACAGTTGCACCACCTGACATTTTGGGGGTTTAAGATAACAAAATATAAAATAATATGTATTATTTAAATGTACTAAAAATGAATTCAAACTAAATAGGTTTTATAGAATAAAATGATATATGTTATGCACAAATAATGCACTTGGACACAAAAATACGCACATCATGTCATTGACCCTATTACAACAGTAATCAATAGAAAGTCCCTGCCATGATAGAAAAAAACAAGTGTGTGTGTGCGTGTGTGTGTGTGTGTGTGTGTGTGTGTGTGTGTGTGTGTGCACTCTGTGCAGCAGTCAGGGGAGAGAGGATGTCTCAGATTTCCCTGCACAGACCCTCCCTTTTTAAGGATGACTCACACCTCTGCAGTGGCTGACACTCTCACCTCATTCACAGCCCTTAACGAGCCATGCTAATGAGCAGCACATCATTAGGCAGCTCAGATTCACCTCTGTTTGTGAGCCTATCACAAGAACGATGATGTAACACAGACCGAACCACAGCAAGGGAGCAGACCGCATCCATAGATACTTGTTCATTCAACATTTCTTCTCATCCAATAGCAGAGGAGAATGTCTTGGCTTTAGAGTGCACAGGTTTCCTGTATGTCACCATGTGTTTTTATTTACAAACGGATGACCTTGAGATTTTAAGGAGAATTGAAGAAATATGAGCAGAAATATGTGGTCACTGTGAGAGAGATGCTGGCTTGTCATTTGTGCTTGTCTTACCCCAAGCCTTACCTTTTTAGGCAAAACTACAGTCACATGTCCACTGCTCAGGGCAGTTTCTTCCATCATCAGAGGTGAGGGTGATGTAAGGTCTCTGAAGGGCTAGTGATTGCCCTCTAGGGGACAGAAAACAGGATGCCTTGGCAGATGCATAGTTTCAAGTAACATTACTGACTGCTAACCACAGTGGGCAGGAAAAAGGATCTGTTGGCTTTGAATGAAGCACACCAAGAACTTCCATTTACTTTCCCTTTTTGCTGAGAAAACTGAAAATGAATGTATTCCCTGGCAGAAATAAGACACTGTAGACAAGCACAAGTGCGCTGTTAAATGGATCGCTCTAGGGAAAGTTTTTTTTAAACATAGAATTGCAGAATATTTGCAATGATGGTGAATAATTATCATTAAATGCAGAAATACATTTTAAAAAGAAGTACCGTAATCCGTATTATCGCAAAAACCACCAGTTCTATATCCTTATAAAATGATAAATTAGAGTAAAATGTTAAATTACGAGACAAATAAAAGAAAAAAAGTAGATGTTATCACTTTTTTATTCAATAAAACTGACTATGCAGATAATTCTTTAATGATAGGCATTGTTAACTTGAAAAATGTGAACAATATTTCATCTATGTTGAAATATGTATTACATATCCGTCAATAAAATTCTGATTGTGGCCTTGATCAACCAACCTCCATGTGGTGTAATGTGTGCTAGTTTGGATTATTGATATGATGTGGGATGGTAATGATTATTATTATTTTTATTTTTTTTAAGTTTAGTTTAGCCTTGAACTTGCTTCTTATTTCCTTATACATAAACCATAAAACTGTGATGGCAATGTATACCAAATACCAACTGAACTAAAGTGATGTGATTTTAACACATGTTATCGAGCGGAAGTTAGTAATGTCTAGGAACAAGCCCTGATAATTAAAAATTTCAGCACTCTTTCAACTAATTAAATAGCATCTATTCTATCCTAGAATGATTGTTTTATTAAAAAGCTTTTCTTCCTATAAAACCATCCCAGAAGACTGAACATTTCCCCTAATTGAAGAATCACCCACATGCGAACACAGGAACAGTGTCCAAGCGCCACCTTCAGTATTTTATTAAGAGAGAGTCTGAATGGTGAGAGAAAAGAGCTTTCCATACACAAATGTTTCCATAACATAAGACTCGCTCCTATAGTCTCACATCGTCATAAAGGATTCTGAAACATTTGGTTTGTTTGGTTTCGCGTGTTTATGTGTTGACACTCACAATCCCGTTCAGTTTATCTAGTGATATGCGTGTCTCGCACAGCGTGGGTCCAGACGGGAGCGCGTTAAGGGTTAAAAGCGCGCTGCATGGAGTCTGTGGGGCGGAGAAGAGGGGTGTGATTGGAGCGCTACCCATGATGTCATGTACATGAAAAAGCCAAGAAGTAGTTAAGAAGGCGGCTTGTAACTCTGGAAAGAGTGGGTGAACCTCTAAGGCGCAGAGAGCAGACGCACGCGGGTGATATTTTGGACTGACAACACACAGCAAAGGCACCATGGTGCAGCAAACGGACAACAGCGAAACAGACAGCATGTCCAGAGAAGCCACCGACTCCGACGAAAGTGAATTCATGGTCTCGATAAACCCAGACTGGTGCAAGACCGCGACCGGACACATAAAGCGACCGATGAACGCGTTTATGGTGTGGTCTAAAATCGAGAGGAGAAAGATCATGGAACAATCTCCAGACATGCACAACGCCGAGATTTCCAAACGCTTGGGGAAGCGCTGGAAAATGCTGAAGGACAGCGAAAAGATACCTTTCATCAGGGAAGCCGAAAGACTCCGGTTGAAACACATGGCTGATTATCCTGACTACAAATACAGACCCAAGAAGAAACCAAAGCTGGACAGTTCCTCCAAACCCTCAGCACCATCTCCAGAGAAGTCCTGCAACAAAATGTCCAAGAGCTCCAAGAAATGTCCCAAACTGAAAACGAACAAGACGGGGAGCAAATCATCTCACGGCTACGGAGATGAGTACGCGTTTAAGAGCATGAAAGTTTCAAAGACTGTCATTAAAAGTGAATTCACGGATGAAGACGACGACATCGACTCCGAGGAGGACTCTCGAGTCAGGGTGAAGGAGGAGGAAGAGGATCCGATCCGAGCCTACAACGTAGCAAAAGTTCCCGCCAGCCCAACTTTGAGCTCGTCTACGGAGTCCGAGGGCGCCAGCATGTACGAGGAGGTCCGGAACAACAGACTCTTCTACAACTTCAAAAACATCACCAAGCAGAGCACAATGTACCCCGCATCTGTCTCACCAGCATCCTCTAGGTCAGTTTCCACGTCTTCCAGCTCTAGCGAAGACGCGGACGACTTGCTTTTTGACTTCAGTTTGAACTTCGCCTCCTCCGCGCAAAGCTCGGAGCTGGGCAACCCAAATCCAGGGAATCTCTCCCTCTCTCTGGTGGATAAGGAGTTGGAGTCTTTTAGCGAGGGCAGCCTGGGCTCCCACTTTGAATTTCCAGACTATTGCACGCCTGAGCTCAGCGAAATGATAGCTGGGGACTGGCTGGAAGCGAACTTTTCTGACTTGGTTTTTACATACTAAATAAAAGACAAGTCCCAAGTAATAACACACGGGAGAGGTATAATGCTCTGTTCTGTACGTATTTCTTTCCCCTGCCTTCTTCTGGTGGTCCACCTATAGGGGATTTGATAAGGAGGCGAGTATGGCAAGCCTTTTAAACATTTATTTCATTAAACGATTTAGTATCTATGCTCATGTTATTAGTATCAATTATTTAATTACGAGTATGTTATCCAAATGTGACTAGTATTTATTTACCTTCTAGTTTCTAATACGTATTCATGTTCTATAGTCACTATTTCAGTACTAACATTTCTTACCTCACTTGTTACACTAGTTTATGTGGCATACGTAATCAGAATAGCTTCTTTATAGTTCAATTCAGAATGCTACTAGTAACGGTTGAAAATGCACAAGTTTCTGACAAATAGGTACTAGTGTATTTTCAATGTTTTTTAATACTAAATATTCACTAAATAAAAAGTACTGTGCTTAATAATAAATAAAAAAAACTAGTAGCAAAGGAAAAAGTATTAGTATGTAATTGTAGTAGTTGTAAAATTAAAAAATATATATATATATACTAGTCACTATTGGATTACTTACTAGTAATTAGAAAAATAAGTACTACTAACAAAAAATAGATACTAGGTACTTTGAAGCATTAAATGTTAAAATGGCTTGCCATAGGCGGGGAGAGGTTTGAGGAATTAGATGCTCATGAAGCTGGTACTGTAGCAAAAAAGAAAGTCTGCAGACGTTTTTTTTCTGGCAGCATGACAGGGTTTTATGGATTTTTCTGTAGGTCTACAATTACTGTTCAACTAAAGCGGACCACAAAGGGAAAATCTGAGAACTTCTATGCATCTTATACCCTCTTTCTAACTGCAGGGAGCTGAAAATGTAAAGACTGTGGACTGACTCAAAGCAAATCTGTGAACTATTATTGTTCAGGACGTTTCTTTCAAACGTTGTTTAGTCATTTCTAAATGCCGGAACTTTTTTCTTTTAAAATCTTTTTTTTTTTTTTTTTTTTTTTTTTTTGAGAAACTGATTCTGTTTACCTACTGGTTTGAAACTTAAGCAGCCTAAACCTCCTTAGAGTTGCAGGTGTTAGAGGAAGCATTTTGATACATAACAGACCTCATCTTTTTAAAAGAAAGCAAAATATTTTCAGGCATATTTTTGTACAGTTAAAAAGGGAATGTTCTTACTGGGCACTCAGTGAGTTTCAGGCACTTCTTCCCTTTATCATTTGTGTTAAGCATGCAAGGGAGTCCTGGTTTAAGGATTAAGTTTAAATTAAAACTTGCATCAAAAATGCCTTGTGATTTTAAGCTAGGTTTTGTACAGCTGTAGATCAAATTTGTTGAGTATTTGTAGAACATATGGCATTGGGGAGGTGGGAGATGCATACCTCAGTGCTGGTATTAGTTTCAAGATTGTATATGTACTGTAAAATAGTAAAGTTAGGAGTTTATGTATATCATACTCGTGATATGTGGATGGGTCCCAAATCGCAGGTGTGAGACTGGATTTTTTTTTCTTTCTAATGGCACATACTGTTTCCCCTTCATTTTTTTGTGCAATATATTTACTTGTAAATGCAGACCATCTACATTTTTTTTTTTTTTTTTTATTATTTGCAATTTTTGTAGCAAAATGATGGACAGGCAGACTTTTGCTCTGTCAACATCATTATTTGTCATGATGCTGAAGTCATTGATGAATAAAGAAATCAGCTGGAACTGATCGTAACTGAATATGGTCACATAGTGTGCTTTTCTGTGGAGAAAAACCCCCACCATTTCTCTTTAAAATGACCCACAAAATTGGACAATTCATGTCCTGCAACCAATTTGAAAATGACTCACTTTTGAAAATGTGCCATAATGGGCAATTAATGAATGTCGGTGGTCTGGCTGAAGAAAAACCAAGAAAGCAAAAAAAAAAAAAAAAAAAAAAAAAAAAAAAGGTACATTCCATTTCCTCGTTTCATATGATGAAACAGTTTATTTTCAACTCAAGACTGCCGTCTTTTCTACTAAAAACAACAACTACAACAACAACAACCGTAAACCTGTATTTTTGTTTCTTGCACTTAAACATATTTTGTTTATTTTTATGTGGGTCTTACATAAAGTCTGTTTTGATACAAGGTTTGGAATATGATGGACTCTTTGCCAGGGAATATGGTGAAGTACAAGGCAGTCTAGCCTCACATTCCAAATGTAAACCTCTCTTCGACTCATCTTTTAATAAACAAATACTTACCACCATAAAATCTCCTCTCAATTTGTTAAATGAAATAATGATGTCATTGTTTGTTCGTACCAGCTTTTGCATAACCTGATTTTGCTTTGAAAATATACATCTTTCCTGGCAGGAACCAGTAAAACCTACCAGTTTAAATCATAACAATTCCTCCGTTCCTCCTGTTCAAAGCAACGGCCCCTTTAAGAAATCAAATTTTGCGCTGTTTGAAAGCCGTGTCCTGTGATTGGTGGGATTTTGTGGCCTGTTGGAGTGAAGAGGAGAGACGCAACATGAATGCTCCACAGCTGCCACTAATCACATCCCAACTCCTCCCATGAAGCCCCCCGACTTCCAATGCCCTCTTTTTTTTCTCCTAGTGACCAGTCATGCAGCTTAGAAAAATAGGTTATAAGCAAGAATACACAAACACTCTTAAATATAATCTGTCATTAGATTTTCAAATCAATATGCACTTAAGACGATTACTAAAGCATTAAAGTGCTCACAACTGCTTTTAGAACTGTTTCCGAAGCATGCAAATGGATCTCTTAAAGATGCATCTATTAAAGATGCATTTACTAAATCTTGCAAGGAATGCACTGAAAAAATGTAATACGCAAATTACCATCTTTAAACACCTTAAGTGCAGTCTATTAATGTGCAGTGTTGGGGAAAGTTACTTTTAAAAGTAATCCATTACAATACTGGGTAACACTTTATTTTACAGTGCCGTAGTTACACCTTACTACATGTACGTAATAACAGCAAATTATGCATAATTGCAAGTAACTAACCCTAAATCAAACCCTAACCTTAACTGTAACTCTATAGTAAGTGCATGTAGTCAATTAAAAGTACTCAGTACTTATTTGAGTATTTACAATGTAATTAAGGCGCTGTAAAAAAAAGTGTAACCCAATATTGCGTTACTTAGTTACTTTTAATGGAAAGTAATGCATTACATTACTCTTGCGTTACTTTTTCTCACCTGGGCTGGGCTTGCTTGTTTGTTTATTTTTAATAACAACAAAAAAGTTCTATTTTTGGCAACTGTAAAGATTTCACACCAAAAATGAAATGAATAGGCTTCAGGCTGGTCACAAATGTGATGTTTTTCTAAAGTCATTTTTGCTTATTAGTATGTTTGAATTGGATAATCGAAGGTCAGCAGCAAAGACATTGGTTAATAAAATTAGATTAAATACATAATGTATATTTGTTTAATTTAATATATTTAAATATTGCAGGTTTGTGCAATATTCTGAGATTGCATTTCGCCGTTTTTATTCATTTTGAGGAATACCAACCAGATCTCACGTACGTATTTTACGAGGTGGCTAACTCATACGAATTCGTACGACCTCACTTGTATGATTTACTATGTTTTTGCTAAATCGTACGTATTTTATGAGTTGCAAAATTTGTATGAATTTGTACGAATGACCTACCCCTAACCGCCCCTAAACCTACCCGTCACTGGGGTTTAGACAAATCGTACGAATTCGCACAAGTGGGGTTGTAAGAATTTGTATGAATTAGCCACCTCGTAAAATACGTACGAATTGGTCTTGAGATAGCATTGGGAATACGGACTCACATTTAGTCTAGAACTACAAAAACCATCATGTTTACACACAACACCTCCGCACTTACTCCTGATTTCTGTCAACATTGGGACTGAAGAGGTGTCAGTCAAAATATGGGAAAAAAGTAACTTTCATTATTTATTTGAAAAAGTAACTCAGATATTTTGTTGTAAATTTGAAAGTAATGCGTTACTTTACTAGTTACTTGAAAAAAGTAATCTGATTACGTAACTCAAGTTACTTGTAATCCGTTAGCCTCAACACTGGTAATGTGTGATACATGGCTCTTTCTTTCTAGATATCTGATGGCTGGTGTTTGTTTGCAAGAGTGCAAATGGTCTATATGAACAAGAAGCAGCTTTTTATACAATTAATGAAGAGCCACGGAGAGCAAAGATAAATGCATTACATCATCCTGATGTAATCGTAAGTGTTTGACATGCATGGATGTACTGTATGTATTTAGTTTGGCCATTAAGTCAGTCAGGGCATCAGTAATAAAACATTTATCTGGCTATTACTTTACCTGACCTCTTGGTCAAAGTTACTAATGGATTCATGGAGCGATTCCCCACAGAATGTGCACATTGATTTTGTGCTCCTCTGAAATATCTGGTCCGGCCTAATGCCACCGGAACGCAGTGAAATGAAATTAGTGACCCGTTAAAATTTCCCTCCATTTCCTCTTTAAATAAATGGAAATTTGAAATGCTTGGTAGACATTGAGGAGGATAACATCTATCAAGTCCAGTAGTTGGAAACTGGTGACAAAAGAAAGTAATTCCCAATGCCTTGAGCTCTTAAATCATTCATAAAATCTGGATTTCATGGTCAAATGCCACATGTGATATCTACATAAAGGCTCCTGGAAAAGAAGCTGGTGGTTTTAAACATTTTTAGATTGGATGTGTTGCTCAAAATCTTAGCAAGTCTTCTTGAAAGATGATTTGAGGGCTTGGGTTGCACATCTATGTCATTCTGCTTCAGCTACCTCAGACAAAAATAATAAATTGGACCATGACAATAAAGCTGTTTTTCTCTCGCCAGTGTAGTGTGTGAGAACTGCGTTCTTAATATCCTCTGCTTTGTCAGATGTGCTTCTATGCTTGGCAAGAGAAATGCTCACCAGTGTTTATTGCTATCAGATAGATCACTCCTCCTCGGAACTCAAAGTACAAGAAAAAAGATTAGCTATTGAACTGGTAATAAGAAATGCATTTCAGCAATTGTGGTGACATTCTTCTTGTGCAAAGGAAAGGATGACCTGTTATGTTCCTGTCACTTGCTGTCCATTCTTTGCATTGCATGTCAATCACCAGGCTACTGAACCTCACCAGATTTATTTCCTTTGTTGTGCAAAGTGCTTAGTACACCACTATGTAAGCCTACTTGGATTTTTTTTTCAACAAAAATTCACTTTCAACAAATTATATATTTAAGTGTTTTATTTTAAAAGGGAAAAGGGTTAATTAAGGTTAATATATAATAATACATAATATATTGTATATAGTTATGTCAAAAAAATAGTATATAATATATATAATAATGTAATATAGGGAATTATGGAATAATTGTTTATATATAGACTGAAACATACTATATTGACTACAACATACAATGACTACAACACAATCAGTTATTAATATTTTGTTTTTGCAGAGAGAGAGAATCATTAAGGGAAATTTGCCCAGACAAAGAATATGTATACTCAGGGGTGCACAAGTGGTACGCAGGTGCGCATGCGTGCTAAAAATAAACGATGCGCACCAGAAAACATGGAGGGAAGCGCTTTTGAGTACCAATATTTTTGGGGACTGGATCACAGGGACACGTTTACTTATTGGAGTAGGATTTTTCTCCATCTCTGGCAAGATAGCAATCATGATAAGTGTGTTCTTTAATTATTAGGGGTGCAACGGATCGCAGTTCATCAGTGATCCGTACGGATCAGGCCCAATGGATGCGTGTCAGTATATTCAGTCCGTGCTTTCCTTCTTAAAGTGACGGCAGCCTAATATTCTTGCTGCTGTCTGTGTCATTAATGTTAATAAAAAAAAATAAAAAAATAAAAAAACATTATCATCATCTACCATGTTCGAGAGAAAAGAAGATAGTGATGAGAGCAAAGTGCGAGTACCAAGCAACATCTCCAGGTGATCCCTTGAGAACCAGACCAAAAAAAGTTATGTGCACCCCTGTGTATACTGTATTTTTTTTCCCTTTGGTTTAGTCTTTACTGGGCATATTTCCATTTCAACACTCTTTTTATTTATATAATGCATATATTATATTATAAAATATATACATTACATCACTGTAAAAATATTTTTATGATTTGCCATCACAACATTTCTTCTTTTGTCAAATCAACCTAAATAATTACTGTGGTTCAGATTACATAATATTTTAAGTTTCTGTTGATTAAACCAATTGCCTTCATTGTATTAACTCAAATTTTTAATTTCAATGAACTCAAAATTTTAAGGCAACCAGGTAACTTCCTTTTTTGAAGTTAAACCAACAATTCTTTTTTACAGTGATTATTAAAAAAAATATATAAATGATATATGGGTAAATACATAATTATACATACAGTAGTGGCTAAAAAAGTGATTTGTTTTTAATAACTCTTTTAATAAACTATCAAAATATGAGGAATATAATAAATATTTTTAAAATGAGGGAAGAACAAAACACTAATGTTTGTTATATTGTTTATCTGACAAAATTATTTAGAAAAAAAGGGTAAACTGCAGCTAGAGGTTTTATTTTACTATATATATATATAAAAAAAATGCATAGAATAACAAAAAGCTCACCGGAAAAAAAAAAGCATATATTGACTACAACATATCCATTATTAATTTTTCGTTGGTTCTTTCTTGTTTTTGCAATGTGTTCATAATTTCTTTGTATGACAGCCTGGCCAAAATTTATGTCCGCAGAATTTGTCAAGTTTCGTTGTGTTATAATTGACTTCAAACACAACTACGCAATATGCTTAGCCTAATTTTTTTTTAAAACAATTTCAATAAAGGGTGAAGATGTAAATTTTCTAGGCCGGACATAACTTTTGGCCACTACTTTAAATATATAATTAATTATAGCATATTAATTAAGTAAACATAAATTTATGTGCATATTTTACCTCACTGACTATCGCTTGTACCGAACAACATTTTTTTTCTCTTTGTCCTTTTAGCATTAAGTAAATTCTCAGTGTTAATGGGTTTGCATGTGCCGGCCCTTCGACAGGCCTATAGAAAGATCCCTGACCCCTGCTGCACTGCTGAGATTTGTGGCATGTCCCTAGAGACCCTGGGAGCCATGCTTCGGCTTGGCATCTCACCACATCGAGGAACGTTTTCAAAATGTAAACATGAGCTAAGCTGGATTTGCACCGTCAGGCTCAGAGATAATACAGCATGCCTATGGTGGGTCAGTTCCTTCTACCATTTACAGAATACCCCCTCAGTTCAAAATAGAGCTTAAATTTGAGCACTTTTGGGCCACGGCTGTTTTAAACCTGTTTTAATCATACAATGTAATCATGACCGTTTCATCATTAATCTAATGTTATTCCAGTGCATTGGAACATACAAACTGGATCCAGAGATTAATGCCATGTTTTAATCTTACTCAGAATTATTTATTAACATACATTTGGCTGTTTACCTAATGTTTTAGGCTGCCTGGTTTATTTAAGTTACACTTTACTCAGTCTGTTGCTATAGTAAGAGAGAAAAACTTTGAATGTATCCTAAATCCAAAGGTAATCTACCTTCTGTGATCATACTGAGGGCAATATTAGAGTTTTACTGCTCACTGCTCCCTTGTATGTTTTTTCTATCTACTTGGAAAAGTCTGTTTGGATGGCTGCCCAGATACATGGATTTAGGTATGTAATTTTCCCCCATTTTTTCTCTCTTCCCTTCTTTTTTCCTCTCCTCTCTCTGCAGAGACACAAAAGGAGCCCGTCCGGCACAAACCTCACATTCAGCCTGTACGTTTGTGTTTTTTTTTTTTTTTTTTTTACAATTCAAAGCACTTGCATTGTCTTATTCACTTCTTTTTAAATGCAGAAATCTTTAACAAAATTGTCCCTTATAAGTGGTACAGAACTTGCCTCTCAGGAATGAATATGAACAAGTTCCCTATTCTCTCATACAAGTGATAACGGTTAAAAACTCCCCACCCACAGCCTCCCTCTTAGGCCCAACGCAAGCAGTAAAGAACAATAGCTTAAGGGTATACAATTTTGACCAAGCCAGCAGCAACTGCTCGTCCATTCATATGCATCTGTAATTTAATACTGTTCTAAGGCCTTGACTGGCCCCTCCCATTCTTGCTCACTATAGAGGCTCTTTCCAATGCACTGTGCCCAATGACCATTGTAATCCCCAATGTCCCCTGCTTTCTCTTTCAATTCACATGTTACCCGGGTTACCCCATTAGGGCTACTCTTCATAGTTTGCATCAGCATGGGGTCTAATTTGAAAGTCCCTACTGCTTCAGTAAATAATTAGCACATCAAACCCCCCTCAGGCTCCTCACAGGAAGCTTAGGTCACTAGGAGAGGTTTATTTTGATGAATGCTGTGCTGTTGGTTTCTGGGATGGCGAATTTTACTTCCCAACTGAACTGACATTGTATCAGGTGTTAATTTTGAGTATAGTTTAAAAATAGAGAAAATGGGAAAGAAATGTGTATTTCGTCACGCCCAAGGCTTAACAGCTGGAGTTTTTGCATCTGTAAGCCGTGTAAAATAGTCATAAAGAGCCAAAGAGATTGGCGGTTGCATGCCAGAATGGGAAAAACAAGTGATGAAATGAGTTAGAAATTACACAGCCTACTGACAGACCCCAGAAATTCATCGTGCTCTAGTTTTTCATAAGCTGTTGTGCCTTTTAATTGGGACTAGCAAATGCATTCAGTGGTGTCAAACTGTGAACTGAAACTGAAGTTCATGGTCTTCAAAGAGTTGTATCGAATATCTGTGATCATTCCTTGCAATTATGTCTATCTTGCTATGAAGTGCGTACAAAGCCAAACTTAAATAAACAGAGCCTTGACTAATGGGTGTCTAATGTAAACAAGTGTGCTCAAATAGTGTATGAGAGAAGAATGCTATTCGGCACGGAAATTCAAATAATAACTAATAATAGGATTTGTATCACATTCTAAAATCATTCACAACATGGTATGACTGCCATTGGTGATGATCTTTTTATAAATGAGCTCACATGTTTTGGGGTCCAACATCCATAGGACAGTAAATATAAATGGGTGTGTCTCGATCAGCTCCCTAGGTTGTGAATCAGTATATAGTGTACATGAATTCGGGCACTGGTAAGGACAGTAAGGACCCTGGCTCACTACACATTGAAACACTGATGACTTTCCAGCAACATGACAGTTCCCTTATTGCACAACATCACTATGAACAACGGCAGAACAGATATTTTTCTGACATAAATTTATAATGCTATTTAAAGTACATTATTTACAGGGCTTGACATTACATTTTTTGCTCACCAGCCGTGGCTAATGGATTTCCAAGTTACTAGCCACTCAGCATTTTCACTGGCCACTATTTTGACATCGATACCATGGGGAAAATATTTTTAATATTATCTCATAATTTGTCAGCAGGTATATTAGGCTGCTGTCACTTTAAGACTGTTTACGTTCACATACTCGCCAAGACCGGCATTTTGACATTATTTTGTGTGTATATGACTGTTTAAGTACGATAAGCAGCAAAAAATAATAACCGCAATTTGGGTGTGAGCACAAAATCTGCGGGAATGAGTAAAATTATGCACAATACGCGCAATCCCGCACCGAAATTCAAGCCCTATAACACCAACAATATTCATCCTGAGCAAATGAAACGAGTGAGTGAGGGGAGGAGGGTTTGTGTGTCAACTCACTGTCAGAGAGATGAGAGAGAGAAAGCACAGCTGTATCATGTATCTATTCTGCGGAAAATGAGTATTGGAAGCAGATATTTCAGTATCGATATGTCTGTATCCATCCATATTTACAGCTTTATAAACTATAATCACTGGCTTCCAGTAACAGCCGTATGAGAGTTAACATTTTTAACTAGTTTTAAATATGGATATTTTTCTAACAAAACCCATTGCTTTGCTTCAGAAGGCCTTTATTAACCCCCTGGAGCCGTATGGATTACTTTTATGATGGATGGATGCACTTTTTGGGGGCTTCAAAATCTCTGGTACCATTCACTCCAATTATAAAGCTTGGAAGAGCAAAGATATATTTTAATATAACTCTGATTGTGTTTGGCTGAAAGAAGAAAGTCATATACACCTAGGATGGCTTGAGGGTGAGTAAATCATGGGATAATTTTCATTTTTGGGTGAACTCTCCCTTTAATAGGGTTGTGCTGAATATAGTTCATTTTAGTGAATCAAAAACATACAAGCACAACCAGTTTAGTCTAATTCATGAACAAATGATTCTTATGTGCTGATTCTTTTTGATTAAATAAAAAAACATACAGCAAAACCCCATTAAGACTCACAAACTGAATTAATCTGAGTGAACTCAGTTATTCTGAATCAACTTTGTTGAATCTTTGCTGAATCAACTCAGTGATATATGTATAATGCACTGTATATTACTGTAAGCAGATGTTTATATGTGTATATTCAGTTTATTCAGACCAATTCAAATTGTTTGTGCTGTACGATTTTGGTCCACTTTAAGAAGGATCAGCTTCTTAGTTAATGAAACAGACTACACATATTTCTGATTCACCAAAAATATCAGGTTTAAAGGAGTTGTTTGTATGTTCAGTTCAGACTGAATACTCAGGTAAAATATGACTACTTTGACTGGAAACACTGGCGATTTTTAAGAACCAATGCCATTCATATGAAGATTCTGATTAATCTGAAAATCAATGCACCTTATAGTTAATGGTCAGGGCTATGTACTGTATGTTAATGGTTTGGGATTTATGCTAATGCTAGTTCTGCAGCAGTTCTCACTTAGCATGTTGTTTTGTTTTTAAAAGTGACCAATAATTAAACATTATCGACAGCACATGCCCCAGTCTCCCCGCTCCCTTCAGTACCAACAAAGCATAACATTTTAAAGCCAATTTTGAGAACTCGTCACTTTTAATAATTAATCATTGCACAATAAACAATTCATATGCAGCACAGCCAGATCTATATCCATTATGGATATATGTAATAGTCATTAAATATAGATTTCACTTTCAGCTTCAGTTTCTAGATCTCTGACAAAACAAACAGGCGAATTATGGGAACTCCAGGAGTTTAGTGCGCAGTCGAAGGCTCTAGCACATCTCTGAATCGGACAGGCGAGGTGATTTTATTGGTTCCCCAGAGTTTCAAGAGCAGCACAAGCCTCACAGACCATACGAAAATAACACAACGTCTGGCCGCGCTGACAGCAGACAGGTTGCCGCAGAGGGAACAAACAACACACAGGCAGAAATGCAGAGTGCAGCTGTCTGTCATTTGTGGTGACTGCTTGTTAAAGAGACCTTGAAGACATTAGGGGGGACATGTTTTTCCCTTCTTCGGTTGCACTTCCAACACGCACTGTAACCCTGTAGGCCTTGTCTATTTCGAGGCAGAACTGACGATAACTCTGCTGGATAGATAGTGAGATGGTAGGCAGCAAAATCTTGCTAGATAGGCCGTCACAACTGGAATGTCGACCTGAACATGTGTTTTTGTAAATTACACATTTGATGTCATACACAACTAGGTCATAAAATGCAACTGCATGACTGCTGGCAGCAGCTTTTTAGCGCATTCAGGGTTCTGTTCTTGAAGCGTGCCAGTCTATACACTGTGCCATGTCATTGTTTGTTTACGGGCTTCACCTCGCTCACCCCGCTAGCCGTCTGCTTAGCGCAGCAGCTATTTACGGCGCGCTGTGAGGAAGGGGCCGCAACTGTGATCAAAAGGAGCCGCTCATTGATTTTCAAACATGCATTATGCTGCTAACATACATTATCAAAGCCAAGTGCTTGCTTGACCATCTTCAATGCTCAGCATGCTTAAGATATGGGTAAGGAAAGGGTTCGTACAAAGAGAAAGGGAGGAGGTCATTACTGTTATGCAGTGCCTTTTGAATTCTGTAACTTTATTCATTTTGACTTGATTATTTATACAATGTAAAGAAAATGATCAGAAAGCCTAAAGGGATTGGAGAAAAACAGGATGGAAAGCTAAAATGTATTGCTTATTAAGGAATTGACATTTAGCTTATATGATGTCAACTTGAAGGTAATTTGTGTATATATATATATTTCCAGTATTAATTACATGATGTCTACACTCTAAAAAAAAATGCTGGGTTAAAAATAACCCAGCAATTGGGTTAAATGTTTGACCCATATCTGCTGGGTGGTTTTATTTAACTCAACTATATTATTTAAAAAATTATTATATTTCTACTTAAAATTAACCCAAAAGAGGTTGGAAATGAACATGTATGAATATGTTTAATAATGAACATTTATTAATATGTTTAATAAATAATTAAATAATAAACATTTATTAAATTGCTTATTAATAAATGTTCACATTTTGATTATTACTGTTACATCTTGTAATTATGTGTCTGATTTTTAATTTCCACCCTATTTTGCGTTCATTTTAAGCCAGACATATAGTAATTTTTAATCAATAGTTGAGTTAAATAAAACGTTGGTCAAACATTTAACTCAACCGCTTGGTCAAAACAACCCAATTGCTGCGTTTGTCCATATTTTTAACCCAGCATTTTTTAAGAGTGTACTGCATTACAGGAATGACCCAATAGAGCAAAAGAGACTGGGCAAATAGAGACATTATTGAAGTCAAAGCTTAAGGAGGAACAATGAGGGTGTTGTGTAATGGGAAGTTCTTACATTGGAGAGTTGTAAAATATAGTTCTCAACATATCTTAATTAGAAAGGCTAATGCGTTAATTAAGTGTAGAGGTCGTTAGGTGCAGTCTGTGGTCTGCGGTGCAGTAAAATAATTTCTTTCTTTCGCTCCCTAATAATCCTATTACAATAGCGCTGGTAGAGAAGCTATACTTCCCTCATTCTTTAAGCTCTGGCCTAAACCATGTAATTGCTCGGCATTTAAAGCAATCTGGTCAGTGGCGACAGAAACCTGCTGTGCCCTGCAGAAGTTAATGACACTGAAAGGCAATACCAGACTGTGGGCACATGGTTTCTTGCGCTTAAACTTCCAGTTTGCCAGTCTTAACCCCAGAGGCTTTATTTCGTTCTTTACTGAGCTAATGTTTTAGAGAAGTGGGGTGGTAATGGAAGAATTGTGGTTACGTAGAATGAGTCTTATTTAGTTTGAAAGCAGCTGGATTACACCTTCTCTGTGGTTTTCACACAGAATAATGCATCAATTTGCAGTAGCTTATTATAGATACAGATTTCCTGAGCAATTAGATGACAGTCATGTTAGTGTATAGCTCTATGGGTCTCATTCATCAGAAGTGAACCAGAGCTGATGGTGGAGTGACAGGTCGCCTTGAGTTGTGGTTTCAGACTGAAAATTCATCAGCCTTAATGTCGGAAACTCATCTGGATTACTTTATGTAATGATGGAAGAAAAAAAGGCACTTCCAATTTGGGACTGGGTGATTTGAACTGAATAGCATGCATATCGCATAACCTGTGGTCAGTAATAAATAAATAATTCTGCCCAGAGATAAGTCTATTTCATGCTAAATTTACCATCTTGCTAATAGTAGCCGTGCAAAAGGCTAAGGGTTTTTTAATGGAACTAAAGTCAATAATTTTATGATAAAAGATTTAAGTGATAATATTTGCCATTTTTATTACTCTCCTGAATCAACATGCCATAAAATATATACTGTAAAAAAAGAATTGTTGGTTTAACTTAAAAAAGTTGCTTTAAAACTTTGAGTTCATTGAAATTAAAAATTTGAGTTAATCAACAGAAACTCAACATATTATGTTATCTGAACTACATTAATTATCTAAGTTGATTTGACAAAAGAAAAAAATGTTGTGATAACAAATCATGAAAATATTTTTTACAGTGTATATACAGTATATATCAAACAAAAGTAGACTAATCGCATAACTAAGCATACTACCAAAGGCAACTCTGAGACGTATGGTCGTAACACATGAAAAACCCATATGTTCCATCTTTATGGACTAATGGTATTGTCTTTGTATGCATGTTTGGCGGAAGGCACATGTGCTCATAAAGGGTTGATATTGTCTCTTAGTGGGACGTCGATTGATGCTGGCGTTTACACACCAAACATTGATCGTGACCTCTTCCTGCTCTTGGTTTCTTTATTGTTTGTGGTAGTATAATAAGAATGGATTACTTGACTAACACTAATGTTGAATTAGTTACATAGTAAACCACATTACAGGGTCTAGCGGTGGATGGTTAGTGATAAAACAATAAATACTGCACAGTGTTTGTAAAATACCTCTTGGGTGAGTACAGCAGATAAGCCTGATATAATAGTGAAGAGTCAGAGTTCTGTATTCTGCATCATTTCATGGAAATGTCAATTGATTAATTAACAAGATATACTATTTAAGTTTGTGGTTAAGATTTTTTAATGTTTTTGAAAGAAGTGTCACCAAGGCTGCATTTATTTGATTGAATTTCCTTAAAAAAAAAAAAAATCTTTCTGGCCCCAAAACCTTTAAACGGCAGTGTATATCTGATGAATATGAACAATATCAATTTATATTTCTAATATTGTTTCTGAAAACGTTCATTACCACATTTCTATATAGATACGAAGCAATTTAGATAGTAACATGAAATCTTTACATGAGAAGGAGGAGAACACAAGGGCTCATCTACAGCGTAACTGGAAGGCAGTCGGATGACTGAGAGGCTTTGCATGAAAAAGGACAAGGTCTAGAATGCTAATTGCATGAGAATGTAGTGGCTGACAAAGTGTCTCTGCAGTGGCCTATCAAACAGAGCTCACATTACATGAAGAATCCCATTCAGGTGGTCATTAGACAATCAAATGGGAATAATCAGACTGGATCTCAATTACCGTTGAAGTAATTTTCATGGCAGGGCACTGGCTAAGGAGCAAAAGGGGAGAGAGGGGCGAAAAAAAGATAGTGAACGACAGTGTGTGAGCGTCACTGCTGTAAAACAACTTAAACCACCCTTAGCTCTTAGGTGTTAGATGATCAGCCTGGTCAGGCTGATCTGGTTTGCTAGTTTTTCTTTAAGGGTTTGGGGCTCTTTTCAGCTGATCAGGCTAAGAAACTAAACAAAGTCCCTCAAATCCTGCCCTGGAGGTCCACTGTCCTGCGGAGTTTAGCTCCAACAGTGATCAAACTCACCAGAACAAGCTAATCAATGTCTTCAGGATTACTAGAAAATTACAACCAATGCATTTGATCAGGGTTGGAGCTAAACTCTGCAGGGTTATTATAGTTAACATTTTTATTACTTTAAAGGGGACCTATTATGCCCCTTTTCACAAGATGTAATATAAGTCTCTGGAGTCCCCAGAATGTGTCTGTGAAGTTTCAGCTCAAAATACCCCACAGATCATTTATTATAGCTTGTCAAATTTGCCCCTATTTGGGTGTGAGCAAAAACATGCCATTTTTGTGTGTGTCCCTTTAAATGCAAATGAGCTTATGCTCCTTTTCCAAAAGAGGGCGGAGCTTTAACAGCACGCGCTTCGGTTGCTCAACAACAACAAAACTGGAGAATCTCACGCAGCCAAAATGAGGATTGTCAGTAATGGTGTTCAGCCTTACATTGTTCAAACCGGAGTCAACACTGATGGAGAGACTCAGAACAAGTTACAACTTTTAAAATGCATCTGGATGTTTCTGAATGGTTAGTGGATAAATTTATGTAGTTGCTGTGGAGTTGATTCAACTCATCAACTAGCATGTGCCGTCATGTTAATCTTTTGTGCAAAACCTCTATGGATGCCCACTATACATAGCGTACCTGTTTGCCAAACAGAGCCATACACACCAGGCTAACGTTTATGATTACTATCAAATGCTGTGAATGGTCTAATATTTTTTTCAAAATATTGCTCAGACAGAAATGCTCCTTTTTTTTTAGCAATCAAGCTTGCCAGGGTCAACTTTCAGGCTATCCAAGCTAAAGAGACTCTAAATAGTGTTCTGTGCTCGTCTGTGCAGCCAACAACAGAACAGTTAGCATGCTTTGCTCGAACTTTTGCTATGGCCTTAGAACTGGTACGCCATTGTCGCTTGCGAAAACAAAATGGCGGCGCCGTGGGTGGAAACATGCAGATTGAGGGCCAGTAATATTTATAATAAGATCCCCTTCCTTTTTTCATTTCTCGTTTTATTTTAACAAAAAACTATATAGACATATTTATAAAATAATATTATAAATAATAATAATGGCAAAAACACAAAACAATACTAGAACTTTAGCTAAAATAAAAAAGAAAAATATATGTATAAAAATGAATTCAAAATATTAATAAAAATAAAGTAAGGGTATCTCATTGATAATATAATAACCTGACCTAAACCAGCAGAACACAGTTTAGCTGGTCTGCAAGACGATTAGTCAAGATGAATACCATTTTAACAGGTTGGGAAACTATCTAGACCAGCAGTATCTTAAGCAGTTTTTCCCCCAACAGGGTTGGTGGAGCATACTAACTGAAATTGCCTGTGGGGAGTATGAGTTTGTGAATATAAACAGAAATGAAAAATGTACTATATGGAAAATGTCAGCTAAATATTCCTCTCCTAACCCCCATTGTTATGTTCTCTTTTTCAGTAAAGGCAAGCACAGGTGCTGTATATGTCATTTTCATATAGCGTGCCATTTACTAACACATTTTCCCAAATGGATAACTATGACTAAAAGACAGCATTGTTTCCTCGCCAATCTAAGCAGCTCCTCTAAACAAATCCTAACCAGTAGGAACAACTCTGCCCTGTTTTCACAGCAAACCATTTCCTCTGGCTCCAACCTGCAGTGGACACCCTTTAGCCTTTCCATCCTGCAGTGCAGCTCTTGATTTATGACAGGCACGGGAGACTGACCACTAAAGCCATGTAGATTTCCTGGTTCTGAAGCATGGCACAGGCCAGTGGTAGACCACCCACCCTCTCCCCCTGTCGTATTCTGCTCCAAATCAGAGGGGCTTTCATATAGTGAGGGTCAGGGCCTGTTTTATCACCTCAGGAAGACATCTTTTAGAAGTCTCCTTCAGCATACACTTCACTCTGTTAGCGTGTCCCTTCAAACAAACAAGTAAGTTGTAAACCGGTCCGGTCTCTTGTAATCCTCACATGATGCTTCTGAAGAATTGAGAACTATTCAAATTTTAACTGTACAAGCTATAGATAGATAGATAGATAGACAGACAGACAGACAGACAGACATAGATAGATAGGCAGACAGACAGACAGACAAATATAGATATATAGATAGAGAGAGAGAGAGAGATTAGTGCTGTCAAACGATTAATCGCATCCAAAATAAAAGTTTGTTTACATAATATGCGTCTACTGTGTATAATTATCATGTATATTTAAATACACACACGTACATGTATATATTTAAGAAATATCTGCATATATATACTGTATATATATTTATACAATTTGTTATATATAAATATAACAATTTTTTTATAACAATTTATAAAGTCAGAATTCTGAATTATATCTCGCAATTCTGACTTTATATCATGCAATTGACTTTATATCACGCAATTCTGACTTTATAACTCGCAATTCTGTCTTTATATCACGCAATTCTGACTTTATATCTCGCAATTCTGACTTTATATCTCGCAATTCTGACTTTATATCACGCAATTCTGACTTTATAACTCGCAATTCTGACTTTATATCACGCAATTCTGACTTTATAACTCGCAATTCTGACTTTATATCACGCAATTCTGACTTTATATCTCGCAATTCTGTCTTTATATCACGCAATTCTGACTTTATATCTCGCAATTCTGACTTTATAACTCGCAATTATGACTTTATATCTCGCAATTCTGATTTTATATCTCGCAATTCTGACTTTATATCACACAATTTTAACTTTATATCTCACAATTCTGACTTTATACCTCACAATTCTGACTTTATATCACGCAATTTTAACTTTATATCTCACAATTCTGACTTTATACCTCACAATTCTGACTTTATATCACGCAATTTTAACTTTATATCTCACAATTCTGACTTTATACCTCACAATTCTGACTTTATATCACGCAATTCTGACTTTATATCTCGCAATTCTGAGTTTATATCTCGCAATTCTGACTTTATATCATGCAATTCTGACTTTATATCACGAAATTCTGACTTTATATCTCACAATTCTGACTTTATATCTTGCAATCCTGACTTTATATCTCGCAATTCTGACTTTATATCTTGCAATTCTGACTTTATATCTCGCAATTTGACTTTATATCTTGTAATTCTGACTTTATAACTCGCAATTCTGACTTTATAACTCGCAATTCTGGCTATATCTCGCAATTCTGACTTTATAACTCGCAACTCTGACTTTATATCTCGCAATTCTGACTTTATATCATGCAATTCTGACTTTATATCACGAAATTCTGACTTTATATCTCACAATTCTGACTTTATATCTTGCAATCCTGACTTTATATCTCGCAATTCTGACTTTATATCTTGCAATTCTGACTTTATATCTCGCAATTTGACTTTATATCTTGTAATTCTGACTTTATAACTCGCAATTCTGACTTTATAACTCGCAATTCTGGCTATATCTCGCAATTCTGACTTTATAACTCGCAACTCTGACTTTATATCTCGCAATTCTGGGTATATCTCGAATTCTGAGAAAAAAAAGTCAGAATTGTGAGAAAAAAAGTCGGCAATTACCTTTTTTATTTTTTATTTCATAGCGGAAACAAGCTTCCATACATATGCTTCTATTTAGGAAAAATTTAATAATTATCCAACAACACAAGTTACAACATTTTATACATACATAATCACTACACATACAGCAATACAAATGTATTTATTTATTTATTTCATCAATAGGATCATAGTAGATTACAAAGGGGTTCTTAATTAGGATGGTGGGCTCTTGCCTCATTATTTTCAATAGGTATACAGCCTCTGCATGCCAGAATATGTCTTTTTCTCAAAGTGATGAGTTTTCTTGTCTTGGTGCAGCTTCCATATCTTCTCTTGGCCAGCGTACAGTGACAGCTGGGTGTCTGATGACTGGCAGGGAATATGTGTTGATGGCTTTGATCTTGTTCCTCCAATTCAACTGTCTTTTTAAGATCTGACTTTATGCAAGTACCTGCGGATCAGATGTTCAATATGCCTCTTAATCCTAGTATACAGCTTTACATCATCCATACATGCATACCAAGTGGTTGAAGGTCATTTTCCTGTTATCTCTTTAAAGCTGCTTTGAAACAATATGTATTGTATAAAGCACTAAAATATAAATGTGTCTTGACTTGACATAAAGGTATTGCAACTATACTGTATGTGTTATCCATATTAAAGATGCTACACCTTGGAAGACGTCTTTGAGCTGGCCTCTGGTGTTGTCCTCCAGAGGACTACTGAGTTCCTGGTGAAGGTCATTAGTGTCTTGTTGACCTTGTTTGGAGCCAGATATTCAAGGATCAATGTGTGTGGCACTGAGTCATATCTCTTGTAGTCAGTCCAGGAGGTGCTCAAGGTGGTCTTAGTTTTGGAGTCTGGGGTGATCGCTTAGGCTATCAGGAGCAGGTCATTTGAGGCTCTGGTGTCTTTTTAGGTTATAGATGTGAACGCTTATGAGAGTCACCTGCTACATTCCTACATTTAGCTTATTTTAAGTCCCGCAGCAACCCTGATTTTGTTGACAACAAATGCAAATTTCTGTAGAGTTTCAGAGGGAAATATTTATTTAGGCTGCATTTGATTAAAAAAAAAAAAAAAAAAAAAACCAGTAAGAACAGGAACACTGGAGAAATAACTGCTGAAAGTTCAGAAAATAATATTTCACAGTCTTCAGTGTTATGTGATCATTTAGAAATCATTCTAATATGTTGATTTGGTGCACAATGCTTATCATTATCACAATTTCAACAAAAATATTAAGCAGCAAAAGCAGTTTCCAACATTGATAATAAGAAACATTATTAACACCATTTGATAATAGTAATAACTGAGAATAATTGAGCAACAAATCAGCATATTAGAATGATTTCTGAAGGATCATGTGACACTGGAGCAATGATGCTGAAAACCAGCTTTGCATCACAGGAATAAATTATATTTTAAAATATGTTCAAATAGAAAAGAGTTATTTTAAACTGTAATAATTTCATAAAATTACTATTGCATTGAAAGTCTCTTATACCGTGTCCTTATCAGACGCGATGAGATAAGATTCCAGCCACAAACAATTTCTGTCTACTGTCCACACCAGACGCGACTATGAGACGCGATCAAGTCAATCAAAAATCACAACCAATCAGAAAAGCGTGTGGGCGGGCTCTCTCTGCAAGCTCCCGGCACTCGCAATGAAATGGATAAGTACAAATTTAATTAAATTAATGAATATTACACCATTTTAACATTATTAAAAATATATACTGAGTTACTGAAACAATCTTTGTCGTAGAATACACTTGTCTGTTCGCAACGAGTTAACAGTTTGAACGTTCTTGTTTCGTTTTATTTATTTTAAAGATCTGAGGTGAATTGTCCATTGTTGCTTTCAGTACGACTATGAAAGACACAAAATGATATTCAAAATCACATTAGACGCTTTTAACATTTAATAAAGCACATAAACAGTAGGCCTACCTGAGATTATCATTATCATACTTGTGTTGTTGTTTCAGCCGCGAAGTCGCAGAAAAATAACGGGGGAAAACCTCTTGTCGCGGCGACGCGTCACGTTTGGTTAGGACACGGCAGCATTAATTTGATCAAAAATACATTTATTGAACAAAAGACTAAACATGTTTTATTTTGGAATTTTGATGGTTTGAACAAATATATATTTTAATTTTTTTAAAAAAGAAGCATTTTTGCGATATGGTTTTTCGTTTTGTTTTTTTGTTTTTTGTTTTTTGCTATGAACTTGACAGGAGTTTTCATCTTGTGGATGGCCAGGATTTGGTTCTAATAACAGTTTATGTTGTTGTGGTTGGAATTGCACATAGAATTGCAAGCATACCATTAGCTTGCCTTTGTTTAGAAGGCTCAATTTTGTGTATTTCTTATCTTACCAAACCATGTAGGGTATCTGTCGGATGCTCTGGTCTTGGATCACATTGTTCCCTCTCAGTTTAATCATGCAGCAGATCTGTGATATGAAAAGTTAAGTACACTTTAAAAGATTCTCAACTGTTTTAGGAATTGTAAGGGAATTTCTCAGAAGTCAAAGATTCTCACGTCTGGTTAATAAGTCTGTTCTTTGTGGTGCTGCTTATCCAGCCTCAGTTGGTGTCCTGGGCCTTTTGGCACCTTATTCAGCCTCCAATCCACACACAACTTTCTCTCTCTTCATACTGCAGTCACACACATACTCTTTGGGCCAGATAAGCCAAGCTTCTACCGCTTCCCACACACTCCCCTGTCGATACTCCAAAGCTGTTCAAAGGCTCAACAAAAGACAGACTGGGGAGGCACAGACCCATAGTCAAGGCCTCAGAGCTTGAGACAGTGGGGAGAGATTCATCTTCACATTTGGTTTAGGATTTGTTTCTGGTTTTGAATCTCTATTGCTGTTGGCTTAAACTAATGGCTATTGGTTGGGTAATTACTTGCACAATGGAAGGATAACAAGTGAAATCTGGGAGGTATTGTCCTTGTCTTGAGCATAAAAAGCGCAGAAGGGAATCATAACATTCAAAATGGTGGCTGTAGAAATGGATGTCCCACCTTTCAGGTTGTGGAGCCAATCTTTTTGATTAAACACAGTGTGCTGGTGGTGTTTCGATGGCCTCACAGACTGACTACATTAAAGCGACTTTGTCTTGTCTGTGAGGGTCAAGGCATACTGACAACTTCCTGTATGCATCCTTGTTTTATATCGTCTAGCAAAAGAGCAGAAAAACCTTGAGCACAAAAATATTTTTATAATGTCATCATCCAAAGGGTTGCAGTACACAAACATGGATCTAGCCCACAGGCTTCTTTGGTCTTCATCGATCTGTCTGGTTTTCTTCATCTCTTGCATCACAGTGGCTGTATTAATGACGGACAGCGGCATTTCATTCTGGGTCCATGTAGCCTGTAATCCCACTGTGTTATAGTTAGATCGCTCAAGTGTTATATACTAAGAATACTCAGTATTCATTTTTACACTTTTTTTATCATAGTTTTTTGTAGTTTTATAAAAATGTCATTTACTGTAAATGCAAATTGACAGTGACATTTATAACATTACAAAATACATTTTATTTCAAATAAATGCTAAACTTTCTATTTATCAATTTCCCCAAAAATATTAAGCACAACTGTTTTCAAGATTGATAAGAAGATGTTTCTTAAGCACAAAATCAGCATTAAAATGATTTCTGATTTCTGAAGGATCGTGTGATACTGAAGAACGGCGTAATGATGCTGAAAATTCAGCTTTTCCATCACAGGAATAAATTATATTTTAAAATATATTAAAATATAAAAGAAATTGTAATAATATTTGCTGTGCTATTACAGAATATTACTGTGTTATAAGAGACTTTCCTAAACACACACAAGAACACACACATTTTTTTCAAGGTTACTTTATAAAGAGCCCATGAAAAATAAAACAAGTCTAGTTGCGATGCCAAACAGGACCTCATGGAGCACAACCCCCCCCCCCCCAAAAAAAAAACTAAACCAACCACCTCCACCACACTGCATTATATGCCTATACAGTACACGGATCCATTCAGAATTACTCAACACAGCAACAAATGCATGAACAAATCAAAACATTATTAAAGTATCCTGAATGTGTGAATTTTTCCAGTAATTTGTTTGACAAAATTAACACAGCTGAAGTGATTCTTGTTCTGTATATTTATGGCCTTGTGACTGAACGTCTAAGATGTTGCTTCCTAAAATAGTCCATTTCTGGAACCTTAGAAGTCATCTCCTATTGCGGAACATTACCTGATGAGACACACTATAATTGTTTCCGCTTCTCCCTCGATTACTGATTTCTTTCTCTCTCTCTCTCTCTCTCTCTCTCTCTTTCTCTCTCGTTGTTCCAGCAGAAGAGCTGTAGTCTCCTCTCTGATCATTATGAGACAATTATTGCTGCAGACAGTAGCGATAGACATAATCATTTTGTTGTGCCGTTTTGCCTTTTTCACAGTGTTATTTTCCCTTACATTTAACAGCGAACTGCATTTAGTGTCAGATTGGTGGTAGCTTGGAAAAATCTGCATACAGTCCGTGGCTGAGTTTATAGTTTACATTTAAGCTTTAAATAATAAGATTCAGGTATTTACTGATAAGGAGTTAAAGTCAGCATGAAAGGGAAGTTTTCTTTCCTATTCTGATGTATGTATATATATATATTCGAGTGAAATGAAATGTAAAAAATGTAGGACGGGTCTTGATTTTCTCCATGGGGAATTGATTGGATCATTGTGGTTTGCTATTGGTCGATCTCATGTGAGTGACAGGTTGCCGCACCCTCACACCAGTAAATACATCATCAGAGGAGGGAAGAGATGACACTGCAAGAGGGAGGGGAAGTGGTTTTGATTAAAGATCATGAGGGCACATTAATTAAAAAAAAAAAAAAGATATGCACAGATAAATCTTTTATAATAATTACAGCAATGTTCTTTAAAAATAAGAACTTTCAAAGTATTCAAAATGTATTCAAAAGACCTCTGCCCATACATACTATAGTCTTACAACGACATAGATCCATAATACTGTCTAGTATAATAACAATGTTTTACATTAACCCTTGAGATATATGCATTAAAATAAACTGGTGCTCTCTTGTTAATTATCTTATGTACCATTTTTTGTTTCAGGTGAGCTGCTCTTCTTTTAATTGGCAACCAGCCAAGCTGTCGAAAGTGGTGTGAGTAAAATAATGAAGTCCTAAAACTAATCTAATCAATTTATTATGTCATTTTTCATAACTTTCCCATCCACATACAAAATAAATCGGACATCCAAGAATTACAGGCCTACTCAAAATGTAGTTATTTTTAATATTCTTTATATTTAAAACAAATTAACATTTAAATCCAGCGAACTAGCATGTCTGGCTAGAAATTTAATCCTGGCATTTACCTTGCCTAAAACTTTCAAGGCTATGCTTGTACCACTTAAATTAGTGTCAAGACTCACACTCACACACAGCTTGCGAATCATTTATAGATAATAAAAACAAAAGAGGGCCAAGTACACGACCCTGGGGGACTCCATTATAAACAACTTGCCGTTTCTTTGTAATTATTTGTTAAATTTACTTGCATTTCCTAAGTGAAAATTGTATAAGTCATACATATTATTAGTATTCTTTTTTTCAGTGAATATACCTTATTATTCCATCCATCCTTCGTGTGTGATATAAACATAACGCATGGTGTTTTATATGTTCTCTCTGGTGTCATAGAGCTTGTGTTCGAGTACAACATCCTGTCGGCCTTAATGCACCCCCATGACTGCATGTCATCACTCTCACGATTGCCCCGAGTGCTTCATGACAACATCAGCCAGACAGTGCATTCAATCTCACAGACCACACTAATAACATGCTTAGTGGGCATATGGCCAAATCACACACACACAAAAAGATAATGCAGGATCGCTTGTACCCACTATTTCCCCCTCCATTTATGTTTTTATAGGACACCTTTATAAGAGAGAAGCCTGTTCTGGGCTGTAGTTTTATTAAGCACCGATGTGCAGGAGATGGAGAGGTGGGTGTGGCCTCCAGCCTCATGAATGAAATTGCAAACCTAAGGTTCCTGATTCAACCTGTTATTACTTCTGACACAAGTCATTTACAATAGCCCAGAATGTGGCGATGGAAAATGTGATATTGATTGTGTACCCTGCAGGCTTTTAGCACCCTTCACTCCTCAGATGTCTTTTAAAGACATGCGCGCACACACACACTCATATTTGTTTTATTATCTCTTTACGATATGGCTTTTTCTTCTATTTGTTCAAGGACATCAGATGGCCTGGGTGAATCAGCCTTTTAATTTATCATTCTTTTAGATTTGCTATTAAGAGTTGTTGATGAATGGCATTATATAAATACTGAAGGTGGATTCACACACGACTGCTGATAGTGATGTTTATTTGCACATGCTGGTGCCGTTTCGCCACTCAATTTACTAAAGGAATTGTGCAAACAAACAAAATCTCTAATGAACATATATGTAGAACATACTTCCTGAAATATACTACATATATTGTAAGCCTTAAAGGTAGTTGTCATGCTTCTGCTTGTAGACACACTGGGGGAGACTTGTGGGAAAGCTGCACCCGTCATAAACACTAATGTGTGATTTCTCTAGAAATTGTCTAGTTCACGGATAGTGGTTCAGCCCGTAAAGGCTGGAGAGGAAGCTCATTTCCACTACTCAGGTGAAGATAGCAAATAAAATAGTGAGAAGCATTGTGTTTTCACAAACTTCACGCTAGCGCTTGAACACAGCACCACAGGTCTGACAGACCAAAAGCAAACACATAAAATGAGTACCCTTCAAAGAGGATGATGACCCTCTTTCCTCTATGTTCCTCTATGTGTTACCATCACTACACTCTAAAAAATGCTGGGTTATAGTTACCCAGCAGGTTAGGCAAACATTTAACCCAACCGATGGGTTAAAACAACCCATTCGCTGGGTCAAAACAACCAAATTGCTGGGTTTGTCCATTTTCAACCCAACTTGTTGTTTTTAACTCAGCATTTGTAGTCTGGACCGTTATTAACCCTTTAATGGGCATGCCTAATATATATAATGGGATTTATTTGTTTGTTTTTGTTTATTTAAGGATGATTATTGTTGTTGTTATTGTTATTATTATCATTATTTTGGTCCTACTTTATATTAGGTGGCCTTAACTACTATGTGCTTACATTAAAAAAAAGTACAATGTAATTATTGTGTTCATATTGTATTGCAAAACACTTTTGCTGCTATTGAGGTGGGATACAGGCAAGGTTAGGGACAGGTTTGGTTTAAGGGTGGGTTAAGGTGTAAGAGATGGGTCAACAGTGTAATTAATGTAAATGTAATTACAGAAATTAATTACAGATGTAATTACATGCAGGTATTTTTAAAATATAAGTACAATGTAAAAACATGTATTGACACAATAAGTGCATTGTGTCAAAGGATTAATTTAAATGTAAGTACATAGTTGTTATGGCCACCTAATATAAAGTGGGACCATTATTTTTAGTAGAGTAGTAGTAGTATTCACCAAACAGTTGTGAAATTAATGGATATTTTTATTTCAGTGTAAATCTGATACCATAAATGGACGTCTCAACTCATAAAACTTATTTTGGTATTTAATGTGATCTGTTCATCAAGTGCTTTGAAACATTTATTACATGATAAAATGTGCTTGCCTTTGAAAAATCCATGAAAATGATCACAAATTATGAATGAATATCTTCAGAAGATGTTAGTGAATATACTTTATTCTGATGGATGTTTTTGTGCTTAACATACACCGGACAAGTGATAGAGATGCCTAGTGAGTAAAATTAATGATTATATTATATTATATTATATTATATTATGATTTAGAGGCCTGTTAAAGGTGCAGTAAGCGATTTCTGAGAAACGCTGTTGATATTTGAAATCACCAAAACAAACACGCCCCTACCCAAAAGCATCACACACCTATCCTGATAGCTCTGCCCCCAAATTCACAAACACTCTATGCAACACAGGTGCTGTGTCTGAAATCGAATACTTCTCCTCTATATAGTATGCAAAAAACAGTATGCGAACGGAGTAGTATGTCCGAATTCATAGTATTCTAAAAACAGTAGGCGAAAAGTACCCAGATGACTTACTACTTCCGGCGAGATTCTGAAATGTGCATACTATGGACACTTTAATATCCCATGAGGCCACGGGAGAGGATTTGTGAATGGAGTTGAAGGGACGTAACTGACGCTGGTACGTCAGGTGACAGTAACAACATAGCGGATGTACGTCCGAATTCATTCATACTACGCACATTCATACTATATAGAACATACTTTTTCAGTGGTCGTGAAGTAAATTTAAATTCAAATGTAGTCAACAGTACGCGATTTCGGACACAGCTAGGTACCTCCCCCTAATGAGTGAACATGCCCCTTACTGCTGATTGGCTCACTCTATCTCCTCCCCCTAATGAATGGAGACACCCCTTACTGCTGATTGGCTACAAGTGTGTTTTGGTGCTCAGTCCGATCCACTTTCAACAGCGTTTCTTAGATTTCGCCTACTTCAACTTTAAAGGGTTAAAGCAGTTGGGAGGAGAACACTCACAATATTCCAGTTGCGTGCCCTCATATGTTCTTTGTCTGTACATCTCCAAGTGCCAAACAACTCCATGGCAATTTAAACGTCAACCTTATCAAAATGATTTATAATTGCTCTATCTAATTGTACACCATTGCTTAAGATATACCATTTTGTATATGTGGCCTAATCAACTGCCAGTCACATTGATTGAGGCACAGTATTTTCCGTCCACCCATTTTCTAAAAAACAAAGTTTATGATGCAAATTACCTATAGGCATATTTTTTTCTCTATTTGGAAATAACATTTTTCTTTTTTGGTGAACTAAGGGTTCATGCTGCCATTAAAGTGTCTTGTGAAGCTGAAAATGTCCCTGAAGAACCTTCAACTGCTTTTTTAGCTAAATGTGTTGACCTTTCCTCAGTCTGCATGTTAGTGTACGGTCATAACAAACTAAGCTGGTGTTGTTTTCACAGACACACACATGCACGTACACACATATACACAAACTCAATCTCTCTTCTTTCATACCTGTATAATTAGAGTCCTAACTGTCATCACATTAGTGTGTGTGGGGAGAATCAGGTATAATGAGCTGGAGATTATGGGCTTTGTGTGCTGCTTCACCGGTAAATGCTCACCATGCCAAAGGGATTTACAATGAAAGCCAGTGTTATCAGATTACAATAACTGTTTCATTACAGCATTATTTACGCTGTATAAAAGAACAGCATTCCTAATCAGTCAAGGTAGACAGAAAGAAAGGTAAACCGCACAGTGTTTCCATTAGTCATTTTTGGTTTATGCTCTTTATGTGGTTTGTTTTAGCTCTACAGTGGAGAAAAAAGTACTTTAGTTTATATAAATTAATTGAAATGGTAATTTCTGCTGATCTAATGCAGTCAGATCAATGGTTCTTTCTTTTTCTATTTTAATTATAACAAAATGTCTTTAAAAGCAAACATGGAGTCTTATTATTTTTACCCATAGGGCCTACATTAATAATCATAAATCATGAAAAGACCAAACTAAGGCTGGGCAATAACCGATATCATATCAAGATTGCGATAAAATTATGGATTAATCTAGTAGCCTATCATACAGCAGAAATAAACAGGACAACAGCCAGTCAGTGCATGTGCATGTCGCTAATAAGTGATTTCTGCGTGTCTCTGTGTGAATGAATGGTGCGGTTTCATCTGATACACAAACTCAAACACACGTGACACTCACAGTGTTTTCAGCGCTTGCTGTCTCAGTATATGAGGACATGAACACATGAACTTCATCTCCAGAGCTGCTTTGCATCTCACTTCACAAGCTTTTCACCGTTTCATTTGAGAAAAACTAGCGTCAAATACACACTGAAACTGAAACTAAATTAAAAGGTAAGCTACTCTGTGGAGTTAATTGTGAACAAACAAGTTTACATGTTTAAGGTCTAAAAAATATGTGGAAAGCATTTCCTTTCCATTAATGGTAAATTAATATCATGATAAATATCGATATCGTATGGTATGGAAAAAAATATTGCGATAATAAAACTGAAAAATAATACACAGCCTGTACAAAAAACTTATTATATATTTACTTATTGTCTTATGTCATGTTATTATTGTAAAAGTTAAAAAAAACATAAAAAATACAGCAATAGTGTGAAAAATTCTATTTTCTATTTTAATATATTTTAAAATGTAATTTATTCCTGTGATGAAAAGCTAAATTTTCAGCATCATTACTCCAGTCTTCAGTCACATGATCCTTCAGAAATCATATATATATATATATATATATATATATATATATATATATATATATATATAGATGAGTGGAACATAATTAAAATAGACTCATTAAAGTACAAAAAATATCAAACACTAAAATCTAGAAATGTGTCTATTTAGAATAAATGTATCTATTAAGAATATTAATAATAATGTACTGAACAAACTGAATAATAAGAAAATGAATCATTTTGTAAATGCATAAACAACACTGGGATAAACAGCCTGTTGTATTAGTATATTTCACTAAAATGCAGAGTTTGAGTACAACATATGACCCAACGTATTTTATTTTATTTTAACATTTGCATTTGCTTTTGTGTAATTGCATCTGTTTTTGGGTCGTGACCCACCAGTTTGGAACCTCTGCTTTAAATGATCTCATTCAAAAACAAAGGGGCACAGAAAGCTGCCGAACCCCTGATGAGAGAGGACGGGGATTTTGATTTTTAAAATTCGCAGAGGTGAGAACTCACTTGAGGATAAAATCACTGCCTTCGCTGACCCCAGTAACCAGCAAAACAGTACCCATAAAACAGCATGGGACCCTTTAAAATAGTCCCAGCTCTGAGAGCTGAAGAGAAGGGGGTGAGGGGACGTTTCTGTTTTTGATCAGGACAGGTTAAATCCTCCAAACCCCTAGAATAAACAGAGGCGGGTGCTAAATTGGCTGGGTTTTCTTTCCACCAAAGATTTTTTTTTTAGAGGTGATGGGGGCAGAAAGACTCTCCCCCAACTTTACAGGAGGCCTCTACGGTCTCTCCCTCTGGAGAGAGAGAGAGAGAGAGAGAGAGAATAAGACCATACACCCTCTGAATCTCATTTAGTGAAGGATTACCTATTAACCCTCCAGAGGACTGAGGGGAAAGAGAGAGTCTGTTTACTGAGGGACTTTAACAAGAGCTCATGGGCTTCGCTGGGTAGAAATAATAAGACCTCTGAAGGTAGCTACATGTTGCTTAGCTACATGCTGATTTATAAAAACTAGCTTGGGGTATAGCTAGTGGTGTTTAGCTAACTCATTTATTCACTGTCATGTTACACCACACATCATTGTCATAATTTTTATCCTCTCTGTTAATACTAACTGTGTTTACAGGCACCCTACAAGTATCTTTTAAAGGAGAACTACCTCAGCTTTAAGATCACTCAGATGACTTTCTTCTCAGCTGAAACCATGCCTCAGGTTTCAGGCTGTGCCAGAGGTTATTTGAGGGAATGTAATGGTGCTTTTAAATGTTAAAACAACAAAACAAAAACTTGAAGATAGCCTAAACTTAGCTTTACTCGGGTGTTTAACTAAATGGTTATGCATTCACAATGCCTAGCGTTAGTGGCTAGCTGTTACACCTTGCTAGTATTTGTTTTGATTTATAGATTTAGCTTTCAATATTAAAGGATTAGTTCACTTCAGAATTAAAATTTCCTGATAATTTACTCACCCCCATATCATCCAAAATGTTTATGTCTTTCTTTCTTCAGTCGAAAAGAAATTAAGGTTTTTGAGGAAAACATTACGGGATTTTTGAAGGTCCAAATTGTAGTTTCAATGCAGCTTCAAAGAGCTCTACATGATCCCAGATGAGGAATAAGGGTCTTGTCTAGTGAAATGATCAGTCATTTTCTAAAAAAAAAAACATAAAAATGATATACTTTTTAATCACAAATGCTCATCTTGCACTGCTCTGCGATGCGCCACGCATTACATAATCACGTTGGAAAGGTCACATGTGACGTATGCAGAAGCACCGAGCAAGTGTTTACAAAGCAATCGTGCAAAGACTAAGTCAAACGGCCTTTACAAAAAAAGTAAAACGATGTTGGACGATTTTGAAGTTGGAGGAGAAAATAAGGTGGAGTTTTTCGCCCTATCATGGTACTTCCACCTACGTCACATGTGACCTTTCCAACGTGATTATGTATGTGTGGCGCATCACAGAGCAGTGCAAGATGAGCGTCTGTGGTTAAAAAGTATATAAATGTTTATTTTTTTTAGAAAATGACCGATCATTTCGGTAGATAAGACCCTTATTCCTCGTCTGGGATCATGTAGAGCTCTTTGAAGCTGCACTGAAACTGACATTTGGACCTTCAACCCATTGGTAACTGTTGAAGTCCACTATATGGAGAAAAATCCTGGAATGTTTTCCTCAAAAACCTTAACTGAAGAAAGAAAGACATAAACATCTTGGATGACATGGGGGTGAGTAAATTATCAGGAAATTTTAATTCTGAAGTGAACTAATCCTTTAAGTTCTTCAACATCAACAGCTTTTGACTATATAGTTAAAGTTGGTATACTATGATCTAGCTGTATTTCAGAGCTATAAGGTCTCAAATGCAATGTCTTGTCTGATTCTGTATGCAGTTCCTCTTGCAACAGCGCATTAAATCTCATTGGAAGAACAGTGCAACTTTATCTCGATACCCTCTACCTATCAGAACACCCACTGAGGATCCAGTCACATGTTGTTTGACCTATGACCTCTAGGTCTGCAGCTGGGGAAGGTTTTTACATTCCTCCTCCACTGGGCATTCATTAACCCTTGCAAAGGAACCGGTTATAAAGCAACTAATTGGTAATCCAGTCATTATTGATGAAACAACTCACTTTTTTAAAAGTTAAAAACCTTATTTCTCACTTTAGTTTATCTCAGAGCCATTAAAAATCCTTCTTTTGCACTCTCATCCTGGTTTTGGATTAGACTTTTTCCTCAGGAACTTAAGAAGGAACCGGTTGCAACTCGTCTAAATGTTCCTAAATTCAGCGTCCATGGTAAATTTAGAAGATAGATGGGTCACCCATGTCTATGAAAACAGACATGTTATTATGGTGGATGATGGGATTTTAATGGCCTCAACGATAAAAACACACGCTGTGGTGCACCGAGGGCGGATCGATGTGATCCTACGACTCCAAACTCCACAGGAGTCTATATGGTTAGTTTCGTGCTTGTTGATCTCCTGTGCTTGTGTTGGTGAGGCTTCAAAGAGCATTAGCTTCAACAATTATGAGCAAGAGTTGTGAGACCAGGCAAAGGTTGATGGAACAGCTGTAATGTTGAGTTAGATTTGCCTTCAAATTAAATCACAGGCCCTGTACTTGCCCTCGTAGGCCTTTTCACCCCACAAATCATGAGTCCTACTTGATCAATGTCTGGTCCTTAGGTTTGGGATTATGGATACTGATGGTTGTCAGAGGTTCCTGTGTCAGGAATCACTCTGTGTCTGCTATTCCTTTCATGTCCTGACGAATAGGACGCCTGTGTTTTTGTCTAAGAGAGGAGATATGTAAATACTCATGTCAAAGAGGATTTTGAGGAGATGTTTCCACTATCTTTTAGATGGTGAGTAAATAGAGGACTGCATCGAAAGGCTAGAAGGTTGTGGTAAATGTTGCAGAACACATCACCGTCCAAAGCTTATCTTTGATGGATGTTGCATTTGTTAATCCTCTGTGTATTTTATGAGGTTTAGGTAGACCTGCTGGCTCTACTTTTATGGTTTCAAACAAGACCGGATTAGACCACCTTACATATAGGCTTCATATTGCCTCGAGCAGGGGTTTTCACACTGGAGTACAGGGACCCCCAGGGGGCCAAAAGTGTGTGCAGACTCAATATTCTGCTCTATGCCAGTGCGCTCACGGCCCGAATGAACGCTCCACTCATGCACCGTTTATACTCACCGGTAAAACGAAGTCACTCAAATCCTGCTCCAACATGAAATTTCTCTGTATTATACGTCTTTCTGTTTGTAATTAATTTCCTGAATAAATGTGACCCATGCTGGCAAAACGAGTCGGAATGCGCACGGGTTACAGGCAAAACAAGTGAAAAATGTCAATTTTGGTGGAAATTTAGGTTTTCACAAAAATTTGTTTATTGAGTCCTTGTCTAGCGAACTCAATGCTCCAAATAGCAATTAAACATCTAAAAGTATCTTTATTTGTACGTTTTCTGAGAGGAGTACCTTTCCTTTGACCATGAAAAATGCTGTTTTTTCTCTGCTCGCTTCTCGACGTCTGGCGCTTCCCTCAGCACAAGTTTGGTATCGTTTTAAAGCGCAGCATTCCAGCTTTGTGAATATTTGTAGCAAATTCTCGATGGCATGAATCTGAACCAATGAGATGTGATTTTAAACTCATGCTGATGTAAACAAAATGATCTTACTCACGCTGACTGACATCCAAAGCGCAAGCACAAAGACACCTCAGACAACGCGCGATCCCCATATACACAGAATTACAGTATTTCAAAATATGACGAGTGTCCACGGCAACATTATCTGTTATGTCTTAAGTAAACGTTTTGTTAACTGTTGGGGAAAAATCATCTGATGTGTAACAATATATTAGATCTGTTTGGTACAGTAGGTCTTAATGGCTGTTTGTTTTATTAAAGGAACACTCCACTTTTTTTGAAAATTGGCTTATTTTCCAACTCCCCTAGAGTTAAACAGTTGAGTTTTACCGTTTTCGAATCCATTCAGCCAATCTCCGGGTCTAGCGGTACCACTTTTAGCATAGCTTAGCATAGTTCATTGAATCTGATTAGACCATTAGCATCTCGCTTAAAAATGACCAAAGAGTTTCGATATTTTTCTTATTTAAAACTTGACTCTTCTGTAGTTACATCGTGTACTAAGACCGACGGAAAATGAAAAGTTGCGATTTTCTAGGCCGATATGGCTAGGATATCATTGCGCCTGCTGCACCCATGGTACGGCAGCAAAGTTCCTTGATTATTACGCCGGAATGAGAGTATAGTTCCTAGCCATATCGGCCTAGAAAATTGCAACTTTTCATTTTCTGTCGGTCTTAGTACACGATGTAACTACAGAAGAGTCAAGTTTTAAATAGGAAAAATATCGAAACTCGTTGGTAATTTTTGAGCAAGATGCTAACGGTCTAATCAGATTCAATGAACTATGCTAAGCTATGCTAATATTGGTACCGCCAGACCCGGAGATCGGCTGAATGGATTCGAAAACGGTAAAACTCAACTGTTTAACTCTAGGGGAGTTGGAAAATGAGCCTATTTTCAAAAAAAGTGGAGTGTTCCTTTAATGTTAATCAATTGTGATATGTCAAACAATTGTGGTATCATGGGGAAAAAAAAGTTGAATATATATTTTCCCTATTTGGTTTTGACTTGGTGTGTGCCAAATTTGGTGATTTGATTTTGTTTTGTAACCTTCAGAAAACTCAATTTTTCTCAAAATTGACTTTGCTGACTCTATCAACTTCAAACAGGTGTAGATCAGTCATTTTTTGTCTGATTCCAACAAATCATACATCATTTTGAGGGTTTTTGTTTTATTGTTTTTTACACAATTTATTGTATAAAGTGCTATAAATAAACATGACATGACTTGACTGGATAGTGCAGAATTGCAGAGCTGGTGCAAACATATCTATGATCAGATGCTTTCTTAAATGCTGGTTTCTCACCGCTGTCATTTCTGTTGTGTTTATTTTGTTATTGAGAGGAAAGTGCACAGCACATATTAACATGTTCATCTAAACACCGCACTGAGCAGCGTCGCTAACAGTACCTATACTGCTGCAAAGGTATTTCAAACTTATTTTTACCTCTAAGAAACAAAAAATAATTTTGCAGTGAGTATATCACTAAATGAATCTTTGCTAACTTAGTTTCTTCACACTCCCTTTCAGTTTCTTCTTCTTTCTTTCTTCGTTTCTAATTTTGTTGTTTACTGTGCATTTATGTATAAGGTTTGCAACAGAATGGAATCTTCAGAAAGACGCTCTTCACTCCAGAGGAAATATTGCCGCTCTGGCTATAGGGTCCGAGTAAATTTTAATGAGGAAAGAAATTCCTTCTGCTTTGTAAAGAAATATTTAATTTTATTGATACACTATTATTTTAGTCTATTTTTAAACTACCATTCAAACGTTTGGGGTCAGTAAGAGTTTTGTTTTTGTATTTTTTTTTAAAGAATAGGATTACTTTATTCATACTTTATACAGCAAGGACACAATAAATTGACAGTGATGATAATGATAGTAAATATATTTATAAAGTTACAAAACAAGAAGTCTCTTACTCTCACTAAGACTGCATTTATTACATCAAAAATACAGTAAAACCATTTAAAATAACTGTTGTCTAATTTAATATATTTCAAAATATAATTTATTCCTGTCATGGCAAAGCTGAATTTTCAGCATCATTACTCCAGTCATCAGTGTGCTGCTTAATGTATTTGTGGAAACCATGAAAATATAGGTGATATACATTTGGTGAATATATAGTTTCAAAAGAACAGCATTTTTTTTTTATTTTTTTTTTGTAACAATGTAGTCTTTACTGTCACTTTTGATCAATTCAATGTGTCCTTGTTGAATTAAAGTATAATAAATAAATAAAAAATTCTAACCTATGTATTTGTTTATGCATAAAAATGTATATCTGAATTTATATTTTAGGAAGGGGTTCCCAGGAGGATCATTCATTTGAGATCCATTGTGTCAAAAAGTTTGAAAACTCCTGGCCTGAATAATTCATTTCACGCATGTCATTGTCAAGATAGAAGTTTCCTTCTCAATACAACGCAATAAAAGAAAGCATCACCATAAACATGCCTTCTTCCCAACCCAACTCTCTCTTCTCTACATTTTTTTTTTCCTTTTACTCTCAGTCCTACCACTTTTACTTGCCTTTGACCTGATGTGAAATGTTTGGCGAGTACCAATGTCAAAGTTGTGCAACTTTGACATTGCCACTAGCGTTACTCAGACATTACATCCAGTGACAAATACAGCCTGCTATAATCAGTCAATGAATCAATTAATTAAAAGTTCTCTCTGAAACGAAGCTGTCTCTCTGAAGCCTGTAGCGGTCCCAGCCCAACCATGGGAGATGGATTGCAGGTGCTTCCTGTGGTCGGAAACGGCTGATTAAAGAGGTTAGCCCTATCTTCCTTTGCACACTTGCTTTTTTCTCCTCTGCGTCTCTCTCCTGTCATCCCTATCTCTCCTTCACACACATATACAGTTTGGCTTTTTCTACTTGCTAACATGCTCCCCAAAGTCTACATGGGCTCTCATCGACATCAGTTGTGTTCCTCTACTTCACGTTCTCAGCTGTGGGCAATTCAAATAAATAAAGAAATAACAAACAAGCTCAGTCTCCCATAGCTGCGTTTATGGAACAACAGCTGAGAGAAGCGTGTCCAAACAGGGTGTGAGGGGGACATTCCCTCGACTCTGCCAATGTGGCAAGTTTTATATGAAGTACACACCCACCCAAAAGTGTCATGTGAATTCACACATGCCCATTCGGATTGTTGAGCCAAGTGGATTTTAAATGCAACAAGTATTTGTAATATTTGATCGATATTTGTTTGGCTAAAATGATCATCTGAACTCTCAAATCATTGTTTCCCCCCTGTGGAACTCAAAAAGAGTTATTCAGAATGTCTAGTCTGCTATTTTCCTTACAACAAATAGCATGGTGGTCATTTGCTATGCACACTATGTATGTATAGACCTTAGCAGCATATTTAATATTTGACATGAATGAAAATGAGGCTGTGTACACTATACGTCTACCCCTACAGCCTTGTTTTCATTTGCTTTAAATTCAGTATGGCGTCTAACCTGACTATGTTCTCTGTATGTATGCAGGGCCTAAAATTAACTTGCGCCAAATGTGAGTAAAAATCAGTGTTGGCGAGTATATGAAACAGTGTCAATCGCCAGTTGGCCAGTAACATTTTTATAAATTCTAACAATGCAAAATTGTGAGAACATGAACGTAAACAAATGTGAACGACGCTTGGGAGAGTTGAAAGGCCTGCGCTGCATAGTCACGAAAGTTTAAGGCTTGCCGATTTAAAGGGGCTCTATGTAGGAACGACACCCAGTGTTCGAAATAGGTACTGCAGTCCAAATTCAAAATATTGTTTGCCCCGCCCCTCGTTCAAAGACGCGGGTGGCCAGGACACGCAACAAAAGGGAGTGCTATTGACAATGAAAGCTGAGGAGACTTACACATTGTAAGCTGATGAGTTGATTTATCTGTGTTTTAATATGCCGTTCATAGAGATTTTTAGATGGATGCAGAGGCTTTTTAGGTCAAGTAGAATCTGCAATTCTCTGACCCAGTTTGTTTGCTGATTTCCATGGCTGCAATATGCTGTGTTTTCCGCCAACTGGCAACCTGTGATGTCGAAATATTATTGGATAAACTGGCAGCGCACGGTTTCGCACAGACCAAAACAAAGACAGACATTCCGACACGGAACGCACATTTCAAAGTAGAATATCTGGCTGTAGCATTGTTTTTCTGAGAAACAAGTAGGTGAACTTAGCATGTTTCCTAAATATCCGCAAACATATTGGGGTATTTTTATGCTTTAAAAATCTTACATATAGCCCCTTTAAATATTCAAGCTCAAGAAGACACAAAAAGGAACTCAATTCAGTACTCACACGCTGTGTGGGAAGTTTTCTGTATGCAAACATCCGACCCGTGCGCTAAGAAATCCGCGTCTCAGACTGTGCAAATACTGAATTGAGCTGACAGACATATTCATACAAAATTATGTCAAAATGCCTGTCTTGGCAAGTATCCTTGTAAACATAATATAGTCAGTTATGTCTTAACTGAAAGGAAACAGCTGAGAAATAAAACACATGTGTAACTGTATTTTGGATTTGTGCATTAGATCTTAAAGGGTTAGTTCACCCAAAAATGAAAATTCTGTCATTAATTACTCACCCTGATGTCGTTCCAAACCCATAAGACCTTCGTTCATCTTCGGAACACAAATTGAGATATTTTTGATGAAATCTGAGGGTTTTTGTACCACACATAGGCAGCAATGTCATTGCACCTTTCTAGGCCCAGAAAGGTACTAAAGACATAACAAAACAAAACAAAACCCGTCAGTCTCCGATGCTGTTGACGTAGTGAATGCAGTGCAGCGTTTCCATGTTCTAAAAGTATTCTTGTCGCTTCATAACCACTGTAGTCACATGGACTGTTTTAACAATGTCTTTGCTACTTTTCTGGGCCTTGAAAAGTGCAATGACATTGTTGCATATGTGTGGTTCAGAAACCCTCAGATTTCATCAAAAATATCTTACTTTGTGTTCTGAAGAAGAACGAAGGTCTTAAGGGTTTGGAACGGCATGAGGGTGAGTAAATAATGACAGAAATTTCATTTTTGGGTGAACTAACCCTTTAAAGTGACAGCAGCCTAATATTCTTACTGCTGTCTGTGTTTTTAATGTTAATCAAACAACAAAAGACAAAGAACAATCACTCACTGCTCTTCACTGAATAACTTTTGTAACTTTAATAAGGGATGATCCCTTTCATGGCTGGTAAAAAATATTGATGGCTGATAAATTCACCTGAAAAAAGTCACCAGCCATTGGCAGGTGTGGCAAAAAGTTTTAGTATGTATGAATGTATGCAGATATGTATATCTTTATTTATTTTCAACATGATTCATTTTACACGCTAAATGAAAACTGTGCCTCTAAACTATCATGTTTTGTTTGTTCATCAATTGTATTTATTAATTTATTGCTATTATTATTATTATTTTTATTGCTGCTGTTGTTATTATTATACTTTTGTAAGGAGTTATCTTACCAAATATGAGCCAGGCCTGACATAAATAAATACATACATACATACATAAATTGGGTGCATCATGCTCCTGCACGTCTTCTGAGAAGAGAAGTTCAGTGTGGCTGACAAATTATTTTCTGTTCATATTTGGCCTCTGGCAAGATGTTAAGCATGATGCTGTAATGTGTGTTGCGTTCAGAACTCATGTTCTATCATCATCACAACGGTGAGCTCACCCTTCAGAGCAACATGACCGCATATTCTGTACATCTACAGTTACTCTTTCAGATCACTCTAGCAATTGAACAACAGGGATAGGAAAACATACAGCAAGGAAAAGAGCACAAAGAATAATACTCATCTTTTTGTTTTGAGTTTTTTTTTTCACAACATGATTGGCTGTTTGCCTCATAATTCTTGCTATTCTTGTGTGGAAAATATGCACACATGAATTTGTGTGGAATTATAGAAAATATACACTACTGTTCAAAAGTTTGGGGTTCATGTTTTTTTTTTTAATTAATACTTTTATTCAGCGAGGGTGCATTAAATTGATCAAAAAGTGACACTAAAGGCATTTTACATTGTTACAATTTTATTTTTATTTTAAATAAATGCTGTTCTTTTGAACTTTCTGAAAAAAAGGTATCATTCCACAAAAATATTACACAGTGCAACTGCTTTCAACATTGAAAAGAATAGAAAATGTTTCTTCAGCACCAGCGTATTAGAATGATTTCTGAAGAATCATGTGCGGAAGAAATGTTTGAATTCATAATAAAAAGTCTTCTGACTGCAGACCTGGTAAACCTGAGAACCAAGAGGCTTACATAAACAAAAGGCTCCATTTCCTCTCATTTCTACCTTTCTACAAGCGAAAAAACAGATATGATAATTCACAATATTAACAGAAATGTTAAACATCCAACCTGGTGTATAAGTGTAAAAACATACAGAGTTTATATTTGCAATTTTATTCTTTATCAATGTCTGTGACAGTGAACGGTAGAAAATCTTAGCAAAAGTTTGCATAATCCTCCAGAGACCAAGCATAATTTTCAGCAGCAGAATCATTCAGCCCTATAAACAGACGTGGCTTGGTGATGAATTAAACCCCTATGGGTGGAGGGAAAAAAAATATCGTTAGGGTTTTTGCGGTGACTGAATTTTTCAGGAGTGACCTCTGCGTACGCCTGCCAAGAATGCCAGAAATCCTAGTTGCATGGGAGCAGTAAGTTTCTCTTCTCTGTCTCTCTGCTCACAGCATTAACACTGCCCTCTACAGACGGACCACATCATAACTGATGATGTAAGCACTTTTGCATCTGAGCAGCCTATAGTTTTTCTCTCTCTGCAGACTGCGCCTGTCTGATCTCCGAGACAGTAGACCCAACATATGGACAGGCTAAACAGACTATATAGACTTGTAGAATAGGCAGAATTCAAGAAAAAAAAAAAAAATGCAGTTTAAGCTAAATCCAAGTAATGTGACAAAGAAAACAGAAATAGATATCCTGCTGCTGCATATATTGTTGGTGCTGAGTGGTAGAAGAGGAGAAATAAAATCAATGTTTTCTTTGTTTACAACATAAATAAAAAATGAATAATATAGCCTGATGGTGATTGCGCATTACGAAGTGAGCTAATGGTGTATTAGCACTGCGGTCAGTGGTTTGGGAGTCTTGTTTATCACCCAGCTGCTCTTCAGCTCTATTCGAACCTGTGCTCCATGGGGATATGTATATTTGTGCGCATGTATGTCCTTCGCAAGACTGCAGTATATGTTGAGGGATCAAGTCGCTCTATTCTCTCAGCGCTTGCAGTCAACTCTAATGGCTTGGAGCAAAATACAAAACACAAAAAAACAAGTCCCGTGACGCGTGTTCAACACTCCACACGCACACGTGGCCTGACGGCTTTTGTGAATGCGTGTGCGGATCTTTGCATATTCTTAAGTGGGAGGCTGTAGTGAGTAATTTGTTGTGAGTGTGAGTGTGAATGTGTGTTGAAGTCCTTGAGAACGTGACAGTTAATGGAGGTCTACAGAAAAAGCCCACAGGCTGCTCTTTGCTAATTAACTAATTATTCTTATTTGTTCCCCTTTTGAACTTGTGATTGCTGTACCTCGCTAGTGGCCTTCAGTTTTTTGGACCACTTAAGAGCCCGTAGGTGAGAAACATCACAAATAATATCTTTTTAAAGTCAACCTTAAATTTTAGATTTGTAATGTGACATATTTTGGTGGAGAAACATTTGACTAAGTTGATACTTAAATTAAAAATAACTGAGAACTCATTTAAATCTCTTGAGATATGTGTTTTTTCCCACACAAATGGAGATTTAAAGGGATAGTTCAACCAGATATGAAAAATCTGTTATTATTTATTTACTTTAATGAATAAATGATGCTCTAATGACTTTCTTGTTTTTATGGATCTCACAATGAGGAATTCTGAGTAATTAACTGGTTGCCCTTTTCTATGCAATTACAATGAGTGGAAACTGGGGCTTTCAAATGCCAAAAAGGACACAAAAGTACCAGCAAACTATTATAAAAGTGCCTTACATGATTTTTGCAGCATACAATAGCTATGTTTGAGGAATGTACCAAAATTTGAGTCATAATTCAAAATGATAATGTTCTTCTGTAGTGAGCTTTTAAATATTGCTTCCCATTTGAGTCATTCGAGAACCAGATCATTCAGAGCAGTTTTGTAGACTGGATCAGTAGAGTCATTAAAATGGTCGAACTCAACATTGCTATTTTTCTCATAAACTTGCCAAAATCTTGGTAGAGCAGCTGTTCAGTGAATAATAACTTACACAGATCAGGCATAACATTATGACCACCTTCCTAATATTGTGTTGGTCCCCCTTTTGCTGACTCGTCATGGCATGGACTCCACTAGACCCCTGAAGGTGTGCTGTGGTATCTGGCACCAAGATGTTAGCGGCAGATCCTTTAAGTCCTGTAAGTTGCGAGGTGGGACCTCCATGGGTCGGACTTGTTTGTTCGGCACATCCCACAGATGCTTGATTGGATTGAGATTTGGGTAATTTGGAGGCCAAGCCAACACCTCAAACTCGTTGTTGTGCTCCTCAAACAATTCCTGAACCATTTTTGCTTTGTGGCGGAGCGCATTATCCTGCTGAAAGAGGCCACAGCCACCAGGGAATACCGTTTCCATGAAAGGGTGTACATGGTCTGCAACAATGCTTAGGTAGGTGGTACGTGTCAAAATAACATCCACATGGATGGCAGGACCCAAGGTTTCCCAGCAGAACATTGCCCAAAGCATCACACTACCTCCACCAGCTTGCCTTCTTCCCATAGTGCATCCTGGTGCCATGTGTTCCCCAGGTAAGTGATGCATATGCACCCGGCCATCCACGTGATGTAAAAGAAAACGTGCTCTCTTCCATTGCTCTGTGGTCCAGTTCTGATGCTCACATGCCTACTGTTGGCACTTTCGGCGGTGGACAGGGGTCAGCATGGGCACCCTGACTGGTCTACGGTTATGCAGCCCCATACACAACAAACTGTGATGCACTGTGTATTCTGACACCTTTCTATAGAAGGTAATAATGACAAAATTTCTCTCTTTTTGTGAACTGTTAATTATATTCATTTATTTGAGTAGTGTTAAGGAAAACAATACCAATCCAGTTTTCTGTATTTTGTTAATGATTGCAATTGCTGAAGATTTTGGTGACAGTGAGTTCTCTGACAGAAGGTAGAGGGGCGTCTTCTTCCCAAGCCTATAATTATAGACATCCCATGAGCACCACACAAAGCATCTTAACTTGAGATGAACTCATGAATGCGCTTCTCATGGAATCTCTATCCACACAATGCACCACCTCCTTTCTTTAGTTTGCTTTTTCTCTCTCTCTCTCAGTATCAGCCTCTATCTCCCTCGCTCTTGCTGGGCGGTGGCGTGCAGCAGCTGTTGTGGGTTGTGAAAGAGCAGCTGGTATGTGTGTGAGTGTGTGTTTGTGTGTGAGGGGCTGGGCACTCTCATCCCTCCATGACTGGAATAAGTAGCCCAAGCATCTCAGAACTCCACACACCCTTTAAACCTGCTGTCCTTCTCTCAAATACTCACTTCTGTTTATATAGCGCTTCACACATTTCTGTCTCTTTGCATCATCTGTTTAGACTCAATATACAACTCAGAGGCCCAACAATTTATAGCCTCTATTTTGAATTCATAACATAACTCTATTACGGTTTTTACTGTATCAATCATATAGTAAAACCCCTGACCAAAATGAATTGGGACAAATTGGTTACATTGGGTTGTCATTTTGGTTGTAAAAACATAAGTTGGTTTCTTATCTCATCTTATTGGTCACCACATGAAGTAAAGTGCAAAGGCTGCAAGAGTCAGTAGCATTTGGTGAGAAATTGTTCTGATTGTAAGGTAACATTTAATGAGAAATTACATTGAATGTAAAGTTTGGTGAGGAATTAGGATGAATCTAGAGCTGATGAGAAATTCTGTTGAATGTAAAGTAACATTTGGTGAGAAATTCTGATTGTAAAGTGACATTTAATGAGAAATTGCATTAAATGTAAAGTTTGGTGAGGAATTAGGAGGAATCTAGAGTTTGGTGAAAAATTATGTTGAATGTAAAGTTTGGTGAGAAATTTGGATAAATGTAAAGTTTGCTGAGAAATCAAGCTGGATGTAAAGTTTGCTGAGAAATTGTACAATTTAAAACAGATGGTGAGGAATTAGGATGAATGTAAAGTTTGCTGAGAAATTGTTGAATTTAAAACGTTTGGTAAGGAATTACGATGAATGTTAAGTTTAGTGAGGAATCAGGATGAATGTAGAGTCTGGTGAGAAATTGTTGCATTTAAAAAGTTTGTTGAGAAATTGGGATGAATGTAAAGTTTGGTTAGAAATTACACTGAATGTAAATTTAAGTGAGACGTTACGTTGAATTTAAAGTGAGGTTTGGTGAGAGGTGAGGCTGAAAGAAATGTTTGGTGAGAAATTACACTACATTGTAAACTCGAACCTTGTAAACATTGTAAACACAAAAAAAATCTTTATATAACACTTAATTTTAGCATTTACTCTCCCTTTCGAGTGATTTCAAAGCAGTTTCAGTTAAATTTAAGTTTGTCTAAATTAAAAGAAACAAGTTCATAGAACTCATGAACAATGAAACAATTGAAATTACTTAAAATGTGTAAATTTCATGAACTAAAAAGAAAAAGAAAGTTCTATACACTCATAAAAGTTAATTTGATTGAACTAATTTGTTTAATTTAAGTTTACCCTACTCAAACCAATGAATTATTTTGAGCATTAGGGTTTACAGTGAGTTTGTTGGGGAATAATGGTTGAATGTTTTGTGAGACATTAGGGTGAATGTAAGGTAATGTTTGGTGAGAAATTAGGTTGAATATAAAGTATACTTGGTGGGATGGAATTGCACTCAATGTTCACAATATGTTACGTACAATGTAAATATGTTATGTAAGGGTTAAGTGCCTAAGCAGATCAAATGTTAAGACTAAACCAATGGGAACAGTGGAGCAGTAATACAAGAACACTGCTGCAATTGCAAATTTAATACAGATGCCAGTGTTAGAAACAAGTCAGATTCCTAAGACAATAAGTAGTACAATAAGGCTGAAACTATGTACAGCTAAAAGAAAGTTGCTCAAATACACTAGTTTTAAGTGTACTAATTTAAAAACTTACACAAACTTAAAATTTACTATGATGGCACACTTCTAAGTTTCTCTTTTTAGTATGCCTTCTCTGTTAAGCTCAACGTTTTTTTGCCTTTGGCAATGTTAACTGCATTCTCTGTGCCTGCAGGTAAAATCTGTTCATCATGGCCTCAAGAAGAAAAACACAGCACTTATTATATGCTGAGTTTTGCACAGATTTCTCTCTTCAAATTAAGGATATGTATCCATGAACGAATTGAAATTTGAATCCTGAATTTTAAGAGAGGTAGCAAACAGAAAACAAGCATTACTTGAATATTAATGTAAGCAATTAAAATGGAATAACTGCTTCTAGTAAAGTCCATTGTGTGTTAACATGTCAATAACAAAATTCTTGAAAATAAAATTTTGAAACTTCACAAAGCAGTTATTCCATTTTTCAAGTATTGCTTGTTTTCTGTTTGCTATACCTCTCTTCAAATTCAGGATTCAAATTTCAATTAGTTCATGGATACATATCCTTAATTTGAAGAGAAAAATCTGTTTCAAGAATTTTGTCATTGACATGTTAAAGGGTTAGTTCACCCAAAAATGAAAATTCTGTCATTAATTACTCACCCTCATGTCATTCCACACCTGTAAGACCTTCGTTCATCTTCAGAACACAAATTAAGATATTTTTGATAAAATCCGATGGCTCGTGAGGCCTGCATTGAGAGCAAGTTAATTTTGACTTTCAAACGCCCAGAACATATTTAAATCAGTTCATGTGACTACAGTGGTTCAACCTTAATGTTATGAAGTGACGAGAATACTTTTTGTGCGCCAAAAAAACAAAATAACGATTTTATTCAACAATATAATGAAGGGCGATTTCAAAACACTGCTTCATGAAGTTTCAAAGCTTCAAAAATATCTTAATTTGTGTTCTAAAGATGAACGAAGGTCTTACGGGTGTAGAACGACATGAGGGTGAGTAATTAATGACAGAAATTTCATTTTTGGGTGAACTAACCCTTTAAAATACAATGGAAACATTATTTGATATCAATAATCAGTGTTTGCAATGCCACCAATTTGTTTCTTTGAAATTAAGTTCTTTCCTTTCATTTCCTTTCAACTTTCTGTGTGGTGTGGCCAATTCAATTAAATCCACTCATGGGTCATTAGAAAGTCAATGTTTAAATTTCAAATTTAGCTTAGCCCTGTTTTAAGACTGTAAAGTATCTGTAAGTTAATGAGAATTTAGCAGGACATGGTGTTTCCCAGAACAAAAACTCTCAAGACTTCAGCTGTATTGACTTAACAAAATATGCTAAGTGGTAGTGACATCATTCTGTTGCTGTCCTGGGAATTGCACTTTGTCAACAGACATAGCAATCCATGCAAAGGAAGAACAACAACTATCACACCTCAAAGTCTCTCTTTTTCTCTCACATTGAATGCTTATAGTGAGGCTGCTGGTTTAGTTCACCCATAAATGCAAATTCTGTTCCAAACCCATAAGGGTGAGTAAATGCTGAGTGAACTATTCCTTTAGCTTAGAGAGTGTGTGTATTCCTTACGTTGTGTATGTTTTGGTCCCCATGAGGGAAAATGTAAAAATGCAGAAAGTTTTGATGGGTAGGTTTAGGTTTAGGGGATAGAATATACAGTTTGTACAGTATAAAAATCATTATGTCTTTGGAAAGTCAGCATAAAACATGGACACCCAATGTGTGTGTGTGTGTGTGCGTGTGTGTGTGTGTGTGCGTGTGTGTGTGTGTGTGTGTGTGTGTGTGTGTGTGTGTGTGTGTGTGTGTGTGTGGGAGGCACTGACTGAGAGAAGTGGGTAAGGCCAGAGGTGGACTTCTATAGGTCACAGCCTTTCAGCGAGAAAGAGCGTGCAGCTCAAAGGTGAATGACTGCTGAGGGAGAAAAGGCCTCTTGTTCTGCTGTTCACAAAAGCCAGAGCCGGACATTCCTAAATAATCGATCACTTTTCTGCACTGGTTTCTGCCTCTCTGAACTTGTCTTCCTTTGGGCTTTATCATTTTGGCTGGGTTCCTATAAAGTTTTTTTCTTTTTTTTTCTCTCCTTTATGATTTTATTTGGGCATTCTGTATTTTATTTTTTATTTTCAATGCATGCAAACATCTAATACATGAATATTGGATAAAAAAATGATCAGTCAGTGCCTATATTGAGTAAAATACAAGTAACGAAGGACATTTAATCTGCTGCTGTTATAAGCTAGATCTGTGGCATGTGGACTTTTTTTAATTTATTTCATTTGAGTGGCTGCTAAGTTAATGAGACGATACTCTAATAGACATAATAAATACTGGATAAAATGATCTTTGCACAAGACTGTTTTTATTGATACTGTCTACATCTTGGGTTTTTAATCACTGAGCTTGTCACAGTACACTCTTGCATTGGCTTAGAATTATGCTAAAACGCTACTTAAAGGGATAGTTCACCCAAAAATGAAAATTTATCCCATGATTTAATCACCCTCAAGCCATCCTAGGTGTATATGACTATCTTCTTTCAGACAAACACAATCAGAGTTATATTAAAAAATATCCTGGCTCTTCCAAGCTTTATAATGATAGTGAATGGCACTCACGATTTAGTCCAAAAAAGTGCATCCATCCATCATAAAAGTAATCCACACGGCTCCAGGGGGTTAATAAAGGCCTTCTGAAGAGAAGCGATGGGGTTTTGTAAGAAAAATATCCATATTTAAGTCTTTATAAACTAAAAAAACTAGCTTCCGGCAGACGGCCTACGCATATCGATTTACGCCAAAAGAGTAATCCCTGACCAGACGCATGACGTATTGATGAACGCAGAAGCGCAGAGGATAGAGCAAAACACCGGTCATGAATTAGAAGTCTAAAATAAGAATTTTTAAAGAGAAATGTTAGAGGATTTCGATAAAAGAGAAGAGGAGCTTGAGTTTGTCGCCCAGCCCTATTTGTTTGAACCGCGAGAGGCATCTAAGTTTACGCTACTCCTACATCGCATCAGGGGTTACTCTTTTGGCAGTCGATTTGCGTAGACCGTCTGCCAGAAGCCAGTTATTTTAGTTTATAAAGTCTTAAATATGGATATTTTTTTCTTACAAAAACCCATCGCTTCGCTTCAGAAGGCCTTTATTAACCCCCTGGAGCCGTGTGGATTACTTTTATGATGGATGGATGCACTTTTTTGGGCTTCAAACTCTTGAGCCCCATTCACTACCATGATTAAGTTTGGAAAAGCCAGGATATTTTTTTAATATAACTCCGATTGTGTTCGTCTGAAAGAAGATAGTCACATACACCTAGGATGGCTTAAGGGTAAGTAAATCATGGGATAATTTTCATTTTTGGGTGAACTATCCCTTTAAGGCTGGCCCACCCTAAAAGATTTTTTCAAATCTTATCAGATTTTCTAAATGTGAGTGACCACAAACATGCCGATTAAAAAAATCATAGATTTAACTGTTTTGTTTCTATAGTGTGTGGCGTGCCACGATATGACCAGGAAAGAGCACCACACACTATCAGACTCCATGCACAAACAACCAGAATCCTGACTGTGAACATGGGAAATATCATAAAATCTCTCGCGGTCAAACGTGACTTTAGAGCAAACGAACATGGCGGACAAGACGACGGGCAAGAAGAAATGGCAATAATAGTGTTTGGACTGCTTTATACAGAAAATTTGCAGGAAAAAAAGGCTTCCGTCTCCCGTCAGCTCACTTTCTGATTTGGTATTGTTTCGTTCCACGAGAGTGTGTGCGCATTTGTCCTCAGCGTTCCCCCCACACAACAGGATTTCTGATCATAAATATTCAACATGTCAGAAATTTGAGATCGGTGTGGCCCCGACGTACTTTCAAGCAGATTCAGTCACTCTTAACACAGCTCACACCACAGGAAAATATGATAAGATAATCTGTAGAACCATCAAAATAATCAGGACTTTACCTAGGATTGTTGGAAGGGGGGAATTGGGCCCAAAATCGGCCCGATTATCTTGTCGTGTGTGGGTGCCTTTACTCCTAGCTTTTGAACCAGCTTTTATGTCAGTTGTGCAATTATGTTGCCTTAAAATGTTGTCTACGTAGGCCACTCACAAGAAATAATGACCTTGTAAAAGTGCATTTAACCAAGTTTTCAGCTTTTTACATCGAATGTCAAAAAATTTGACAACTTCCCTGTTAATTAGCACAAAGCAGAACATGCCCTTTAATGTTCTTGAGGACTCTGTTTGGATGAAAAGGTTAATCTTCAGTTTATTGCCACCAGCAGTCAAACAGATTGTATCTTCTGGATTCTGTGCGGTGGCGTATTGATTGGGTGACGTCATAGTCCACTGCCATGACATTTGTGTATATCCCATGCTGCGCAGACCATTACACTGCTATTGATGTCTACCTGTCCCCTCATTCAGAGACAGCCTCTCAGCATCTTAACCACTATTGATTGCGGCTTGCTAAATAATTCCCCTACACCGACATAATTTGCGCTGCAAAAGTCTGGTTCGGTCTGAGCAAAGTGTTTCTATCCTGGCTTGAATCCTTTACCTCCTTATCTAATGGAACACAGTGTGATTTAGTGACTAGAAAACAAAACAGATATTTCCCAGATAAGATCCCACCTTTTTTTTCTTTAGTCTCCTAATCACACAAGTGTGCGATTTCATTCCCATTTCATGGGAATGAAATGGGAAGACTGGAGATAATGTTTTTCCTTAGATTCTTGCGTGCGATACCAAATGTGTACACAACAAGAGGGTAATTTTCTGTGTTCAATGAATGTAGCACTCCGATCCTGAGGTTTCAAGGTAAACACATTAGGAACGCTGGTGGAAAACAATGTTTCCCTTTATACGTCGGTGAAAAGATTTATAAATTCACCTGTTTATATGATTCACATTTGAGAGCCTGGTGTCAGATTTATTTATAATGTTGTGAAATGAATCCATTTCTCGCCCTCCACTCTGGTTCTTTTACCAGCGTAAGGTTTCTTCCTGACATGTAAAGTATAAGGGTTTGTGGGCAGCAATTAATTCTGTGCCTTCAGGGCCTCACAGGCTTTGTATCTGGGGTCAGGAGGGGTCAGGACACATTTTCCTCCCCTCTGCGTGTGTGTTTGTGTGTGTAGGTGTGTGTGTGTTTCTCGCTAAGTACTTGCAGGCTGATCGCAAGGCTAATTCTAACTAGCAGCTGGTCCTTTTCACTCTCTGTTTACTTTTAAATGCTAAATCTGCTGCTGCCCATCAAGACTTCTCTCAGACTTTCAACCTCAAAATCTAACAATCAAGAGCCTCTTAATTAAAACCAGGCCAAAGCTCTCAGCTTGCTGTTTTCAGCTCCTGTTTATGTAACTCTTCAGTTCAAATTCGAAATATCTTCTCACCTTTGCATTTGGAGGATTTTTAAATTAAGGCTTTTTAAAGAAAACATTCCAGGATTTTTCTCCATATAGTGGACTTCAACAGTTACCAATGGGTTGAAGGTCTAAATTGCAGTTTCAATGCAGCTTCAAAGGACTCCCAGATGAAGAATAAGGGTCTTATCTAGCAAAAAGATGTCATTTTCTGAAAAAAAAATTATGTACTTTTTAACCACAAACGCTCATCTTGCACTAGCTCTGCAATGCGCCACACATTACGTAATCACGTTGGAAAGGTCACATGTGACGTAGGCGGAAGTACCGATCCAGTGTCTACAAAGCGAACGTGCAAAGACTAAGTCAAACGCTCTTTACAAAAAAAGGTACAACAATGGTGTCGGACGATTTTGAAGTTGGAGGAGAAAATGAGATGGAGTTTTTCACCCTACCGCAGTACTTCGGCCTACGTCACACGCGACCTTTCCAATGTGATTACGTAATGCGTGGCGCTTTAGCGCATTCTTGGGATTGTAGTTCATTCCCTCATTAAATCCCTCATCAAGTACACAGTCCGTACCTTTTTTCTATTTGTCCGTTTTTGTTGTAGCTGAAAGTTGTTGTAGCTGATTGTTTTATTTCATGGCTTATAATGCCTTTATAAAGACTTTTCTGAAGTCCTTATGGAAAAACTAATAGGAAAAAATTCTGGGTGGAAAAGGTGGGGTGGGGACTGTTGCACTCTATAGAGTGTCATAGACCTCCTCTGTCCCTGAGCTTATTCTAAACACCGCAGGTTGTGGTCATGAGGCCATCTGTCAGAGGGAGGGAATATGACTTTCTGTCTGAGCGTAAACAGTGGTGGCGCTTAAGCCGCTTGTGAGTTTCACTGTCATGTAAATTCCAGTACTGAGTAATGTCCAATCCTAATCCAAGGGCACAGCTGAGTAATGGCCAGGCTGTAATCCAAGGTGCGCAGCTGCTTTAGGGTCACCACACTCACACAGACATAAACACAAATACACACACAATTACACACAAAAATAAAGGCAGGATGAGAAATGTTGAGAATGTGAATGGGGTAGGACTTTAAAGGGTTAGTTCACCCAAAAATGAAAATTCTGTCATTAATTACTCACCCTCATGTCGTTCCAAACCCGTAAGACTTTTGTTCATCTTCAGAACACAAATTAAGATATTTTTGATGAAATCTGAGAGATTTCTGTCCCTCCATTGACATCTATGCAAAGGCCACTTTGACGCTTCAAAAAGTTCATAAAAAGTTAGTAAAAATAATCCATATGAATTGAGCGGTTTTGTCCAAATTTTCTGAAGAGACTCGATCTCTTTATATGATGAACAGATTGAATTAAAGCTTTTATTCACATATAAACAGAAGCTCAACTGAACCTGCTTCACTTGCAAATATGTGAGTAAAAAGCCTAAATTCAAACTGTCCATTATATAAAGCGATCATGTCTCTTTCGCAAAGTATGTTTCAAACCAAATGTAGTACCTAATATACAGTATGCGATCTTGAACGCAGCAATAATGTGTGAGAAGAACTAGATCTTTTGAGATTGATTGTTAGCAAGTTGCTGCATGGTTGCTAGGGTGTTTTAGGTGGTTTCTAGGTCATTACTTACTGTCTGGTCCAAATCAAAAGAGTCTATCCTCATGTCTCAAATGTATTGCTTGCAGAATTTACTTGAATTTGTTGTTGCTAAAAGCTAAATGCTAAATCAGTTGCAGTTGAAAATACATAATGTGTGAGAGGAACTATAAAGCTGCGGGGGTTTTTTGGGTCATTTTATTGTTGATTTTTATTTTTTTATTATTATTATTGACCTGGTGCTGGATAGTTTTGTGTAACTCAGCTGCTGGGTCAGTTTTAATGTCAATACAAAAGATGAACCGCTCACACACCTACCTAACACTGGTTTAATGTAAACTGGTTAAAGCTGGATTAAATTTGTTAACGGTCATTTTGTGTTCTGTTCTGAGAGAAAACTCCTGAGGGGAATCTTACTGAATGAAATTAAGCATTACATTGTTTTACAAATTATGCCTGTAGAAACAGAAATGCGTATGTAGTCTCACATTAAACATTTTTTGTATACATGTATGTTGCAGCTAACGTCTGTTGGGAACTCGAGCCTTCTACAAATGCAGGATTTACACACAGAACAAACGATGTGCCACCATATGGAAGATTTGCCTCCCGCCAAACGAATGGCACTCCAATGGCGAATGACAAATAAGAAACAATTTGAAGAGGCAGATAAAGTGGCTACGCCATGTACAGAAAAGGGTTAACATCTTTGATCAAGTATGGCACAAACCACAAGGAAACTTGAGATCAAGCTACAGAGCAACCTAAAGGAATTCTGGGAAATGAATCATTGCTTTCAGCTCACAGGGTGGCCTGTCATGCACCATGGAAATGTAGGGCGAGCAAAATGAACTGAATCTGTGTTTTAACAGATTTGACTTAGTAGATGCAGTTGACCCTGAATTGTCCTTTCAAAGCCCCCAGGCATCACACAGTTACTGGCTGTCTGCAAATGTTACACATTTTCTTTTATTTCTGAATAATAGAAATGCAGTATCAAGTCAGTCAAACTGAAAAACGTTGATGTGAACTATGTTACCTCCATTTCAGAACATCAGTCATCTGTACTTCTGTAGAGACTCCGGAGATTTATATGAGATAATTACGTGACTGTGTCTTCCAGCTTCTGGAAAGATCAATTCATCCAATCAATTCCATTTTTAAGAGGATATCTGAGATTACGGGCATGTGGACAGGCTCTATAAGGCTCTTAATAGGTCACTAAAATGTGTGTAAGAGGCTCTTTCAATGCCACAATCCTCTGAGCCAACTCACATCGGCTTTCTGTTTACCCAGCAAGCGAAAAAGAAATGAACAAATAATGGCATGAAAAGATCAGCTGGCACTTTTTTGGTGAGTTTTGCGATTACTGTTTACCTTAATGGCCTTTATTTGCCAACGCATGAGGAATCGATAGTTTGCCACACACCTCAGTAAAAATCAATGTTTATTGGGCTCACATCCAAAGTTTAGTCCAAGGGCAAAGCGGGTGGTTTCGGACAGAGGAAAATTTGTAAAATACGATGTCAAACAAGCAATTACCCATAAAAACAAGTCACTCATAGAGTGTTTTTATTGAATAACAGAAATAGACCCGAAGGGCCATTAAAGTAAAGAATCTGATTTGCAAGCAGTGCCTGTAGGCACTTTGTGTATCTTTTATTGATCGCCCCCTAAATATGCATTTTAAAGTGAAGACCCCATAAAGGTCAGGGTTCATCACATTATATGGAGTAACAAATCATATGCAGTTTTTATAGATTGATGTAGTTTTATTATATATAAAATCAGGGTAACACTTTACAATACGGTTTCATTAGTTAACATTAGTTGATTAACATGAACTAACAATGAACAATATATTTGTTACAGTATTTATTAATCTTTGTTCATGTTAGTTAATAAAAATACAACTGGTCATTGTTTTTTCATATTAGTTTACAAAGCAATAACTAATGTTAACAAATACAACTTTTGATGTTAATAATGTAAATGAATTAACAACTAAGTTTAATAAATGCATTGTTCATTCTTAGTTCATGTTAACTAAATTTCCTTGGGTTGTTGGTTAGGCAAGAGTAAAACCATAAAATTAATTAAATGAAATGAGTTTGTTTCACTCAAATAATAATGAAAGTTCATTGTACTTAATAGAAAAACATTGCGTGAACACAAAATTTCACTGTAGTAAGCTGAAATTAATATAATTGAGTTGAGTTGGAGAAGATTTCTAATTCTCAGCATGCTTTGTGTCAGACTGTATAAAAAAATGTTGAAATTAAGTGTTATTTTGTTTGTTTTTGCACAAGATAGGGAGACATAAGTTAGCGTTTAATGTTGTGTTATGTTAGTTTTGTAGGGTTACCATTGTGCTAAAGAGTAGAGCCTGTGGTTAGGTTGAGGATGGGCTACATACTTTTAAGACCACATATAATGTATGTTGTTTGATTATATACATGCAACTATATAATGTCTCTTTGATAGTTATAATAGCATGTGTTATTTGCTATCTAACATTTAACCAAGACCTGAATAAGATGTTTATGTAAATTAACTGTATGTAATTACAATTATGATGAGTTGGGCGAGGCTGAGAACTGTGGGAGCAAAGGGATGCTGGTGACATGATTGTTAATGAAAGACACCTATGCACCACACTGGCCTTGCTCTGCTTCCACGGCTCTCGGCCCCACCCCACTTGTCACAAAAATTTTAAGTTCCACCAACTAAAAAAAAAAAAAAAATGAGTTAGTTTACTTAAATGTTTTGAGGTAATAGATGTTTTGAGTATTCTGAACTTATTGAGTTTTACAGTGGTGTAAATATGACAAAGAGGGAAGACTTGTCACTGAAACTATCCTACAGTATTCCCAGCTAGAGAACAGGCAGGAGGCCACAAATATCTCAACCCTATCTAGTGTGTTTGTGTGCACATGCGTTCAAGATAAAGTCATATGCTCAGTTAAAGAGTGTTGCTGATTCACAGATCATTACAAGTGTGAAAAATAGGTCTTTTCATCTCTGGAGACCTGATTGATTTACAACTTCAAGTTAAGACATGAACATTAGTGGTAAATCACATCTCCAGCCTCCAAATGCTTTGGCTAAAGGTAGACAAGCTTAACAATTTCTTAATACAAACTCATCTTGCTTTGCTCAATCCACACATGAAATCAATTTCTATTTTGCGGCTGGACTTGAATGCTGCTGGCCTGAATTTTGAATAAGTATTGACTGTGATCCCTCCCTTGTTTCTCATGTTTTCAGGCAAGCTAATCACATTTTATGATGATTTTATCTTAGTATGTTTTACATGAGCATACCTTTAAGGTGAATGAAGATGCTTTTGAAAAATAGCAATAGCTGTATTAACTAGCAAATCTAAATGCAAATAATGGAAGCACTTTATTTTACAGTCCTGTTCCCCATGTGCATACTATGTACTTATAGTAATTGTGATAACTGGGTAATAACTAGGTATACTAATCCTGAACGTACCCCTAAACTTAACCTTCACCCATGTAGTTACCTTATATTACCCAGTACTTTCTTAGGTAAGTACACTGTAAGTACACATAAGTGCACGTACTGTAAAATAAAGTGCAATCCAAATAATAAAATGTAAATCCCCTTATGAAAAAAGAAGTGCACTTTAGCATACATGTACAATTAGCATACATTTTTATATGCAATTTCATAATTACTTTAGCCGTCTTTTTGTCCACCATCTCTTGTGAAAAATAAGTACACTTTAGCATACTTTTAAAAAGAAAACGTATTACTGAATTTATAGGTAACACTTTATTTTAGGGTCTTTTAACTAGTTGCTTATTAGCATGCATATTACTAGAATATTGGCTATTTATTAGTACTTATTAAGCACATATTAATGCCTTACTCTGCATGACCTTATTCTACATTCTTAATCCTACCCAATACCTAAACTTAACAACTACCTTACTAACTATTAATAAGCAATAAATTAGGAGTTTATTGAGGGAAAAGTCGTAGTTAATAGTTTATATGTGTTCCCTATACTAAAGTGTTACCAATTTATATATTTTAAAAGAATATACTTAGGTGCAAACTAAATGCAATGTTTTGGACACGTAATTTAATGTTATTTACAATTGAATGTAAATGTATTGTAGTTTACATTTATTTTATTTGTAATTAGTTGAACTTAAAGAGTATGGAAGCTTGTTTCTGCCACTGAATAAAAAAGGGAATTGCAACTTTTTATCTCTCAATTCAAACGTTTTTCTCAGAATTGCAAGATATAAATTGCAAGAGAATTGTGAGAAAATTTCGGAATTGTGAGCTGATTTTTTTCTATTAGAATTGGACTTTATAGCTCGCAATTGCAAGTTTACATTTACGTTTACATAGGGGGAAACAGCATCAGTGTGTTGACCTGTAATCTAGTGGCAGCATTTCAAACTGTTTCATGGAAAATTTCACTGACAATGTTTGTGGGATATAGGGGATGTTTTGCCCCCATTATAAAGAAGGTGCCAAAGATGCCAAAGAGACTGTCTGCCAGAGACTCCAAGCGGTCTGTGTAATGAAAGTTATTATTATTTTTTTTTTTTAAACACAGAAATGCATGCAAACAAAACATTTATTTTTCTCAAGCTCGGCAAATAGAAAAATATGCAATGCTACAAACCACTTGTATACTTTTCAAGTGCGAATAATAATTACTTGCTTTTTCAGCTGTAATTTAGACGAGTGAGTTATGGGACTTACACTTGAAAAACGAACTTGCACTGCAGTACAAACAGGCTTAATGAATGCAAGATGCCTGCTATTTTTACTTACTGTTCTTTTGTGCTATATATACTGACAGAGTGCTTTAAATTAAAAACAGCACACAATTACTCTGATTATTTTAGTTGAAACTGAATAGTTTAAGTTTGCACACAACTTTTTTTGCTGTATATGCAAGTGTTTGATCTGAAATAAGCATTGTTTGCATGGCGTTCTGTATGTTTGCATGTCATGTGCCCATATGAAACATTATGCAGAGTTCTCATATTGTATATGTGTGTTTGGCCGGCTCAGGTTTTCTGGATGTCATATGTTGAATCCTCTGAGGCAGATGGGTACCATGTTTTTCCCCCCATCTCCTCTGTTCATTCACAGCTCAGGCCTGTTTTGCAACTAAAAGGACCACAGTGTCATGAAGATCTGCACACTGACAGTACTAGATGTGGTTATTTCCAGATAATAAGTTCTTTCATTTAACTCTTGGTGTTTTCTTCGTTTATAGGCAGTTTCGAGGGGCTCAGTCCCGCAGGTTTTCAGTAGCTGAAATAGATCACAATGCACGGATGACTTCCTCAGCCAAGGGCCTGTGAGTTTCAAGGTCTGCTGTTTTTCTTTGATCCACACTGTGGTCATCTGAGAATTTCACCTTGCTTTCTCAGCAAATGCAGTGCATGCAGGTGGAGTGGACTTTCAGTCAGTCGGTACAGATTTGAGCATGTCTGAGGCCCACCGTAAGCACTTTCCAACATGGCGGACCTCGGGGACAGTGCAATACTTTGATATGAAAATATCACACTTCGCTGCAACATTTGCACTTGACCAACTACTAGAATAATTTTGTGTTACTTGACAAACATATCACTCCATTTAACTGAAAATGCGTATTTACAGTGAAATTTATAAGTGTTGCTTGCACAAAGTGAATGTGACTAAGTACATCAACATCTTTGTTGGTCCTGGAACAACATTCCAATCAACCAATCAGATTTAAGGGACAAGTTTACAATTTATGTCAAGTTTAGGCTTACAACTAGGGTTAGTGTTTTCCACCCATTATTTCCCTCTGATTTTAGGGATTGAGTTTTATGATTAGGTTTAGGGGTAGGGACAGGGTTAGGACAAATTTTTCGGCCAGGAATGTTGTTCAAGGATCAACAAATTATGCTGATCCAGGAACATGTCTTACTTGGCAAAATCATGGTGACCCTTTCACAATAGGTTATTTAAAATTTTATAAAAAAATAAATAAATAAATAAATGTGGATGGGTGAACTGTAAACCTTAATGCTCAAAATACTTAATTGGTTTGAGTAGGGTAAACTTAAATTAAACAAATTAGTTCAATCAAATTAACTTTTATGCGTATTTGAAACTTTCTGTTTCTTTTGAGTTCACAAAACTGAACATTTTAAGTAATCTGAACTGTTTCATTGTTTTGAGTTTTATGAACTTGTTTCTTTTAATTTAGAAACAATTTAAACTTAAATTAACTGAAACTGGGCTGGGATTTCTTTTTTCCCAGTACACTTTGCCATGACACTCGAAAGGGAGAGTAAATAGTAAATAAATAGTAAATAATAGTAAAATTAAGTTAAATAATGTTTTTTAATGCAAAATTAATGCTAAGTGGGATATTTAGTGTTTAATTTTTGCCAACTTATTTTGGTTTACAGTATGGATGGATGGATGGATGGATGGATGGATAAAAAATAAAGAATTACAGTAAATGCGACTGTAATAATACATCATTCATGATTTTAATTGCTTGTAATGAACTTGAGTTAAATTAGAAGGAGAGTAAAATCAATATATGGTGATCAACAGCGAGATGCATGGAGAGGAAGTGAATGTGGAAGTGATCATGCAGGCTACTGCTGGACATTAATGGGGATGCATGCTGCTTCTCTCCTGCAGGTTGATTGTGTATTGAACGATCAACCGCTGCTAGTCAAAGCTTAAGCTGATTGCTAATTAGCCTTTGTCTGCATAAAGGAAATGCATTTCCTGGCAATGTATGATCGACTCAGATGGATATATCCATATTAAATGGCTTTGTCTTAGAGATGTATTAAGTGAGAAAAGAAGTCTGGCTGCAGGACAAAATGTTACTGCTGAGTCAAGGATTTCCTATGAAAGAAAAAGAAGAAAGAGAGAGAAAATGACTTTAACAGACAGGTAGACGCTGGGATGGATGGATGGAATGAGAATGAGAGGTAATTAAAAAAAATGAAAACACTTTGTAGAGCAGCAGAGGTTGTTCTGTTCCACCAACTCTCTGTACAGTGATCAGTATTGACATTACTATTAGGCCCATTGCCATAATGAGCTTTAGGATGAAGATACTTAGAGGCACATTAGACAAACTTTTAAAGAACTATCACAGTCTAAGTACATGGACATACTCACTATTTTCTTTACGGTGTTACCTGAGAACTTAGTATAGCAATAACGTGATGCTCCTTTTTTGTCCTATATGTTAGGGTTTCCCCAACCCCTAAAATCTTGGGTGAATGTTACATCACCTAATTAATATTCATAGGTCACGCTAATAAGGTTTCTAATGTCTCTCTCCCACTTTTCCAGATCACTCCTACACCCCTGACCACTAATGCCTGATTCTGCTTAAATGGTTAGACTCATTTCTTGTGAGCAGTGTGCTTTGGCTATGGTCAACTGAGCACCTTTTCCATTCCAGAGAACTGACCTGGATTTAGTCATACACACTCAGAATATGCTTCGGTTATGAACTGTGAGTGCAGAGAGTCTTCCCTCGACTCGGAGGCTCATGTGACATTCGCTTTGATCCGCTCCGAGGTTCAACAGAGCGTTTCCTTCACCTTTTACCCTGCCTGCGCCCACGCTCAGTAAAGGCCTGTCTCTGAGCTGTATTAATGGGAGGAAATGAAGGTTTTGTGAACCCTGACTTTGTCTGAGGTTACCCGGAAAGTCTATTCATTAACATACTAGAGTCTGCGAGTCTTGTTCAGACTGCTTTTTTAGATACAGTCGCCTGTGGATCCTCACGTCTGGGCTGCAAATGTAGCCACAATTCAATGGACTTCATAACTACTGCTGTCATAGAGGTATAGGGATAAGGAAATTGGATTGTCTGCTTTATAGTTTAAAACCTCAAACTCTAGAAACGGTTTTGATGATTTGAATGACAGGTTCAGTCTAGTGATGTCTCACTAGCGCACAACATGCCGAGCTATATCAGTTTCCGCCAGTATCCTGTGACGTTTATTACCTGAAATTGAGTTTATTAATCTGGCAGCTGATAACATTATTATTGGGCCGAATGCTTTTTTCATTCTTTTAGAATGAATTATTCCTTTCAAAATGTACTCAGCATTTAATCCCACAAGCCAGACTCGCATTATTGAGTGACTTCCACAAGCAGTCCATCCCAAAGAGCCATTTATTATTTCCTGTGCGAAGTACAAAGGTGGAGATGCAACAGTTTTGTGCCTTTAAAGGCAGTTTGATGCATAAATCATTTATTTTCCGAGTCACGTAGTGCAGTCGCTGTCATGCAGAAAGAAAATCCCAGTGGGAACCAGCAGGCTGGTTTTCATAGGGTGATCAGTCAAATTATAAAGAATCAGAGAGAGGGAAAAACACTCTAAATATGTAATTAGACTTCTAACTCTTTTTTTGCATTACTGCCATGCAGAGTTAATTGGTTCATTAAGTCTTTGAATGTTGCATGCAAAGCATGTCAGATCTTCAGGTAATCTTCAGCATAGATCTCTGGAAGGAGTGACCCGTGCAACGAAATGGGATTAGTAGGTGATTTGCCCCAGAGAAATCCATACCATAATTTAACCTCTGCTCTCCTGCACCGAGATAGCTGAGGGTAAATTCTCCAAATTTGCACCAGACATTATTTGTTTTTCACTCTTTAGTTTCGTCATTCTTTGAAGTACAAGCATCCATGTGTAGCGTGAAATTAATTAGTTTGTTTTAAAATAGCACTTTAAGGGTTAGTTCACCCAAAAATGAAAATTATCCCATCATTTACTCACCCCTCAAGCCATCCTAGGTGTATATGACTATATTCTTTCAGACGAAGACAATCAGAGTTATATTAAAAAAATATCCTGCCTCTTCCCAGCTTTATAATGGGAGTGAATGGGGCTCAAGATTTTGAAGCCCAAAAAATGTGCATCCATCCATCATAAAAGTAATCCATACGGCTCCAGGGGGTTAATAAAGAGCTTCTCAAGCGAAGCGATTGGTTTTTGTAAGAAAAATATCCATATTTAAAACTTTATAAACTATAATAACTGGCTTCCGTACACAAGTCGAGTTCTGGCGGATAAGTGACCTCTGACCCGACGTATTACGTAGGATGTAGGAGTATCGTAAGTTTAGACGCCTCTCGCAGTTCAAACAAATAGGGCTGGGCTACAAACTCAAGCTCCTCTACTCTTATATCAAAATCTTATATAATTTCTCTTTAAAAATTCTTGTTTTAGACTTGTAATTCCTGACAAATGTTTTGTTTTTCGCTATCCTTTGCACTTCCGCGTTCGTCAATACATCATGTGTCGTGTCAGAGGTCACTCTTGAACTAGACTTGCGTACGGCTGTTGCCTGAAGCCAATTATTATAGTTTATAGTTATTTTAGTTAAATAAGTTCTAAATATGGATATTTTTCTTACCAAAACCCATTGCTTTGTTTCAGAAGGCCTTTATTAAACCCCTAGAGCCATATGGATTACCTTTATGATGGATGGCTTTTTGGGGCTTCAAAATCTTGAGCCCCATTCACTGCCATTATAAAGTTTGGAAGAGCCAGGATATTTTATAATATAACTCTGATTGTGTTCGTCTGAGAGAAGATAGTCATATACACATAGGATGGCTTGAGGGTGAGTAAATCATGGGGTAATTTTCATTTTTGGGTGAACTAACCCTTAAAATGTTCTCATACTTCATTCTCTGTCTAGTGGTTTTGGACAAAGAGTGTCGACTGGCATTAAAGAGATATTTGACCCCAAAAATGAAATATCTGTCATCATTTACTCACCCTCATGTCGTTCCAAACATGTATGCACAAAACAACACATTTTGAGAAATGTCTCAGGGGTTTTGTCCAATGAAAGTAAATGGGGTCTAATATTACTGCTATATTATAAAATGGAAGACAGAAAAGAAAGTCACGAGAGTGAGTAAATCCCTTTAAGCAAAACTGCAGAACTACTGAACGTTGTCAAATTCTAGCAACCCCTGCGTCGTGTCGGGTCGGAGCATCAGGGCATGAGTCTCCATTATTTCATCTCCACAAGGATGCACATGATAATTAAACCACAGGGGCAGGGGAAGGGGCAGGAAGTCCACATCAGCCTTGAGTAATGCCCCACTCCTCCCCCTCAGAGCCCACCTCAGGCTGTGGGAATTTCCTATTGTCACACTCTGCTTGCCAGGTAAACAAGGCTGAATAAGAAGAGCAGGAAACCGGCTAAAGGAGGGGCAAATAAAGCACAGGGGAAGTGAATAGATTTCACACTCACCAGGCTAATATGGTACTCCGCTAACGAGTCACAGCTCTGCCCCAGGAACCGCTCAGGATCACTATGGATCAATGGACTGGGAATGTATGGGAATACAGGTTCTCTAGGTTTGAAATGATGCTTGATGCAAATCATAACAGTGGCAGGGAGTCGTTCTTCTGCTATGGACACATAATGATCTACCTAACGCTAGTTCTGAGAAGATGTCAGGACTGATGTAATGACTGACCTTGGAGCAAAACAACAGTAAAGAAGACAAGCGTGCTGCAATTCTTTAGGAGAAATAAAAGCTGACACAAATTAGCCCATTTTTGACACAAAGTTCAAATTAAATAGCAAAACTTAGATAAATGATTTTGAAAAAAATATTTTAGTTTATATTGAAATCCCATATGTACTTTATTTTGACTTCCAGTAAAATATCTAAAAATCCTTAAGATAACATAAACTGATTTTTCCCTTGTTTTAATACTAACCTAACATTTTTTTAATGTTTTTTATTTATTTATTTATTTTAACAATTTTTTATTTTATTTGTTAAAAAGACAGCTGGCCGTCATATAATTTATTATTATTTAATAAAATTATATATATATATATATATATATATATATAATTATTATTATTTTATGATAATACTGATAGTTTATTTAGATATATAGATGTATTTTAGTTGCATAAACCCTAATTGAATTGTATTATATTATCAAGAAAAGGCTATTAGCAAATGTTATTCATTTTTATTTATTAAAAAAAGACAATTAAGATTCACTGATATATACTGTTTTAAAGATGTTAAGATATTTTTACTGGAGAACAATATTAAAATGCTGATTTTGAAATTTGACATGATCTGAAGATCCTGAAGCTTGTAATACAATTAAGACAGAGCAGTCGATAGACTTCACTTCTCTCATTGATATTCTGCCAAGAGAAAAATAAAAAGGCAAATTAAACTCATTGCAGAAATGCTGCAGCACTCCATTCACAATACTGTAAAACACGGATGAATGGAGAATCACGACAGTGCCGAGGAGAAAAGAGAGCGCAAACTAAATTTATGTCCTGTTGACAGCATGCAGGTGTGTGCCAAAGCAGAAAATCTATGAGGATTGATCGGAGTAGGTGGAAGTTGTGGATTGTGCTCTATTCAGCTTTCCACTTGCATTTACCGCCTCTGTTACTGCAGCATCAGAAGGACCTTGATCATGGTTACAACTCACTGTTAATTAAGGTGCCTGATCAGGCCTGTACCGGTGTGACCTTACTGTAGCCTGAAGCCTCTCGTTTCCCTTAGTCTGGATCTTGGAAATGGCTTTTAGATATTGGATGGAGCTGCAGAGCTTTTGTTTGTTGAAGCTCAGAGGTGATCTACTGAGGCTGTCCACTGTTGTGTTGACCCATTCTTGTGTGATGACTAACCATTGATTGCTGTTCCTGGATAGCATTATCTGTTTTAAGCCCCACATGTCATTAACACCCACCATGACATTTGTTATGTATTGACCCATTGATTTATTGACTGAAGATAATACAGATTATGACAAACCATGGGAAAGAGGCCAGAAAGCAAACAGCCACTGAATAAATATTCGACAGTGTGCTTTTAGCACTAGTGTTACTAGCTAATATAAGAACAATATAAGAGTTGTTAAGCTACTAACTTAACTACATTAACTATGACATTAGCGCAGCTTTGTATTAATTTATTTATGCTTGTCCTGTATCAAGCTTTTTCCAACAAGTAGTGGTGTAGTGTAAAAGCTTTGGGATGTTTGATTAATTATAATAAAAAACAAATATATTTTTATTTTTAATCCAGTATTATGGGGAATATTGCATTGTGGGATACGGTATCCCATATAGTGAGCTCTGGTTTTACATTTTGGCATAAAAGCTATTCAAATATTCCATGCATACAAAACATTTACATTCTGTGCATACTATACATACTGCATACTTGCAAAAATAGTAAGAGTGGGAGTATGCCATTCCAAACATATCCACTGATTGATGATGACTGTGTCATCACTCAACAGTGTTCCCAGAAATCCCTGCTTGTCAAATTATGTGTCTGGTTTTATAGTTAAATTAATGGTTTTTTAGGTTTTAGTTTAATCTAAATTTTATGTATTCCAGATGTAGTCAGATGTTTGGAATCCTGATTGTTTAAACCAAATACGGTTCTGTTTTGTCATGCTATTTGTAATCTCATAGTAAACTAGCAAAAATATTGCCTCTTTAAGAAGTTTTAAGCAGTTGACTGTTTTGTAAGTAGCTTGTCTTGTACCTAAAGGGGTTACTTTTACTGCAGCATAACTACTTTAAAGGGTTTACTGTAGCATACCTACTTTAAAGGGTTTTGCCACCACTTCACTGGTGGTGGCAAAATGGGCTTTCAATAAAACGTGGCCGCCTATACAGTAGAAAGACGAAACTATTTTTATTTATTCATTTATTTTAAATCTGTGCTACCTGACTGAAGAAAACATAGAAAAAAGGCTGTTGTCTTCCCTTTTGCCAAATAGGTAGGAAAACTTCAACACCCATAATGCACTGGGCTTGTTGTCGCCCAAGGCCACTCCCACCAGTCTATGGATATGCTTACCAGATTCAAATGCTTCCTGGCTTTAGTAGGAAATACTCCTTAGCAAACTTGTAGTCATAATGGTGTCGACTTATATTGTTCCTGGGTGCAAGAATTTAAAGAGTAAGTTAAACGTTTAGCAGGAGTGAGTTACTTTCGGTTTCCAGTGAAGAATCCAGCGCATTGTAGTCAGTGGCTAAAGGCTGCAAATAATTGTAAATGCGGAGTGAATGCCGCGATAGAATCCATGTTTGTAGTCAACATTTCCAACCGGATGACCACGAACAAAGTAGGCCTATTTTATGCCAAACGGAGGGGAAAAACTGGACGAAATTGCCTTACTTTCAGCTCCGCCCAACCTCTTGAAGCAAAACGCAGTCACATGCAGGTAAGAAAGCTGTTGCCATAGTGTTCCATTTTTACCATAATGTTGTTTAAATAGTAGACATAGTACGAAAAAAAAGTACGGTACAATTTTCAGTGATAAACCAACCCTTACAATAACTGTTCTGTTAGTAACCCTCACACAATGCAGTATAATCTAGTTTTTTTTTATTATTATTTTACAAACAATGCAATATAATCTATCCACCTTATTGCTGACGATCCTACTACGTTTTGAATTACGAGTGGCACTTCCGGTTTGGGGAACTTCCATTCAAAAACAAAAAGACTGAAGCGAATCATTTCAAATAAAATTTTGCCCTCCAAAATAAGGCTCTGTCCGTCAGTTTGACTGAATGAGCTGTCAATTTTCCTTCATGTGTTATTTTCAGACATCATGAGAATAACGTAACGTTTTTTAACATGACATGATATAAGAATATCTATGGCAAGAGCTGTCGCTGCAATTCTTTTCCTCGTGAATATTCTCTTTTTCCCTTTTGCATTCCGCTGTAATTAGTATGAAAAAGGACAACATATACTGCACATTTGTGGTCTGCTCTCCTGATTTAATGTACGATATACAATTATAATGATTCACTGGAATGCACGAAGAATCGTTTTTCTCCTCAAATCCTCATGTCTCATTCCAGGTTTGTCTTAACAGGTAAATATAATTTATTATCTGTCAAAATGGCGGAAATCACTTTGAAATAGTATCATGCAACACAGAAGTTAATGAACATTTTTGATTAAGGTAACGTATGTTACATAATACAGATTACTACAGTGATATTTAACCCGTCCATTATTGCTGTGGAAAGAATTGGGGTTATTCGTGGTCTGTTGAAAGTATCTTGTTGATGCTTTTACACTTTTAAAATGTACTTTTAATGTTCGATGGTTGAAGGGAGAGTAGAATAATGTCATCTCATTGTACCCAGTGAAAAGAGCCTTGCACTGATTGTTTACAGCTTAACGGAAGTTCCCATAACGAGTAAACATTGTTCATTTACATATACTAGTACCGACATTAAAGGGTTAGTTCACCCAAAAATGAAAATTCTGTCATTTATTACTCACCCTCATGCCGTTCCACACCCGTAGGACCTTTGTTAATCTTCGGAACGCAAATTGAGATATTTTTTGTTGAAATCTGATGGCTCAGTGAGGCCTGCATAGGGAGCAATGACATTTCCTCTCTCAAGATCCATAAAGGTACTAAAAACATATTTAAATCAGTTCATGTGAGTACAGTGGTTCAATATTAATATTATAAAGCGACGAGAATATTTTTGGTGCACCAAAAAAACCAAAATAACGACTTATATACTGATGGCCGATTTCAAAACACTGCTTCAGGAAGCTTCGGAGCATAATGAATCAGCGGTTCGGAGCGCCAAAGTCACGTGATTTCAGCAGTTTGGCGGTTTGATACGCTGATTCATTATGCTCCGAAGCTTCCTGAAGCAGTGTTAAATGTACACCAAAAATATTCTCGTCGCTTTATAATATTAATATTGAACCACTTTGAACATGAACTGATTTAAATATGTTTTTAGTACCTTTATGGATCTTGAGAGAGGAAATGTCATTGCTCCCTATGCAGGCCTCACGGAGCCATCGGATTTCAACAAAAATATCTCAATTTGCGTTCTGAAGATTATCGAAGGTCTTACGGGTGCAAGTTATGTTTTACCCTACTGTAGCTTTCCCAACTATTTTTTTTTTTTGTCCATACAAGGTCTTACCCACTAGTATATTATAGTTTAAACGAATGCCTCTCCTGACCCTTACATGCTCGTTTGCTTTCCACAGATTCCTCCTCATGCTGCGTCATCTGAATGGTGTGAGTAGCTGGTATGCAGAGGAAAGCAGTGTGGTATTCCCCTCACTCAGCAAACGAGAGGCGGGCAAGGTGAGTCACACCATAAAGACAGCCTTGTGCAAGTTTTAACTGAGACTGACGCGGATCTTCTCATAGCTGTTCTATTTTGTTATGAAGCCTTGACCCATAAAACTAATGGATGCAGTTTTCTTTGAATATGCAGTATAACGGTTCATATGCTGGGTTATTACTAGATTTATGGCTGTTCATTTCAAAATGTGAAAGCCCCTACTTTTCTTTCGCTGTTTTAAAGACATTATTTATTTGGTTCTTACTGTTTTATTTTGAAGGAAAGGTCTGCATGTCTATAAAAGCTTAAGCCTCTGAGGGGCCTCTCGCTGGTTCCTGGGTAATGTCCCAGCAGGTTGTTATCCAAAAAGTGTAGCAACATGCAGTCTGGAACACTATGTGTGTAAAGGTTTGTGCTGAAAGAGAGAAAGTGAAAAAACAGACATAAATTCAAGCATGCCTGGAGGGGTGGATTGCTCGCAGTATGTTTCATCATTCAAATCAAACTAAGTCATATGTTCATTTAGTGCATTTGGAGGCTGTACCCCATGACACATGTGGAATACAAATTTGCACAATTGCACAATCACACACTCCCATGCATGTAGTGTTTATTTTTTGTTTTGTTTGGGTTTTTGGGGGGGTTTTGTTTTGCTTTGCTTTTGTTAGGGGTTTTGTTTTGTGTTTTTTGTATTTTTTATTTATTTATTTATTTTTTTTAGTTCTATCTTATTTTGTTTACAGTATTCTATTCTATTTTAATTACATTTTACGTTACCTCAGTTTTGAGGCATTTTGATGTAATGTACATCTGATGGCATGGGATGACAGATGCAAATATACAGTTAGCAGTGCACGAAGAGTGGCATTCAAGCATGCATGCATTTACGAAAAGGCACATTTACAGTGTTTGTATAGCACAAACTTGAGGATTTGCTTTTGATTGATGCTTCACATTGTTTGAAATAGGGTTGGTTATTTCCAAGTACTTTATGAAACGGTGGACGTCACAATAAATATATATGTCAATGACACTTGATTGCTGTTTATGATTTATTAAGACGACTTGCTTCTTCATTTACTGAATTGTTGGAAGTGATATGAATGGTCTAAAGCAGAGGACCTCAACCTTTTTGACTTCAAACTTCATTGTTCACTGCAATATTTGAAGGCCACCCCCACTCTCAATTTATGAAAAATAAAAAAATAAAAAAATAAAAATAAATATATATATATATATATTAGAGCTTGGCATAACTTTTATATCTGCTATAAAAAATAAGTAAATAATAAGAAATTTCTTGTTAACTTATTTTAATGCTTGTTTCATCTTAAATAATGAAGTTATAATAAGTAATAATTGAATCATTAATTAAATACTTATAATTAATTATAAGTAATAATTGAAGTCATCTTGAGGCCCCCAAGTGGGCCCCGGCCCCTTGATTGAGAACCACTGATCTAAAGTATTTATGGAATATTATTAGAATAGTGTTATACAAGCAATATCACACTCGAAGCCATGCAATATCGCTCTATTTCAGCACGGCTGTGATTCGGCTGTAGATAATCACAGCCGTGCTGATATAGAGCCACATCGCACGGCTACGAGTGTGATATTGTGTTTATACGAAAGTTCAACGGCACGAGTGTGAAAATAAATAAGAACAACAACGTAGTGTCTTTAAAAACGCTCTTTTGTGAGGAACTACTTCCTTCCGCGACCTGCATCTAGCTGATATTCTTCAGGTCAATCTTATATTCATAATCACAAAATCAGTTTGAATGTCCGCTGAGGAAAGCGATATCTTTGTCTTTGTCCTTTTAACATTTGAGACATTTCCATGACAGTGCTAGTCAGTTGTGTCTCATAAGATTTAAAAGTTTAAGGTAAAAACAACGGCCTTGTTTCCTTGTTTCAGTCAATTTCAATATAAAAGTCTTTGCAACTGTCTGACTCACTCATAAAGACAGATTTTTGTTCCGTCTAATGACGTATTAATGTAACTTTCACTGAAGTCGAAATCACTAACGGACTCTTTCTCAATACCACAAAATACGGCATGTTATTTATATAAAAAATTATTTATTGAACAATAATATTTAAATTAACAACAATAGCCATTACAACAGTATAAGAAGTGAAATAGAAAACAAACACAAGCAGTCAAATGTACAAAAGCAGCGCTCTAATTACTACAGGATTTAATTTCAATGTTATGAAACTTAATATAGCCCTTAAGCCAAAACTATTAGCTCTGGAACAAGTAATAGATTAATAAGACCAAAGATTGCCCATTTGATATACCCAAAACGAATTACACCTCATGTTTAAACACTATCTACATAAAAGATGAAGCTGTTCTCTGCGGGTACACAAGCACTAAACGGTCGCTGACGGCCTGGAGCTTGCATCTCCGAAAGCGTCCAAACAGATGCTAGGTGCTATGTTTACATATAAATATCTGAGGTCTAAACAACTACATTCTTGCTACAAAATAACAGTAGTATCTATAAAAAATATGGTGGGTTTGCTCATCACTCGCTGTGAGAATGTGATACTGGTAGAATATTGCATGACTGGAAAGACCTCTCAGCCAATCAGATTCGAGAACCAGAACGAACTGTTGTATAAATCAGTATATGAGATTGTATATAGTTTAAATAAGTTTTACAAAATATAAGATATTAAAATAAACTAAAAAAGTGGGTCACAGTGGACCAAAAACACGCAGAGGCTAGGATGTCATCAGATGTGTTCAGAATGAATATCGGGGCCAGATTCTGCTGCACTCATTGCGAGGCACTGACTGCACGGTACATGCAGCTCATTTATCTGAAATGAACTCGATAGGGAGGGCAGCATGTTGGAAGAAGCACAGATGTGATTTGGATCTACAAAATATACTGCCTTATACCTGAGGGGTGTAACGTTAGAAGGCTGAATGGAACATCGGTTCAAGGGGATGAAAAGAAGCTGCCCCGGTGTGCGATGTTACATGAGTTTAAGCAAGGGGAATATATTATGGTATCGCTCAAAACCCATCACTGCAACACTCTCTCATCTTTCACAAGGCACTAACATGCGATTCACGTTCCCCCTGCAAGCCTCTCTGGTAAGCGCCAGTGCACGCATGATGGGAAAACATGGAAGTACTTTCAGTCATAAATTCCCCATCTGCTCTTGCCACCAGAGCCAGGACTGGAGCTCTGCCGGTGACCTGACACGGCCCGGCTTCCTTCTCATCCAATCATAACCAGCTTCCTTTTTTTTGGAAGCTGCAAGTCAACATTCTTCAGTCTTTTTTATAAGTTTATACAGGTGTGTTTCTTGATACAAATTTGTTTGTGTGTTTAAAGACGGCAGTATTTAATAACAAGATCTAGCGGAAAACCTCTCAAAGAATGTGTTCGCGTGGAAACGGATTGCCGTTTTCCTTCTGCTTTTATATTTTCATTGGCTTATAGTTGCAATTAAGCAAATGTTCTATATAAATAAATGAGCTGGTGAATTAGGAAGGCTAATGAGGAATATCGGCACCATATAACAAACTGAATACCCAAGCTCACCGCTCTTCAGTCTCAGTCTTTATCCATCTATTTAAATTAAAGACACATCAAATCACAATGGCAGGTATTATTATGCTAATGGAACGTTTTTATTATTATTGTCATCTTAATGGCCAGGGTCTCAGCGTCTAGTGGCCTCGCAGTCACATTGCGGTTCATTCGAAGGGAGCAGAGAGGAACCAGGAGAGCTTAATGAAAGCAGCTAAGACTGCTCATCAGCACTGGGGCGCCCCTCTGCTGATAATTGCGCACATTATGGCCTATTAGTGGAGTGTGCCACCTCTCCGTGGAGTCCTGAAGAGCTTCCGGAAGGGGAGCTCAGGGCTTAGCTGGGAGAGTTGGGACAGGACAGGTCAAGGCACAGATCTCAGTTCACCATCACATAGGATAAACCTCTTTTTCACTCTCTGTCAGACCTCATTATAAAATGAAGCCAGGGGCATCTGATCTGCCACGTTATATCCTTTTGTGATTTATTATTTATTTTATTTTTTGGTATCTTTAGGAGTAGAGGTGCATTAACACCATGTTGGAATTACTGTACTTATGAGATTCCGACTTGTGAAAAGCATTCGCGTCCTCATGGAACTCGTAATTTTAACTTGTGAACTCTGAATTTTCTGAGAGCTTCTGACTGTGGGTGCTTTCAGGTTATATCGGAATTACCACAATTACGAGATTCTGACTAGCATTCGCATCCTCATGGAACTCGTAATTTTAACGTGTGATCTTTGAATTTTCTGAGAGCTTCTGATTAGAGGTGCTTTCACGTCATATTGGAATTACCGTTGATACGAGATTCCGACTTGTAAAAAGCATCTACATCCTCATGGAACTCGTAATTTTAACTTGTAAACTATGAATTTTCGGAGAGCTTCTGACTAGAGGTACTTTCACGTCATATCAGAATTACTGTAATTACGAGATTCCAACTTGTAAAAAGTGCTCACGTCCTCGTAGAACTCGTAATTACAACTCGTAAACTTGGAATTTTCTGAGAGCTCCGACTTGTACCATCTCACTGCTGCAAATTCATTTTGCTGTTAATAGTGTTGCCATAGAAACAGATAATTCCGAGTCCGAGGACATGAACGTAAATGTCACATGTTGTAATATCATAATTATGACATGGCGTGAACACCTGATAGCTGCAACATAATGCTTGAACACTCAAAATGGCAGCTGCTTCAGCAGTAAAATATTTATTTTTAATAACTCCTATAACTGACTATTTAGTTTAGTAATGCAAGAATAATCTAAAATAAATGAAAGACTAACAATGCAGTTAAATGTAGCTAGCAAAAAGTTGAATAAGTAATTTCCTGCCAAATAAACTATAAGGTTATTATTAAACATTTCCAAAACCACTGTTACTTGTTGTATTGTGTTTTGTCTATTGATCACACAAATTAGAGAGATTAATTTTGGTGCTAATAGTGTTGTCATAGAAACACAAGAGGATATAAACAGCTCCAAGTAGAATGTCCAGGTTGTCATCTAGTAATTACGTGAATGGCATGAAAGATGAATAGGATTGTGAATAGAGAACTGGTTATTATTCAGAACCATTTCCATAAAAAATTCCTAAGTTTCCTGTAATAACACTTATTTAACACAGATACTGAATCTAGTGTGAATGTAGGTCAATTACAGCACAAATTTTAATTTTTGTTTTATTTTTTTATTTATTTATTTGTATTTTTTGTGAATCACAAACATAAATCATAATGAATCATATGTTTCCAGCTCAATTAGTGTAGCCTGATTCCTGAACGAATGACTCTGAGGCTTATGAGTTTTGTCTGTAGTATTTAATAAAAAGTAAATGAACAATTATCTTACGTTACCTTATGAGGCTCATGTTATGTTTGTATTATACTATATAAATACTTAAATATAAGGCCAATTATTGGTACTTCAACTGATCTTCTTGGCTTGAATTAAGTGCAGGACTTGTTTTGATGTTGCCATGTGATATTTTAATATCGGATGACATCATTTGAACTAGCTGTACCTTGACTTTAGGTGAATTGAGGCCACTGGAAGCAGCTGTTTCAGTTTGTCGTCTCCTCAAGTGTCTGGCTTTCATAATCCACACAGTACCAAATACTGCTCCTCTTTGCCTCTTCTCTCTCTCTCTCTCTCTGCTCTTATTTTAATGTTGTAAGTTGGTTCCTCTATAATTAAACATTAAAGAATCTAACTTTTTTTTAACTTTTTTTCCGGCGTGGGGGTTGCCTGTGGATATTGCTTGCATATTACAGCATAAAAAATCATAAGAGACTTAATTTAGTTTCTGCTTCCATAACATCCTTTTCCCCTCCAGTCAGTGATTATATCACACATACAGGGTATCCCCTTCAAATGATGTATGAAAATTAGAGGAATTTTTGCAGTTCCTCAGATCAAATACTGGAAAAAAAAATAAAAACTTTGCTCTGTTCTTGGTAAGCTAAAGTAAAAGTAAAAATCTTCAAATTTATGCAACTTTTGTCTTCAATGAGCAAAGTCGTCTTGATTATATGCGGCCTGAATCTGCCCACAGTGATTTCCATATTCACAGAAGTGTTACACATCTGCTGCCCCTTGCATGTTTGTATATTATATATTATACATATGTGATGATCTTTCAGGTACTAATAATGTGGTACTCTCAGTACTCTAACACATTTTAACATATTTAACCATTTTTTTATACATCCCTAAAATGTAAAATGAGTCAAAAAATTTATTAAATCATATGTATATTATTTAACTATTCATTTTGTCAGTGGAAATACATTATAATGATAATGATCATTTTTGTGTGTTTACCAAACCTCAAGTTGCCCCAGGGGGATTGCCACTGCAATAACTAGATATGAACATGAATATGATATTTAACATATACAACATATGCAAAATTGAATTAATTAATACATTTATGAATAAATGAAAAAAATAAACATGTTTGACCGACATATCCGTTGGAATCAGTGTCGGGGGTAACACATTTACAAGTAATGCAAGTTACGTAATCAGATTATTATTTTTAAGTAACTAGAAAAGTAACACAATACTTCTAAATTTACAACAAAATATCGTTTTTACTTATTACTTTTTCAAATAAGTAACACAAGTTACTTTGTTTTCCCATTTATTGACTGACAGCTCTCCTGTCCCCATGTTTAGAGAAATCGTAAGTGCAGAGGCGTTGTGTGAACATGGTGGTTATTGTATTTACTCATTTACTCATCTTACTTGCACAAAAACAGATTCAGTATTCCTCAAAATGAATAGTGAAATGCAAACTCAGAATATCACGCAAATCTGCTATACTTAAATATGTTAAATAACACAAATATACTTTATGTATTTAATCTTACTTTATTACCTTTTTTGACTTTTGACTTTCCTTTAGCCTGAGCCTTATTCATTTCACTTTTGGTGTGAAAGTATTTTTGACATTTTGACAAAAATAGTTGTAACTTTTTGTTGTTGTTAAAAAAAAAAGCATACAAACAAGCCCAGCCCAGGTGTGAAAATGTAATGCAAAAGTAACGTATAACATTACTTTCCATAAAAAGTACCTAAGTAACGCAATCAGTTACTTTTTTTAGGAAGTAATGCAATATTGTAACACATTAATTGTAAAAGTAACTTTCCCCAATGGTGGTATTAATCCAACTCTTTTAATATAACAAATTGCAAGATAAACATCATAGAAAATAGTTTACATGATAAAAGACAGCTTAAATTATGGAAGTTTGTTTCCGCCACGGAATAAAAATAAATAAATAATTGCAACTTTTTATCTCACAATTCTGACTTTTTTTCTCACAATTGTGAGTTATAAAGTCAGAATTGCGAGATTTGCGAGATATAAACTCGCAATTCTGTTTATATCTGTTTATATCTCACAAATCTGGATTTATAGCATGCAATTGCGACATTATATCACACAATTCTGACTTTATAACTCGCAATTGTGAGTTTATATCATACAATTCTGACTCTTTTCTCAAAAAAAAAAAAAAAAAAATCAGAATTGTGAGATAAAATGCTTAGTTGTGAGATAGAATGCTTAGTTTTCGCGAATACACCCGTCCCGTCACCCTGTCTGTTATAGTGGAAACACGTTTGAGGCTCGCTCTGATCTCAGATGGTGTGTTTCTGGCTTCATGCTGTTTGACTGTGGTGCTGCTGCTCACTGATCTTTACAGCGCAGGCTGGATTGCGGAGGGATGGGGGCAGCAGGCTTTAATTGAATTGTAAATGGGAGCAGGGTGCAGGACTGGCCCGGCTGGGGAAGGCGGCAGATGGGATGCAGGACCCGGCCCTGCAGGATGGAGTGGGTGTTTGAGTGGGCTGAGAGGAGAGGGATTGGGCAGAGGGGGAAGGGTGGGATGGCAAGAGGCCCGTTACATGGAGATGACCAGATCCCGAGACCCCCGTTGAGCCGGTGCACACTGCAGATGAGAGAAGTCCTGGAGAAGGGCCAGCCTCTCTCTCTCTCTCTCTGTACTTCTGCTGGGGCTTAACGTTCTATCAGCTTGGCCTCTGAGCTACTCCACGTGCAAGGCTACATCTGTTTCTCAAATTAAAATGATCAAGATGTTGCTTAAAAAGCTCAGTTTCTTAACAAAATGTATGCAAGAATTCATTATTTCTAAGTAGCCTTTTGAATGATCTGTTTTAGTATGATGTAAACCAGCTGCGCAGTCACAATTTAAGTCAAAGTTAGTTTATAAAGAAATGCATTTTCTTTGGTTTGTGATTATAGTCAAAGCCGGCGCCAGGACACTTGAACTGGGGGGCGCATTCATAATTCTGGAGGGTGCCATCGCACATGGGGGGCGGGGGGTGGGGTGTATATATATATATATATATATATATATATATATATGTATCTATATGTATTATATAGGGGCTCTAAAGTATAGCTGAGTCCCCAGCGTGAGTTTTTTTTTTTTTTTTTTTTTTTTTTTAAGGCGACCGTTATTTTAGAAGATTATTTGAGAACGGCTATTAATTCCTTGGCGAAACACGTCATGCAGCCACACTAGTGTGTATCGCGTTTATTTCGTTTTTAATTTTTTATTCAAAATATTCACAAACTTGTTAACTATATCATGCGTTATATGATATATTCTGATTGTCAAATATGTGGAAGTGAATGTGTTTTGTCATTTAAACACCTTTATAATGATCGTGTTAGTTTATATAATGCGCAATGAGTTTGCGCCGCAATTGAGAGAATCTGTCGAATTCACATCACGTAAATTCATCCATTTTTTCCCGAAATACATAAAAGTAGGAGGCTGATGAACTGGGAGAAGAATAGAGTAAACTTTATTGTTTCATACACAATGTATCTGATATGAATAAAACACTTCATCAACTTATAATTGAAAGGATTATTGCAGCTTCCATATAAATTTATGGAATTTAAGTTTAACAAACTATGAATGTCTTTATATATATATATATATATAATGTAATAGCCTAGTACTTCATTTGAATGTCTATTTAAATGTCTGAAATCTGAAAAAAACATTATGTGGTTGAAAACACTGAATAGTTGTGAAATATGAAAAGCACTGAGCGCGTCCGTCTCTGGCTCAGCACCAGCCAAGGTGCGAAAGCACGTTTGAATTTAGCAGTGATGCACTGAACGTTCATGGTGTGATTGTATGCGTCAAAGTTTGTGTTTTGGGGGTGGAAGGGAGACAAATTAAAACTGAGGTGGCACAAATCACATATCACCCCTTTTGCCCCCTTGTGGCGCCGGGCCTGATTATAGTCCAACTTCAAACGGCGATCTAAATCACACGACACTGTTACTACAGAGCGCTGGGAGATCCACCGCAGAATTAATAACATTGAGATATAGTGGGAAACATTTAAATTCGGCGAGGTATTCTCTGTTATAAACTACAGGTATTGGTTCAAACAGTGCTGATGTGGAAACCAGGAGAAATATTGTGCCTTGAATGAACAAGTTATATAAGGTTCTCCTGTGAGTAACGTTAACTGTAACCATGGTCGCAGAAATAGTTGAATGTTTTTACATTATTTAATTCTGGGTTCATGCAAACTTTTGGGAGTGAAATTAAAGCACTTTTCAAGGACTTTTTCCACACTTCACACTTTTTCCAGCACTTTAACTCTCTAAATATGATCCAATTTTAATTTTATTTTTAATGTGATGATTCGTAAAACTAAAAGTTTAAAGATAAAGGAACACTTTGTGGCAAACAAACCTTTATTTAAAAAGACATGAAATACCAGTATAACCAGTAGATGGCGGCAGAGGAGCACTTATTGGCTTATTAGATATTTCCACTCCGTAATATATTGGGGAAAGTCAAAAAAGTCTCATGAAAAACAAAAACTTTTCTTCAAATTGTGACTGAATTACACAGAAAGCAAGTAAAGAGCACTCATTTTATGATCACTGAAGCTGTCGGTCAGTTCAGTATGGTACATTTAATAAGAGTAGAATATTTAAAATTTTCCCTATAAAAATTAGGATTTTGCATGTTACTGTTGTCAATAAAAGTTAATTTTATCTACATCTCAATTTAAGCTCAGTGCTTTACTGTCACGTTTCTGATAAATAAATGTGTAATATTATTAGTAACTGCACTTATTAATGCAAAACAATAGTAATATGATTAAATTACCTTTATGATTAAACCCCAAAGCACCACCTTCTGTAGATCTTAGTGGCACCACTGCTCTCAAATGTTAGTCTGTAACCCTGTTACAGTATGTCTCATTTGTTATTCTGAAGTGTTGCTGTGACAATCTCATTTAAGTTGAAACTGTAAAAATGTTCCAAATTACCAAAATTCAGTTTCTGAACTGGTGGGTCATGCCCCAAAATGTGCAGCAGGTTAATAATAATATTATATTATTAATATGCAGTAAATTGAGGCAATCTGTTTTGCTTCAGATCAGAACCCACTTTGTACACAGTGATCTCTGTATTGTTTTTCATATATATATATATATATATATATATATATATATATATATATATATATATATATATATATATACATACATTCAAACATTATCATGAACTTCACAGCTCCAACAACAAAAATTGTTATTATTATTATTGGGTCTGTGCAATTCATAAAATCTAATATTTGATATATATATTATTTATTTTATGTTTTTATCAATTTTTGTTACAGTGATCGCAGTGTACAATGTGGGTTCTGAAGCAAAACCAATCGCCTTAATTCACCCAATGAAAAAAACACAAAAAAAATATTTTAAACACAGAGAAATCTCTGCCTAAAGCACTCGTTCTACGACTGCTAAAAAAATCACTTGCAGTGAAAGAAGTGTGAAATAAGTGTGTTCTTCAGAAAGAAGAGCATTACAGAGGAAAGAGAGAAGCTCAATGAACCCGAACAGAGAGAAAAAGGGGAAAAAAACATGGAGAGTGGGAGAGTGACAGAGAAAGAGAGAGAGAAGGTTGGATTTAGTTCTCCTAAGGGAAATTAGAGCTCTGTCAGCAGGGAAAATGATCCCAGTCTGCCCTCATCAGGTGAAGACGATCCTGAAACATACACTCTGCTCTCTCTGTTCTTTTTTTTCTTTCTCCCTCCCTCCCTCTCTCACTCAGTAGTCACAATTCTGAATATTTTATTCTGGATTACATAAAAAAATTGAATTTTGTGGAATGTTTTAGTGCAATTTAATTTTTAATCTCATCTTTTGAATTAAAGTTTAAATATTTCTTTTATCTAAAAAGTCTAATAAATTACTTACGGTAATAGATACCTGTAATATTGTTCAGTTGTATTATATATGGGTTGTTGACATGAAATACTTCGAGGAAGTTGGTGTCCTGCAGTGTGACATGCTATACTCCATAGCTAAGCAGAATTTTGCATATTCTTTCTTAGTTATTATGCAGTTTTTTAAACTTTAATGAACTGTAATATTTGTACTATAAAAAATAACATTTTCACACGGCAGGACCATTTAAAATGACTTAGTGAGGGCAGAAAGGAGCTATTGCTGCCTTATATAACCTTTACATTTATTTTTGTTGTTTTGAGTAACATTTTTGACCTAAATCTATTAATTAATATTATTTTTTGGTTTACACTTACATTTAGTAAATACAGTAATTGCAACATAAAATCTTGATTTTTTTTTTTTTAGAAAGGTAATGAATATTTTGCACCAACTACCCATATTACACTGCAAAAAAAAAATCTTACTTTTAATTTTAAACATTTTTAAACATAAATCAAGATACATTTACTTAATTAAAAAGTAATTTAGCAAAATTACTTAAGATATCAAGTCTTGTGTACTGAAAAAAAAGATCAAAATTAAGTGGGTTTGTACCTAAAACAAGAAAAAAAATATATGTCAGTGGGGTAAGAATAATAGTCTTGTTTTCCCCTTGGATCAAGACTATTTTTCTTGCCCCACTGACACTGTCTTGGTTTAAGCACAAACTCATTTAATTTTGATGATTTTTTCAAGTCATTTTACTTATCAAGTATATGTGATTTAAGAATTTTTTAGATATTTTTAATAGAAAACAAGCCAAAAATACTAAGCAAGAAAAATATTTTATGTAGTGTATAAAATAACAATCTGATGGCTGCAAATATTGGGAAAAAACATTATTAATAAAGCTGTGTGTACTTTATAAACATCACTTCTTTCATTTCAATGAAAACACAGTATACTGCCCATTACATGTCTTTGGTCCTGTTTACACCCGGTATTAAGATGCGTTTTGGTCGATCGGATCACAAGTAGACGAGGGAGACACATACTCGTTTACACCTGGTGTTTTAATCCATCTCTTTTGTCCACTTTCAACCACTTCTGTCTTGATTTCTTCGAGGGGAGGGTCTATAGGCGGGTAAAGGTAAATGTATTGGACCTTACGATCTAATGGACAAAATAAGCTTATGCAATTTACATGAACGCGACCGGAGACGACAGAAAAACATACGGAGAGCATCAGCTTTCGTTGCTGCTCTGACAGCCGCAAAACTGGCTGAATGCTGTGAGTGTGTGTTAGAAATCAGGAATGCTGAGAGAACATTGTGCTTGGTACGTTTAAGTATAAATCCCATCTGGCTAGTGCACTTCCCATAATGTTTACGTATTTGGTCAGTAGGTGGAGGTGGTCTTTTGTGGCTGTTTGAACACATTTGACCACATGAGCGTCTACACTATGAAAGCAATCCGGTCAAATGCGTTTTCGACTACCTCTGGAAGTGGTTGAAAGTGGACAAGCTCAAAACGTTTTACACCCCGTTTACACCTGTATTTAGCGTTGTACACTTGTGATCCGATTGACCAAAATCTTAATACCAGGTGTAAACAGGACCTTTGAGAGCAAACGGCAGCGTTCATGTCTTGTCACGCACTCACACCGTATCCCGAGGCTTGTGTCTGCTTCATCTCTACCTCAGCTTAACACATATACTGTTGCTCACACACTGAAAGCCTCCTGTGTTTACCTCAGACGCTCACATTTATATTCCCATTATTAATAGGAGAGGCTGCTGTTGCCAGATAATTAACCCGGCTTATCTGTGTGTTTGAGTGCTGATATTTGTGCACCTGTATTGATGGATAATGCTGGGGTGCGAGAGCCCGTCTGGCAACCGGAGATGTGGGCCAGAAGAGGGATTTACACGTCACGCCGGAGAACAGCGGATCTCACCAGTGTGTGCCTGTAACCTTTTCCACTAATGAAAAAAATACTAATAAAGCACAATAAGCCCAAAAGAGGTTCTTAGAGCTTTATGTGTGCTGTAATATGCTGGAGAGGGTGTGCTGGGATCAGATGACCAAGCCTTTGATCCAGTAGGAGGAATATGTTTTTGGACCTGTGGCCTTTATTACTGTCTTCTGCTTTATGAGTGACTGACATGGTGGGATTGGGAATATAAAAACACAGGTCACCAGAGATGCAGATTGTGATTGTGTTGTGGGGAATTTCTATAAAATATATCAAATGTTATAAGTTTTAAACCTGCAGGTTAGACCTGTATATTAAAGGGATAGTTCACCCAAAAATGAAAATTATCCTATAATTTACTCACCCTCAAGCCATCCTAGGTGTTTATGACTTTCTTCTTTCAGAAACAGAGTCGGAGTTATATTAAAATATATCCTGGCTCTTCCAAGCTTTACAATGGGAGTGAATGGTAACTGAGATTTGAAGCCCAAAAAAGTGCATCCATCCATCATAAAAGTAATCCATATGGCTCCAGGGGGTTAATAAAGGCTTTCTGAAGTGAAGCGATGGGTTTTTGTAAGAAAAATATCCATATCTGTTACTTTATAGACTATAATCACTAGCTTGAGGGTGAGTAAATTATGGGATAATTTTCATTTTTGGGTGAACTATCACTTTAAATACAAAGGTTTTCCTTTGACATGGATTTAGTTGTGTGGTTTAATGATTAGCTTTGATGAATTGATGGACTTTTTTTTTTGGGAAATGCAGGTTTGAATTCAGCTTGCAACCTTTCTCGATTGTTTTTTCCCTCTTTTATCTTGTCTCTACATGAAAACACATTTCCAAACTCCAAGTTTCTATTCATTTTCACAGGAATATTTCAGCTGAAAATGAATATTCAGGCATTATTTACTCGTTCCGTATACATATGCTTTTTTTGTGTGCGTGTGGAAAAATAAACATATACATTTTTGTGGATCCTTTCATACAACGACAGTTCATAGTGACCACAGCTGCGACTGCAATAAGGGCAAAAAACACCATGAAAGTATTAGAAATGTCATTTTTGGAGCTTAAATAATGTTTTTTACAGAAAACTGTCTCATTTTGATATCTGTAATATTGTTCACTTGTATTATATATGTGATCCTGGACCACAAAACCAGTCATAAGTCGCACGGTTATAATTGTAGCAATAGCCAACAATACATCAAAATTATAGATTTTTCTTTTATGCCAAAAATCATTAGGATATTAAGTAAAGATCATGTTCCATGAAGATATTTTGTAAATTTCCTACCGTAAATATATCAAAAAAATATTTTTGTGAGTGGATATGCATTGCTAAGGACTTCATTTGGACAACTTTAAAGGTGATTTTCTCAATATTTTTTTTTTTGCACCCTCAGATTCTAGATTTTCAAATAGTTGTTCAGCTTTCAGATGATGTATAAATCTCAATTTAAAAAATTGACCCTTATGACTGGTTTTGTGGTCCATGGTCACATATGGGTTATTGACATGAAATACTTCCAGAAAGTTGACATGTCATGTGTGACATGCTGTTCTCCATCTAAACAGCAATTTGCATATTCGTATATAGTTATTATGCAGTTTAAATATAATTAAATAGACTACATGTACACCACAGGACCATTCAAAATGACGTGTGAACAATAAATTCATATAAATTGTATCCTAAAATCATGATAAATATAATAATATTTTTAAAAAAAACTTTATGAACATTTTGCACTAACTTCCCATATCACAGAATGATAATCATTTTTGGAGCTTGAAAATTATTGAATGATGTTTTACAGAAAAAGCAAAAACAGCGATAATGCGATTAAAAAAACATTAAAAAAATAAATAAATAAGCAAATGCCTTTCTTTCTTGTATTGCAAACAGTCCCTGTAAGAGCAAAGCCCTGAAATACAATAAAAAAATACAGAAATCCATAGATTTTCTGTCATCATCTTGTATGCCTTTTTCTTTCTTTCTTTTTTCACATTATTTAAAAAAAAGAAAGAAAAGTCCCTCAGCACAGTTCTAGTGGTGTATTTAACATTTCAAAGTCTCTGCACTCATAAGGGCATATGAATAATAATCATAATGGAGAATATGAAACAGAAATCTTGTCGTTGGAGAGTTTCTCTACCTTCTGAGCAAGAGCTATAGTATGATCAACACAGCTTCAGGAATCATGCTCACTGCAAATATTTTCCCAGTGTGCCACACTGATGAGATGGACACATGCTCTTTTTTTTTTTTTTTTTTTCTCCATAGCTGACCTAGTGATCTAGAATAGTTCTCTCAGCTGTTCTCACTGTGGAATAATGAACTGATTCTGCAGAATGAAGGTAAATAAACAGAGGTAGACAATAATATTGCGTGGGATCATAAGAAAAGGAAGATAGATTTCCTCTAAGATTAGATGTTTGTTTGAATGCGCTCGGCATTGATTAATAGGAAGCTGGCGGATAAGAGTTGTAGCTCTGAGAAAACAGCCAGGAAGAGAGAGAATGTGTTTGTTAAATGTGTTGAAGAGGGACTCACTTTCCTCTACTTGTCAGATTTTGTTCATTTTTATCTGTCTGGATCGAATTCACAGTCATGCAACCACCTTCCCAATTCTATGATGTTGTTTGTGTAAATCTGTTTGGACACTAGAGCTTTGAACTGACAAGAGCAATCCATATTTCAGACAATATGAAGCTGTTGTATATCAGAGCAGAAGGGCTTCTGTTGTATATGAGAAAGGGGGGCCAACTAAACTCGAATTTACACTGTTGTAAGTGGGGGAACTAGAGACCACCCTTAGAATTTACTGAACCCTGTGAATTAAAGTGAAAATACACTATAAAAACACAAAACTGATCCATATCAGTCTTCAGTCATATGATGTGACTGAAATTTAAGTTATTCACAAAAAATATAAAAAAAATGCTAAAGTGTTAATTAATCTGTAAGTTACCTTACCATATATTGTGAAAATTGTAAATAGTTTAACATCACATTATATGTTATTTTATATTTAAAAATGCTGTCAAATTTTTTTTTAAAAACTAAGAATTGTAATATAAATTACGGTGAAAATAGTAAAACGATATTCCCAGAAGTCCCTGTGTAACATATGATTATATTTTATTTAAATAAAAATGGTTTATGGTGTTTTATGTTGCATTTTCTGTTATTTAACTTTTAAATTGTAATATATAAATTTAACATCATTTATTGATAAGAATGGAATAGTCTTGGTCTTGACGGACTAGATCTGCTACACTGCTGCTGCATGAGTGAAGGCTACTGCTGAAACATGCACATAAATACAGTGAAGAGAGTCCAAGCTGCTGCAAGAAAAGTAGGGAGAACCACCTGTCAGATCTAGGCAGGTGTTGCTGGGGAAGGTGGAGGGCTATGAAAATTCCCATGGTGCGCTGCACTGAGTTGAGCCAGTTCAGAATGGAAATAAATTGGTTACGTAGATAGAACAAAAAGATTGACTTGCAAAAGTGGTCGGCTTTAAAGGAACACTCCACTTTTTTTGAAAATAGGTACATTTTCCAACTCCCCTAGATTTAAACAGTTGAGTCTTACCATTTTCGAATCCATTCAGCCGATCTCCGGGTCTGGCGGTACCACTTTTAGCATAGCTTAGCATAGTTCATTGAATCTGATTAGACCGTTAGCATCTCGCTCAAAAATGGCCAAAGAGTTTCGATATTTTTCCTATTTAAAACTTGACTCTTCTGTAGTTACATTGTGTACTAAGACCAACGGAAAATGAAAAGTTGCGAGGTACTATACTCTCATTCCAGCGTAATGATAAAGGAACTTTGCTGACGTACCATGGGTGCAGCAGGCGCAATGATATTACGCAGCGTCTCTCACGAATGTCTCCATGGTTGCAAGGCACGCTCACTGTGCAAGCAGGGGGTCACAGGCGCTGCGTAATATCATTGCGCCTGCTGCACCCATGGTAAGGCAGCAAAGTTCCTTGATTATTACGCCGGAATGAGAGTATAGTTCCTAGCCATATCGGCCTAGAAAATCGCAACTTTTCATTTTCCGTCGGTCTTAGTACACGATGTAACTACAGAAGTGTCAAGTTTTAAATAGGAAAAATATCGAAACTCTCTGGTCATTTTTGAGCGAGATGCTAACGGTCTAATCAGATTCAATGAACTATGCTAAGCTATGCTAAAAGTGGTACCGCCAGACCCGGAGATCGGCTGAATGGATTCGAAAAAGGTAAAACTCAACTGTTTAACCCTAGGGGAGTTGGAAAATGAGCCTATTTTCAAAAAAAGTGGAGTGTTCCTTTAAGAGAACCAATCAACTGCTCGGAAGAGTTTCATGACTGAGCATGTGTGTGTGTGTATATTAGGGGTGTGACGGTACATGTATTTGTCCCGAACCGTACGGTATGGACGTCGGTTCATTGAGTTAGATGACGAATACAGTCAGTCAGTACAGTTACGCCCTCCAATCCAGAAGGGGGCGCGTGCGTAATACAACGCTGTTTGCTAACCGCCACAACAGGAAAAAGAGCAGAGGAATAACAGTGCATACACAAATGACTTGAGCGCTTGAAAACAAAGTCCACTAGATGGTGTGCAGGTGTCAAATGCGTCTTTATGCGCTCATGGACAAAGGAGATTACTTTGAAAGTCTCACTCACTCAACTGTGTGTTTTTCATTTTTATTTTTCATTATTTTGTTCTATTTATTTTGTACTTTTATATCAGGAGATGCTTTTCAGTTTTGTAGCTGATTGTGACCAAATACCATTTGTATTTACCAGGCCTGCAAAAAAACAAAAAAATGCAAGAAGTCATTCTGCTTACTGCTTAGTGCTTAATACACTAAAGGAGGCTGTACTTTACCAGCTAGGGGACTAAACGCCGCTAGGTGGAACAAACTGTGATTTGAACTACTGTCTGTTCAAAATAAATGAAAAGAAACCTAGCATGGTGGTTTTGTTCCTTTGTCTGGTAACACTTCAGTTTAGGGTCCAATTCTCACTTAGCATGCAAATTACTAGGATATTGGTTGTTTATTAGTACTTATAAAGCCTTATTCTGCATGACCATATTCTACATCCCATAATCCTACCCAATACCTAAACTTACCAACCACCTTACTAACTATTAATAAGCAGTAATTGGGGTTTATTGAGACAGAAGTTAATAGTTAATAGTGAGAATTGGACCCTAAACTAAAGTGTGACCATTTTTCCTATTGTACTGAACCGAGACCCCAAAACCGAGGTACGTACCGAACCGTGACTTCTGTGTACCGTCACACCTCTAATATTAATGTATATATACACCAACCTGTGCCACTGGCAATCTCTTTTTGAATCTCTTTCAGTCTTCTGTTCACATAATGCTGTCTTATGCTGGTTGCTTTTGTTTTTTCTTGTGTAAATGTTAATAATAAAAAAAAATAATAATAAATGTTCTGAATAGGGCTGAAAAAATGATGACACAATTTTCTATCTTTTTTTTGTTTGTTTGTTTTGTTTTGTTTTTTTGTGAACTATCCCTTTAAAGAGCCCACAATGCATTGCTGGAACTATGAGATTGCACTCTGTTCTGAACAGAATGTTTTTGGTTTGCAGCAACGTGTTCAAAGAAAGGCAATTCCAGGTAACGTTAAATGAAATAATAAATTCAGGAATCACGTTGTCTTGTCCCTGAACATGAGCTTGACATTCAGATGAGGACACTTCTCGCGTTCTGTCTGATGAAGTGGATGTAATGTGTGTCTGGGTGGTTTAGTGTGTGAGAGACAGAAGGAAATGGATGAGGGTGAATGACACAGTTTTCTGATAAAGTGAGAACATTGAGTTTGAAAGAGGTCTCTGACTCATGTCTCTCTCATTTCCTGTTTTTTTTTTTTTCTTTTTTCTTTTTTTAAGTCTTTCTGGGCTGAACAGTTCCTCAGTCAGTTTTTATGGCTACTTTGTCCTCACCCAGACCGTGCCCTCCTGCGTTTGATGGCTCTGTTCCTCTGTTATGGCCTGTGTTGATGACTGTGTCCATTGACATTGCTCTGTGGTGTAAAGTGAGGACACATTGATGGCCACATTGATCATTTCACAGACATGTAGCCGCTGCTTATAGCTAATGGAAAATGACACTAAGTTCTAAAATAATATTTTTTTTTTTTTTGATTATAGTAATGAATTTCAAATTAACTAAATTGATGTTAAATGAGAAAAATAAGCAAGTGAATGTAAGTAGTTTTGAGCTAAATATTTATTTTGTTACATTTTTTTTTCTTAATTTCCATTTTACTATCTTTCACAGGTCTCTTATGCTCACCAAGACTGCATTTACTTGATCAAAAATAAAATAAAGTAAAAACAGTAAAAGTTTGAATTTTCAAAGCTGAATTTTCAGCATCATTACTCCAGTCTTCAGTGTCACATGATGCTTCTGAAATCATTCTACACTGAAAATAATTATGTTTTAAAAATAATAAAAATTATTGTAATAATTATATTATAATAATAATAATTCATTTTCACTCAGAAAGTACTAGTAAATTTCACAAATTATTACAAGGAAATGGCAAGTAACTCATTGAATTAAACATGAAATTTTGAAAGCCTGAAATCGTACTTTCCTGTAAAATGTACTCCAATATTCTATTTACAACTTTGAAAAATTATTTTTTACAGTGTAATATGCTAATTTGGGGTTCAAGATACATTTCTTATTATTATCAATGTGGAAACTGCTTATATTTTTGTGAAAAATGTGATTTATTTGAAAAAGAAATGTAAGATTTTGAAGTGTCAAAAGGTCATTCGGTTTAACCGTCCAAAGGCCAATAGAGCCATTTCATTTGTGATTATAATATCTAAAAATGTAATAAATGTATATATTTTTTTATTCTGGCATGATTTTATAACACATATATTAACACAGTTTTATTAAAATTATGTGTAGAAGTCGTTGCTTTGTTATGAGAAACAATGTCCAGAAAAATGAATTTCATTGATGTCATTTGGAGTAACCAATATAAAGGGACCATTTTGGATCAAGTCATGCAGTCAATATCATGTGACAGGATGTGACATCATTCAGAAACCTGCAAAGGACCACATGGTTGTGAAGCAAAGTAACTAACTCTCTCTTAACTATTTGAAAAATTCATGTTTTCACTTGCTCATACGCATGTCCCAAAACATCAGGTCATTCGGTACAACCGCTATAAAACATGGAAAATGTTGTAATATTAAAAAAAAAAACTTGTACAAAATATAAACTGTTTGATTGTCCTTTTGTTATCTAACTAGCAAGATAACTAGCTAGCTAGCTAGCTAGGTATCAGCCTTTTAGCATTGTTTGAAAATATCGTCATTCGGTATAACCAAAAGTGTTTTTGGTGACAAATTTTGTCCATCTTGTAAAAAATGACAAAAGCAGTGTTAATTGATTATAAAAACCACATAATCTCATTGTTAACACATACAATTAATTATATCTCCATTATGTTTTTTTTGTTGTTGTTGTTGTTGTTTTTACACTTTTAAATACCTTATTCGTCAATGACCCATATACTTGAAGCAAATGTTGTCTTTTCCTTTTATTTTCTTGTCAGAGTGCATCAGAATACTTTGTTTAAATGTTAAAATCACAAAAATGTTCTTCTTCGGGGAGGACAGAGAACAAAATAGTTCGTAAACAAGTCACCTTTTTCACCTTATCTCAGTTTGCAGGTCTGTGAATAGCTGTGCATGTCCATTTTTATTAACACCGTTATTTCAGCAAAAAAGTTTATTTTTATACTTCTATTCAGTCCAGTCACTTTGAAACTTAATGGCATGACCCTCCACAATGGGCCCAAGCCGAGTTACGCACTTACTGTATGGGTTTGTTTAAATCAATAATCCTAGGAATGAACATTAGTAATAGCGATGCCTGTCTTTTATCAAGAAAATAAGCTTTTGAATATGTTTTTTTTTTCCTAATACCCTTTTCATAAAGCATCTGCTTTCAGCAAGCGGAGTCCTGTAAAAGTTCTCAGGTACTCTTGTGCTTTGCTCAAGGCCGATCGATCCTGTTGTCAGCTGTGTCAGACGGCGAAGGCTCTTCTGAAGTGTTTTCATTTTAAGCCCGGTGCTGCTGCTGAAACACTTTTCTATCTCATATTGATTTTATGTGTCAAAACCCAAACCCCTGCTGTTCGGAATGTTCCAGGACATCGGGTTGGTCTGGGTCTATGGTTCGCTTCTGACTTTGAGGCGGCCAGTGAATTTGAGTTGGCTCACTGATTTTCAAGGGTGGTGCGTTGTTGATGTTGGCCGAAGCTTCTGGCTGAAGTTAAGCTGACTGAATGAATGAAGCTACACCATCTCCTCTAGTTTACACACACACACACACACACACATTACATTCACCCCCCCACCGGTGCTGTCGGTTGACATGGCATCATGTGTAGTTCGTTATGGATTACAAGGGTGGGTGATTTAATTTAACCTGATTTAATCCAGCGAAGCTTAAGATTAATTTTGATCAACACAGATTTATATTGTATTATTTTTCTATAAATGGAATATGTCCTCTGGCCTGTATGGAAATCTCAAATGCATGTATAAATAATCCATTACTTTGCATCTAAAGGCCTATACTGTACATTTCCAGCTGACAAAGCTTTAGCTCAGAAGATACTTAAACAGAAAAACAAACCCGCTTTTGACAATTCAAAGCCATTCGGTGACTGTGACTTTAATGCTTATCCTGAATGCACAGAATATATTTCAAAAAGTGATTCATTATTTATATATTCCCTATTGTATATTCATTATTTTCCATTTCTACATATTCATTATTTTACATTACAGTGACTGGTTGGATTGCATTGTGACAAGCTGGCATTATGTCAGGAGCTTTGACTATTAATTTAAGTGCATTTACACTGGGCTTTCCAAAAATGCATTCAGCATAAAGCTTGAAATGACACTTTCTCACATTCGCCTGAAACTAGTTCAGCTTCGGTTGTAAATAGAAACCTTCTCTTTCCAATCAGACTGGCTTGCGTGGAAGGGCTGGGGTTATTTTCATTATATTTAGCCGGAGGGGCTCAACTGAAGGCTCCTCTCTTTTGTATTCCCTCTTCCTCCCAACGGTAGCCTGTGGAGAGGTCACGCTAGCTCAACAAACAGACGGTCTGTCTGAAAATGGGACAGTATTCGCATTCGGATCCATCCCACTGTAATACTACGCTCGCTTTTCCAGTGATTGATTGGGCAGGGTGGTTATTTTGGCGTTTAACAGCTGAACAGCTGGACATCTCTAATTGGAGATTTATGGTATTATTTGATGTTCCAGACCACAGCAAACCCAGAGCAGTCATGCAAAGTTAGAGCGTGTTCTGTTGTCATTTTCATCAACTCCTAGAAATATGGAGACGTGAGTGTTCACACTGACAATGATTTGAAATGATCTGAAGCCATTCTTGTCAATGAGAGTTTGAATTTTCTTCAACATGAGTCACAACAATTTTTTGCAAAAATGCAGCGACATAATGCAACGACTATGGGAATGCTGACATTGATCCTGGCAAATGTATGTTCCTTTGGGGAACTTACTGTTTGTGCTCGTGCACACGTAACGTACACAAGGCTGTAGGTGATTCAAGGTCTCACGGCAAAGTTTTTTTTTTTTTTTTTCGTTCTGTGCTTAGAAGCAAAAAGAAGTTGGAAATAACTTTGCAGCAGTATACTTTTAACGAATGTCCAAATGCCGCCCATGCTGCTGAGAGTTTAGATGAGCCTTGATTAGCTGGTTCAGGTGTTTAATTGGGGTTGGAGCTCAACTTTGCAGGACAGTGGCCCTCCAGGAGCAGGATTGGACTCCCCTGGTGTATAGCAACTGCTATTTTTTTTAATGTACTACAATATACACTGAGGTGCAAATGGTATAGCATCTACACTCAAAAAAAATTTTTTTTGATGCTGTTCACTTTATTTAAACAACTTATTTTGATTCAACACCATTGTATTAGGTTTCTGGTTCAAATTTAATTGTTTCATGTTAAATTGACTTGAAACGATTACTTTTTGATTTAACTTGATGTTTTCATATTAAAATAACATGTTTCAATCAAGTAAACTCAACCAGTACTCAATCAAACAGGACTTTCACTTCCCATCATGCTTTGCAAAGGGGCTGATCTGGGAGAGTAAATGTTGAGTTATTTTAAACAGTTTTTAGCAACATGAGAAAATGGAGAGACTTTTTAATGTTTACTGCTCTATTATATTGTTATTTAAAGGTTTCTGTTATGTTAATAGTTTTGGGGTTACCATTGTGGTGAAGTGTAGAACATGTGCTTGGGTTGAGGACCTGCTAACAACAATTAAAGTTGTTTTAATAATAAAAACAACTATTTTGGGCATGCCATGGATGGAATAAAACCATCTTCTGACTAACACCTACCAATAAGAGACTTTACAGAGTAAAGATTTTGTAAAAGTTGTGAAAATTGTTCTTGAATGCACCCACTAAATAAACTAATCAATTAAACTGGATTACTTGTTTTAATTTCTGTTTGATATTAATTTTAGGATAATTAAACTTAATGGTTTTGGACAAAATTAAGGATGTTAACCTGATTCAACTAAATGGCATTGAGTTAACCTTATGTAATAAATTTAAGCTAACTGAAATAAATAATGTTAATTAAATGCAACATAACCAAATTATGTGGAACCATAAATCCAAGTAAATCCAACGTATAATTTTTTTGAGTGTAACACTTAATGAGCCAATCTTACACTAAGAAAATACTGCTTTTCTCACTTAGTGTAAATAGCATTTAACACTACACTCTAAAAAATAATGTGCTGGCTCAACAAAAAAACAGTTTGCATCAATTTTTTTTTTTTTTTTTTTTTTTTTTTGAGTTATGACAGCTTTGTATTTACGTTCAACCAACAAGCTACATTGAGTTAGAGGAACTTAATAATTTGTTTACTCAAAAAAATTAAGTCGCTCCAACTACCAGAGTTGTAGCCCTGGAACCAATTGATCTATTTCAGTTCAAATCAACAGCTATCAAAGCAAATGCTAAATGTAACTTAATTAGCATGTATATTTAATGAACAAGTAAGATATTACTCGTCACTGGCATTAGCGCAGCTATTGCTTATAGAGTCAATGTAGTGTTTACCTTCATGTATCTACTCTTCAGCACAATGATAACCACAAAAAACTTCAACATTACACAAACTCTTTTTGTCAAACATAACAGCATTAAACACTAACAGGTCTTTCTCTTCACTGAAAACAAATAAATTAACACTTTATTTCAACATTTATTCTCCTTATCCAGTCCTATGCAAAGCATGCTGGGAACTAGAAATCCACTGCCTAATTTCCGAAGTTATCTTCATTAAGTTACTACAACCTAATTTTTTGAAAAAGGCAATTAACGCATACATTTGAGTTTAAATTACAGACGATATTAAGTTAATGTAATGATCAACATTATGTCAACATAACTCTACAAAATATTGTTTACAACTTAAAAGGTTTAATTAAAACAATAAATTAGAATTTTTAACTTGCAGTAACAGGCCCCCTGAATTACTTTTTAGAGTGTATTTGTGCTTAGTGCAAATAGCCGCTGCCTTAAAAGAAACATATATAATATTATATTTATCAATAATGTACCATTTCACTTATGATATCATGCATCACTACTTTTGGGGGCGGAGCCTGTCTCATGGTTCATGGAGGGGTACGCCGCTAGGTAAGCAGTCTTCAAAGGGCGACTTCATATTTTACCTCTCTATGCTTTATCTTACTTTCTCCATGTACAAATCATCACATCCCCATCTAATGCTAAAGACCTTCGTCTTATTACCATCCTGTTCCACTGCCCCAGCAGAATTTCACCTTTGATTCATCGTGAGACGGTTCAGAGAAACATGTAATTATTTTCTCTCGCCCTCCCCAAGATCAAAGCAAACGTGGGTGATTACAGGGAGTCTGAGCTCTTTGAAGATGTTACATGTGTATCAGTTTAGTTTGTGTGTGGGGCACAGAAACAGGTCCGCCTCAACTCCTCTGTGACCAGGGCCCGTCACTCACCCGCACACCCCGACTTCATTTGCTCCTCTTGTTTGCTTTTCACTTTTCTACTCGAATATATACAGGATGTCACTTTTTTCTGGTTTTACAAAAGGTCCGGGGTTTTTCATTTTTGTGTGGTCTTATTTCAGTTTATTTATTCGGATAAAAGGATAGGGTGAGACCCAAATGTAATGAGAGACAGAGGTATATACAGTGATAATAATGAGTTGTGTTGTGGTCTTTCATAAAGTAAGATTATTTGTATTTTATGAACATAAACTATTTTTGCCATGATTTTTTTTTCTCTCTCAGTGGCTGCACATCAAAAGATAATATAATCTTGAATAATACAGACAAGTTAAAAAGGGCCATAGACTGACTAAAAAACAGTGCAAAAGGAATTTAAAATCTAGTCAACATTGGTGCTTTGTCTGCATCCATATGCAGTTTTGTCAGATATCATATTAGCTTGTTACAGTGTGCGACGTGGCAGCGTTTCTTCCGCAAAACACACACAGCACAAGATGTCTGATTTGCGAAGTAAAAAAGCCTCTTATGAATTAGTTCTTTTTAATGTCAAAGATTCACAAAACAGCTTTGAGTTAACAGACTGAATTAGACCAAAGACTTTATATATAGAAAGACGTTGCACTCGTATTATTATGAATGGGAGAAAGTGCAACACACAATATGGCGGAATAAGTCCCGCCTTCTAAATAAGAGCCTTCGCATCTGAATAAAGTCATCGCATCACTGCAGTGGACGTTAGAAGCTCTGGTTCCTATAGAAACAGTCAGACGTGTGCTTCCTATAGAGACGTGCACTTAGGACTGCGCATTAGCTTGATCCAGCCTGAAAAAATGCCTGGTTTTGTCATGATTCGTGGATTTAGAAACAAAATTTATGAGACAGTTGTTGTCAGATTTCATTGGTGATTTCAAATATGAAATTTAATCGAAAGCTTGGCAAACAGCTTTGGAGAATTTGATGTTTCCCCATTCAAAGAGATAGGAGCTGCACTTGCATGCCTGAGAGGTGTTTCAAAGATGGCCGCTGAGTGAAATGACTTGTCTTAAAGGGACTTTGATTAGACTTAGGTTGCGTTCTATTTAGTTTTTTATGCCCTTCCCTCGCTAACTTCCCTCAGTCTCGTTCACTCGGATGCACGTCATTGCTTACGTTGCATGAGCGTCCACTACTGGCGGAACATTTTACCTTTACAAAATTATTTAATGCAGCATTCTATATCTATATAGGTGTGTTTGGGTTGTTTTAAATATTCAAAAAAATAATTAATATATCATAGAGTTGTTTGTGGTGGGGTAAATTAAACACGATATGCGGTGACGTCACAATCGTGTTGCATTGTGGTATATTGAGCTGCCTTAAGTGTACATATGAAGTAGACTTGCTGCCTCGGTCAAAATCGAGGGAGCAAGGGTCTGTCCATATAAACTTCCCTCGTCCACTTCACGAAGTGGAACGCACTTCAAAATGGTGGCAGGGATTCCCCTAAGGGGAAGTGCTTAGAGAAGTTCGCAAGTGCGTGTCTAAAAGTGGAGTGGAACGCAGCCCAAGTCAGTCAGTAAAAGCCGTTTCAAAGCCGTTATTGAATCAAACAGTGAATCTTTTTTTTTTTTCTTATTTTAGTCATTTCCAATTTGAAATGAATCAGGAACAGTTACTGTGATGTATATTTTAGGTTTGTGAGATTTACTTTGGTTTATTTACTGACTGGTTATTACTATGAAAGTGTGTAAATAAATACATATTCACAACTGAGTGCTGTATGATATTCAATAATAAATAAGAAATGTATGAAAAGAAAAATTTTTTGTAAAGTGAATTGAATGAATGGGAAGAGATTTGGCTAAACGTTGTTTTCATAATCAACAACATTTTTTTACTGTAATTCTGTAATTTATTGACTTTAAAAAAAATTTCTATGGCTCCTAAAAGTTTAGTTTTTCTGTTTATTTATTTATTTATTTATTTATTTATTAATATATTTAAATTTTTTGGGGGGTATTTTTTAATTTTATTTTACATTTTGTTTTTCTGGAGCCTTGTCAAAGCAAGGTGCAATTTCTCAAATAACTAATTGTCAAAAATATAGAAAGCAGTTAGAAAGGTACTTGCAGTGGTGCTTACAATATTTATTAGACAGTAAAGTCTGGCATTATAATTTCATTTCCTTATCCGCTGATTTTGCCATTTGCTTTCTCCCACCTCTCATTTATATTAAAATCTGTCCTTCAAATCGCTATTCTAGGATATTACACCCATGATGGGCTTTCATTTGTAACCATAGAAGGCTTATGTCAACCGACAAGCAGACAAGCGTGCTGTCTGCTCAAATAATGAATGAATACATTTTCGTGGAAAGAGCTATTACAATTCCTCAGATTTTTATATTTCCATATAGTGTTACACTATCGTTACCTTTCTCATTTAACTTAATGTCGGTTCAGGGGAACGAGTGGCCAAGTTAAGCTGCAGAATCGTGTCTGACTGTTGTTCTGAGGTATGGATGTGCACCATGCATGCAGAGCGAGAGATGAGGCCGTCTCGTCTGGACGGCTCAGCCACACAGCTGTGGTCAGCCAAGCATCCCGCCGCATAAGGACACGAACCCACATGAGTTCAGGAGGGGAGGGAGAGACGGGGAGCTTGAAGGGCAGAGACATAGAGACAGATTGAATAAAAAAAGATGCTGGTCATTTATAATTGCACATTTTAAGAGACTGGTCAACCACAAAGGACGGTGAGGTCAGTCTGAGTAGTTGTCCTGCATGTGTCTGATCTCGCAGAACAAGACGCTGATGCATCAAGTTTACATAAATCATCTTCAGTCAGCTGGAATTTGCCAAGTAAATAATGATCAGAATGCCAGATCCTTTGCACAACACTGCATGAAAAATCATGAATCATCAAAGTTCATCTGCTTTGTCTGGGTTGTTTTCGATGCTTATCTTTATGAGTGTGTGCAAGTTTGTGATATTTGAAGGCCATAATGTAATAGGGATGGAAAAGTTTTTTTTTTTTTTTTTTTTTTTGTCCGTTAGTTTTACAAGTGTGAAGTCAAACTTGACGTTACACGTTTCATGTTTTAAATGGATAGTTAAGCCATAAACGAAAATTTCACTCTCATGTCGTTCTAAATCCGTTTGGCTTTGTTTTTTGGGTAACATAGAAGATATCTTGAAGAACATTGGAGAACATTTTCAGGTTCGGTTGAACTTCTGTTTATGTTTGCTGATCAATGTTTATATGTGAGTAAAAGCCTAAATTAAATGTCTTTGTAATCAAAATGTAGTAACTTGGTCTTCTTCTGAAACAATTTATTTTTTTCAGTTATAGGCCACACCTGTCACGATTCCCTGTTTGGTGGTCTTAGACTTTAATTTTGATATTATTTTGTCTTGCTGTGCCTATGTTCAGTTTCAGTTTACCTTAGTTTCTATAGTCTCAGCCTCAGACCTCACACTTATAGTCCGCTGGCTGAACGTCTGATGCATATGGCACACAAAATTGGAAACACTCCTGAAGAGTTTCAAAGTCATCATCTGATTCGTTGAATTCTACAGGATTTTCAGGAGTCGTGTGTGTCGCGTTCTTTAACACTCTGCCTAAAAACAAAGATGCCATGACGTCAAACCACCTCATTGAAGAAGAAAGCCGTCGTGTTTACACCTGTGACAATGAGCGATTGTCAGGATCAACTAAAAATGCTGGATTTTCAAAAGTATATGAAGTATGTAAAGTTTGCGGTGTAGACTCTTTATAATACATCCAAGAGTTTTACACACCGGTTCGTTATTGTAGGGACATCGATGTTACATTTTCATGCCCCTAAACGAACTGTGATTGGTTGCTTTACATGTCAGTCCTTGGCCAATGAAAGCTGAGACTTTAGAGACTATAGTTTCTATAGCTACCCTTGTTAGTCACCATGACAACTAATCACTTTTACCTGTTCCTTGTTAGCATCTTGTTACCCAGTGTATTTATCCTTGTTTGTCGGTTGTTGTCATTACACCTCAATCAGTGTAAAGCTGTTGCATGTCCTGTGTTTCCTGTGTCTTCATGTTTGGATTATCTTTGTGTTTGTTTGTTTATGGAATAAAGACTGCTTGCTAACTCAAACAGATCCTCAACTGGATAGTGTTAACCAATAGCCGACTAGTTAAAAAACTTGACTCCATTCTTGTATGTAATGGCAACTATTTATTATCTAAAGATAAAATCAATAAAATAAAATCCTGCCCTACAGTTTTTCTTGTAAGATGTGCTGCGATCAACTCATGTTGCCTTTATTGATGCAGCAGGTAAACAATGAAAGATGAATCAAATAACTAGAAGAGTAATTATGAAATAATGTGTGTATGTATATGGGATACTCCGTTCAAGAAAAAAAAAAAAATTAGTGGATCGTAGAAGGAGGCAGCTGGACCAGGAACATGAAGGCTGAATGTCAAATTCACCCTCAAAAGCATCTCAAAGTATCACAATGTTAACATGTATTGCCTGAAAGGGTTAGTTCACCCAAAAATGAAAATTCTGTCATTAATTACTCACCCTCATGTCGTTAAGCTTTGGAACACAAATTAAGATATTTTTTATGAAATCTGAGAGCTTTCTGCCCCTCCATTGACAGCTACGTGACTACAACTTTGACGCTTCAAAAAGTTCATAAAGAGATAGTAAAACTAATCCATGTGAATTGAGCGGTTTAGTCCAAATCTTCTGAAGAGACTTGATCGCATTATATGGTGAACAGATTTAATTTAGGCTTTTATTCACATATAAACCTCATTGGTTCTCGCACACGTCAAGCAATTATGCTTGAGTTTCTGTTTACCACAACTGACATATGAGTTGATGAATGTTTATATGTGAATAAAAGCCTAAATTAAATATGCTCATTATGTAAAGCGATTGAGTCTCTTCAGAAAATTTGGACTAAACTGCTCAATTCATATCAAAAACTCAAAAATTAAATTTTTTTGAAGCATCAAAGTGTCAGTCGTGTAGCTGTCTATGGAGGGACAGAAAACTCTCAGATTTCATCAGAAAGATCTTCATTTGTGTTCTGAAGATGAACGAAAGTCTTATGAGTTTGGAACGACATGAGGGTGTGTAATTAATGACAGAATTTTCATTTTTGGGTGAACTATCCCTTTAATGTTGACTGACACTAAATGGTTGTTCACTACTAGTTATTGCCAGAAAGGCTGCACAACCTGATCAGCAGCCTAAAACAATGCATTTGGCTATCAAACGTGCCAATGAATTGTGCAGAATAAGACCAGAAACTTGTATTAAAGTAAATGGGGATTTTCATGTTGGATTTAAGGTTTAATTTGCCTGATGTATTTTTATATTCAGTCAAAAGTTCAGCGCTCATACTCGACATGACTGAAAATTCTGAATCTGTCAGAGAGCCCTGTGGGTGCAATATGTTTGCTAGACTGCTGCTTAAAATCCAGACTCATATTAATAGCAAGCATGAGGATTTCATGGAGGCTAACAAGATTCTCTCCTTGGATCTCAACCCAGCAGACGCCAACCCCCACTCTCAAACACACACAAACACACACACACACACACACACACACACACACACACACACACACACACACACACACAAACACACAACCTATGCCTAATGACATCACAGAGGAGCGCCTGGCCAATTGCACACACACTGATCTTCTCCCTTTGCCCTCCGTTCGCTGTCTTCATGAGCCGTATACGAGCTAACTGTTTGCACAGGCCATCTTTAATAAAAAGCGACAAGGATTTATCACCCCTTCACAGCATCACATGAGGCCACTCCATCAGGCCGTGATATCTCTCATACGCAGTCAAACTCACAGCTTATTAATGCAGCGAGGATACAGGGAGGCCTCCAGGAATAACCGGATATTTCTGAGATCAACGGACACTTGTTAAGGATGTGTAGTCTCTGTCAAAATTAGCTTTACTGCACCTTTTAGTGCTTTCAAAGTTTAGGAGGTTGTGTTTGCAGTATTTTATGTTGTTTTGCAAATTCCTGGTCATTTATTTTTTGATATTTAATACAATTCTGATGTTAAAGTTAATAATTCTGACCTAAAAAAAAAAAAAAGGATAAACTGTAACAAAAATGTAAATTTAATCAAATCACATACTGTTTGAATATGTACTACATTTGATGAAGAACGAAGTTTGTGACAGTTAAGACTGTATGTTTTGTATTGTATGTTGTGTGTGTTATGAATTAAATCTGGACGTACTACATCTGTCATGTTGTCCTTGTCATGTGATCTACAATGTCAGTTGCGTTGCTTTATTGCCATTCACAGCTCTTCTCCCATGGACTCATGGGATAGTAAAGTGTCCATCAGATGCGCACTTCTTGCCGGAAGTAGTAGATAATTTGTGTACATTTCGCCTACTGTTTTATGAATACTACAGTTTCAGACATACCACTCACTTCACATACTGTTTTTTTGTGTACTGTGTTGTAGAGAGGTATGCATATTCAGGCGCAGTGTGTCTGTGCTAGTTGGTTGCTATGCTAACAGTATCAGACAGCAAATCACTGATCAACTTTGATCGACTTTGACGCGTGGCCATTGGTGTCTGTCGCTCATTTAAAATGAATTACTTCTGGACACCTTGTTATGGAAAACCCTGTCATGGGTGTTTAAAACAACTAGAAGTCAAATATTTCCAAAAAGTGTGTGATTTGAGGTGACATTGGGACATGAGACTGATGGCAATGTGGCAAAGTTGAGCAGAGTTTATTTTTATGCAAATGAGCAATGACCTGGTGCGGCAAATGACAGTGGGATTGCAGGTAGTAGGAACCACCACCACTACAGTGACCTCTGACCTGGTGTCCTCCAGTGTTTTGATCACCGTTAGTTTGAATGCCTCTTAATAGGTGTAAAAGTGAGAAAACCTGCCAGTGAAACAAACACAATACAATTATAGTGATTCTCTGAAAATTTTTACTTAGCATTAAATTGGTAACATTTTAAAGTAAGTTTCCATTTGTTTACATTTAACTACATTAGTTAACATGAACTAACAAGGAAAATAATCTTAGTTAATGTAATTTCGATAGTCCACTTTAGACATTCTATAATTAACATGACTATAATTAACTTTGCAACTAGGGGTGGGCGATGTGACCAAAATCTCATATCATGTTATGAGTAATTTTATTTCACAATAACGATATATGTCACAATATAGTTATTTTTGCTCTAAATAAGGTTTTTATATCCCCAAAATACCATTGAAATGTCATAATTTTTGTCACCAATTTCAATATTACAAAAAAAACTAATGCTAGCCTAAGTAAAAACAAAGCTTACTGAAGACAAGTAAACAGTCAGTGATAAAATAAGGACAAAGGAGCTAATTACAAGCAATAGGACAACAAACTACAACAGAACAATGAAATAGACCTACCTTAAAAACTTCAAGCTCTAGAAATAAGTGCATAATTAATATAAAGTAATCAAATGTATAAAAAACACTTCATATCTTCACTGTGTGAATTAAATTATATATATGTGTGTGTGTGTATATATATATATATATATATATATATATATGTATATATATATATTACTAAAATGACACAAACGGCAGCAGTTTTTTTTAGGCTGCTGTCACTTTAAGAGCGAATGCACTGATCTAATATACTGTTACACATGCTTTTTCTTTCTCAACTGTTTACATTCACTTAAGACATATACATGACTGTTTACAAGGAAACTTGCAAAGATGGTCATTTTGACACATAGTATGTGTATTTAACTGTTCAAACCAAATTGGGTGGTTCAGTACTCACACGCTCTGTGAGCAGCATCATCATGTGCTCATCTCTCAGACAGCGCGCGCATATGGCAAAATGAGTTCTTTCGCTGCGTATTGCATTTCAACGGTTTAAAATCAATGCTTAATGCATGCACACGATAAGCTTTCATGACCGAGCAGCACAGCAATGCCGCATAAGCGTAACCACGACAAAGATGATAGTCCAAAATTTCTACCGGTTGACAAATTTCTACCGTTTAATCATGGTAGACCGTATATTGCCCACCCCTATTTGCTGCTACATGTCAACTGCCAGTCATTAGAGTATTAGAGACTGTCTGCTTAATATCTGCTAACACTTTATTTCGATTGTCCGCCAACAGACATTCTACTGACTATAAACCTAACAGTCTACTAATACTCAGATGAGAGTTAGTTGACATGTAGTTTCAAATTAATTAGTAGAATATCTAAAGCGGACTATCTAAATAAAGTGTAACCCAGCATTTACTAATACATTAGTAAAATCGAATGTTTTATCTGTTAATATTACTTCATGGACCTGACCTCATTTGAACTAACAGTGAACAGTTGTATTTTTACTTGTATTTTTAACACACATGTTGCTCATTGTTGGTTAATGTTAATGCATTAACTAATGGGACCTTATTGTAAAGTGTTACCAGTAAATTTACATAGTTTAAGGATGTTTTTACTTAATCAGAATATGATTTTTAAAAGATTAAACTGATTGAAAACTGACACTAGTGAAATCGAACATTTGAAAAAGATCTAAAAGTCTAAAAATGGTTGGTGTTAAGCAAAATGCAAACCATATGCAGCTTGTTCTCATGACACTACCTTTGATTTGCAATATTCAGGGTCACATTGATGGGGGTTGGGTTGGCTTTCACTTGTTAGGGTCCACAGTTTTGCGCTTTACATCAGGGATCCACTGTGAGGTGTCCCGGCGGCTGGTTGCTAGGTGATGGTGGCCTGATTAAGGAGTCCATCGGTGGGCAGAGTTATCGCTAATTGACAGCTGCTAGCCCTGAGGGTTTTATTCCAACCCGGAGACCTCGGGATAATGGGAGGGCAGCGCTCCATCGCCCCCAATGTGAGAATCAGCTATGAGGGGGGCACGACTGCTGATGCTGCCTCCACCTCCATGGGAGTAGAGAGAGGGATCAGGGGTAGAATGACAGCCACAGAGACAGAGAGAGGGGGGAAATAGTGAGGTGTATGTAAACCGGTGGGAGGTTTATGCCCACAGTGCCCGGTTTTGCATTACCGCCCATCTTTCTCCATCTGGAGCTGCTCCCTGTAGCTTGCCAACCAACCCACTTCAAATAAGATAATCTTATTATCGTCCAGCCTGCAAAACTTGCATTAAAATCCAATTATTTCCAGTCACTTTCTGTGTGCATACTGTCTTTATGATGACAAAGAGTGGTAAAGAGTGATGTACTTTACTAGGTTAAAAATAAAAAGAACTCTGTTAATTTTTGTTACTTTTAATCTTTTTTTATTATTATTTACCTAAATGACAACTTAATTGGGGGAGAGAGTCATTTCTAGATGAATGTTTACTGTTTGATGTTCTTTTTGTAATCTAAAAATCCAAGATTTCTTCTCAAAGCATTGCACAGAGATGCAAAATGCCTGTTTTGAGTTATAGCACCTAATTTCTCATATAAGAATATAGACTTTTTTTTTTTTTTTTTTTTTTTTTTTTTAAGATAATAGGGTTCCTGCATATTTCAAACCTATAATTTTGCTGCAAATGAAAGGAACACAATTACAACCATGTCATCTCTGCTTTAAGTAATCTGTATGACTGATTATTTTCATAGGAAACATAAATTGAATTACATCAGAGAAGCAGGGCTGGCTGTGATGAGGCTACCCTGTCTCCATTGTAATTATCTTCATATTACTATAATTATTTGGAAGTGTGCAAACCGGATTATTCTCTCCTGTAAACCCTGCTGAGAGGTGATCCTTTTTTTCATCTGGGACTGTTCTCAGTGTGCTGACATTAAGACTTTACAAAAATAATTTTCGTTCCCTCACATACATGCATGGATCCAGCATAAATACTCTTCAGATTTCACTTCACTTTTACATTCTTTTGACCTTTTCTGCCATATTAACCTTTGATGCTTATTAATAATTTTAGATATTTCTATAATAAGTTATTATAGAAATATCTACAATCTAAAAGTTGTCAATGTAAAAGAAAACAGTTCAACTTTGAACAACTTTAGCTTGATTATAAGGGGTCCACGGAGCAAAACTACTTGAGGCCTATTGCTTTTGTTGTGGTATATTTTTTTTTTAATCGTATTTTTATTATATCTTTAAAATGTAAATTCTCAATGGGGTTGGTCAGCTGCGAATTTGAAATACCACAAACATACCCAGCTTTTCATGCTTTTTTGGAATCTTTTTATAAACCGCTCAACGAATATGCATGAAATTGCAAAGGAATAACTGAATGAACAAACTAAAAATATATATAACAGGGCCTAAATCGAACTTTTTGCCACATCTACCAATGGCCGGTGACTTAAGAAAATTTACCAGCCATAAATATTTTTTACCAGCCATGAAACATAGATTAATCCTTATTAAAGTTACAAAAGTTAGTGATTTTTCTTTATCTTTTGTTGTTTGATTAACATCAAAAACACAAATATATATATAGTATATATTAGGGCTGTCAAGCGATTAAAATTTTTTAATTTAATTAATTACATGATGTGGCAATTAATTAATCGAATTAATAGCAAATTAATCACAAACTCAAATTTGGCTGAGAAATTACTCCCAAAAGATAATTTAAAGTCATTATTGTGTAAAGCATCAAATAGACAGTACAAAAATAGCTTCAGCAAGAAATATTTTATTTGATTCAACACAGAATTTATTACACATACTACTTCGGAGTAAATGATGACTAAATTTTGATTTTTGGGTGAACTATACCTTTAATGTTTTTAGTTTTTTTATCACTATGGAAATATAAAATTATTTTTTAATGAAATTATACTAAATAAGAAACTAAAACTGCCAGTATGTGGTGATAAATGTCTTAATGATTAAGACATTGAGTCACTCATTCATTCATTCCTTCGATTCGTTCAAACGTAAAATTGTTCTCTTTATGAATGGTCCATTGAATCATTAGTCTTGTTGGACTTGAAGCACAGACCGATCGGTGTATGACATCAAAGTACCACAAGTGCAAACGGCTCCGTATGCTTTTGAATCGCTTTCGCTGTACTTTGATGTCATTCACCGATTGGTCTGTGCAGCGCCGCTTCAAGTCCAACAAGCCCAATGGTTCACCCGTTTGTTCAAAACGCGGATTCAGAAAGGAAATGTTGCTGTGTGTTCCTCGGAGACGAACAGTTCTGCTTTGTCTTTATATTTTCACAGGCAAATTAACCAAACAATATTGTGTCTACAGTAACACAATATTAACTTCTTATTTATTGAACTTATGTATAAAATCAGTATCAAATTTGCACTTGTGCTATTCTGGATAGAAAAACAGCACTTGTGTGATATTGCACTCGTTGCTTGTGTGATATAGTTCATTAACTCATGTGCATTTGATTTCCTAATTTCTGTACTGCTTCGACCTGGTCTATTGTTGCTTATAGCTATTTTCCACCCCATCCCCCCTCCATTTTGTTTCAAACTCTGTGGTATTAAATCTTAATTTGATCTTATGTTACAAACTGTACATGGTTAAATGAGAATTCTGCATGACCTGCAATTCGCTATCCAAAGAAACGTGGTAAAAGCAGAAAGGAATTGTTATCCACATCTGTGAACAGTTACTTTAAGTCTTTGATGGACAAGTACTATTTGATGGTAGATATGAGGAAAATACTAATGAAAATGCACTGTACCCAGAGTAGTGCAGGTCTGGTCTGTTTAGCATGAACTCTTTATGAAGTAACTCAGCCAGTATCAACAGCACAACCCCTTGTCCATTGGTAGAGAGCTGCCGTCACCCTCATCATGAACACAAAGAATTGCTCTTTGATCAGCCTGCTATGTCTCATCCAGCTGACTTGATTGTAGTTGCTTACTTCATTCCAATGCATTTTAGAAGAGTTTGCTTGAAGAAAGCTCTACTACCTGTCATCGCAATGGTTCCATTTCCAGGTCAACTAAATCAGTTTTGATGCTTCCACAAGGCAGAAATTGCAGGAGAAAATGAATGTTGACATGGAAACTGGATACTCAAGTAATCCTTTTTCTTCTGATGCTTTCTAAAAAATATATGCTTTCCATTTAGGAATAACATTTGCAATGATTGAAATGACTTGAGAGGTCTGAGCAACAAGGATGACATGTTTGATGACTACTCATATTGACTAAAAGCAAACAAATTTTGAATACAAGCATGAATGTTTGATAGCTGTGTCACAAGTTTATCTATCTATCTATCTATCTACAGAAGTGAGTGATTACCTTATGTTACCTTCTGCTTTGACGAGGCTTGTGTCCCTCAACTGTGTTCCACTGACCCTCAGTTTCGATCTCAGTGTCAAAGAATGCAGAAATACATGACATTAGCTGACCAGAGATAAAGCCTTTACCTTCCTCTCACTGATAAAACATATGTGTGTTGTTTTAACCTGGAACAGGCATCTCAAATGCTTTATCGCTCTGGCAAACATCTGGGTTCACTTGAGCAAATCCAGAAAACCTCACTGGGAAGTTCACAGGAGCTCCCTGATCAATTATTTCAATCAAAGTTATAGGTTGAAATCAGATCCACATTGCATGAAGGGAAATGCAGATAGCGAAGTACTACCATACTACTCATACTAGTAATTAAGCAAGTATATTGTGCCCATATGATTAAGTAAGCAACCAGGCCACATTGATTGGAATATTGTATCCTACAATGCACTATGTCCAACTCCATTCATCCATTTCAATAAATGGAAGTACGAATGGATCATTATTTGATTGAACTACTCATTTGAACACAAAATTGTATCACAAACCTAACTACTTGATATGACAAATAATTTTCTCACTGATGTAATCATATAACATAGTAAGGTAATGTGAGAAGAATCTAGCATACTACAGTTTAAAATTGCATACAAATTCATATACAGTTTTGAAAAATGGTGTACATACTGTGCAGTAGACTAGATAATCATTTTACAATTTAAAGGGACAGTTCACCCAAAAATTCTGTCATCACTGGCAGCAATTCGATGCATTTAGACATGAAAATATGGACAATACGATCTGCTGAAGTTCAAACTGAGAAAAGGTGATTTAAGTGACTTTGAACGTGGCATGTTTGTTGGTGCCAGACGGGCTGGTCTGAGTATTTCAGAAACTGCTGATCTACTGGGGTTTTCATGCACAAGCATATAGGGTTTACAGAGAATAGTCAGAAAAAAGTGAAAATATCCAATGAGTGGCAGTTCTGTGTGCAAAAATGCCTTGTTGATGCCAGAGGTCAGAGGAGAATGGCCAGACTGGTTCAAGTCAATAGAAAGGCAACTGTAACTCAAATAACCACTCGTTACAACCGAGTTCTGCAGAAGAGCATCTCTGAACGCACAACATGCTAAACCTTGAAGCAGATGGGCTACAGCAGCGGAAGACACACCGGTGTCACTCCTGTCAGCTGAGAACAGGAAACTGAGGCTATTGGACAATAGAAGATTGGAAAAACTTTGCTGGTCTGAGTCTTGATTTCTGCTGCGACATTCAGATGGTAGGGTCAGAATTTGGCATAAACAACATGAAATCATGGATCCATCCTGCCTTGTATCAACGGTTCAGGCTGGTGTTGGTGTAATGGTGTGGGGGATATATTCTTGGCACTACATTGGTGCTACATTTCAATTTGAAATTACTTTGCGACTGTTAAAAAAGTATGTTCTATATAGTATGAATGTGTGTAGTATGAGTGTAATCCAGACGTACTACATCCGCCATGCTGTCATTATCATGTGACCTACCAACGTCAGTTGCGTCGCTTCACTTCCATTCATAAATCCTCTCCCGTGGCCTCATGAGAGAGTAAAGTGTCCATCAAATGCGCAATTCAATATCTCGCCGGAAGTATTAGGTCATCTGGGGACTTTTCGCCTACTGTTTTTCGAATACTATTGTGACACTGTCACATAAAAGACATGTTTTACCGCTCTATTTATAACAATGATTTTATGTATAATAGAGTTTTAATTGGTTTACATGTTTTTTAGTCCATTTTATTCCTCTTATCTGTTTTAATTTGTGTATGTCTTTAAATGAGTATGTGACTGATCAAATGACAGTAATCAGGAAGTACACCAGTATAAAGGAGGCAGCATGGCAAACAATCACTCTCTCACTAACAAATGCATTACCTTTCCAGCACAATTTGGATTAACACTTCCGTGGACTTTGTATATACACTGGTGGACACTTCTCTCTTCCACATTGGGACTTTCAGCATGCTAGGTCTCCTAAGAACTGTTTTATTGTATGAAACCAACTGACTCTATGCTTTTAACAGCCTAAGTTTTCTAGTTTTATTGTGTTGTTTTAAGTTCCATGTGAAAGTTGTAAATGCACAATTTATTCACTTTATTTCTGTTGTACGTCTCATCTTTTTAAAGACTCCAAACCCTCACACAGTTTAATCTGACCCCATTTTTAATTCATGTGAACTCGACCAATAGGGCCGATCGTTACACTATGTATTCAGACATACTACTCTTTTTGTCCACATACTATATAATAGGGAAGTATTCGATTTCGGACGCAGCGCATGTCTGTTTCTTTATAACCACAGCGATCTTCTGATGGCTACTTCCAGCAGGATAATGAGTTCACTGTACTCAAATGGCCTCCAGATCTCAATCCAATAGAGCAGAGGGATGTGGTGGAATGGGATATTCACATCATGGATGTGCAGCTGACAAATCTGCAGCAACTGCGTGATGTGATCACAATTGCAAGTTATAAAGTCAGAATTGCATGATATAAACTCCCAATTGCGTCTTCTGAAGGCAAAAAAGGGGTCCAACATGGTACAAGCAAGGTGTACCTAATAAAGTGGCCGGTCAGTGTATGTATAAATGTAATGCATGCACTCTGCTTTTACAAATCTTGCATTTTTAATGAAGTTTTGACATAATGAAGCTGATACTTTAAGAATGATACAGCACAATTGAAAGAAGAGAAGCTATGACCAATCACCTGATGTGCGTTCATTCCAAACGTCTGGCACAGTTCACATCCATCATGATTTAAACATGACCATCTCCAGCCAGATGCTCATTAGGATGATATCAGTCTTGAGAAAATGAATAGCAAAAAATGACTTTGGATTCCATTGATCAGGTACAGCATTAAATTAGGAGGGTGACATTATTTTGTCTATTTATAGGCAAACATAGAACAAACTGATTTTACTAAAAGCTTCAAGAAATATTCTTAGTTCAGTACAAGTTAAAGGTATAGTCCACACTGAAATAAAGAGATTGTGATCTTTTATGTCCAAGAAATAATGTTAAAATACAGTAATGACTGCCTACTAGATGGTTGTGCTGGCTGGCCAAATTATAGCACATGTCTCTATCATGTGTCTTTTATTCGTGGTGACACATTTGAAAAACAATTCGATAGCAGTAGGGCTGTGCGATGAATCAAATTTTAGTTTCAGTTTCGATTTTGGCTTCTAATGATTATGAAAATGTGATAATCAAGATAAAATGATCACTGTGCCACATGCCGTTCCTTTCCTTTAAAGTGGTGTGCTTTCGCCCCTCCTTAAATCCTAAACTTAACATCCAATCAGTTGAATCATGTAACGTGACTGTCGTAAAATGCAGTCTACTGCAGGACATGCTTTATTTTAAAAAGAGTTATTAAAAGCGCATTAAACTGAGAGAGACTGATCCCCACGCGTGCTGTGAGACAGAGCAGAACATGAACGAGCAAAGTATACTTGGGGTTTTAGCCGCAAATATACACAAAAATGTCTGTCTTGGTGAGTATTTACCTAAAGACAGTCAGTTATGTCTTAAGTGAATAAACAGTTGGGAAAGAAATCGGATGCGTGTCATTATATTAGATCCATGCCATAGGCTTGTTCCGGTCTGGATATTCTCGATAGTACATCTCAAAACTGGGAAGATTGCGTCATGTCATTACAAACCTGTATGACTTTCTTTCTTTTGTGGAGCATAAAAGAAAAGATTTTGAAGAATGATGGTAACCAAACAGTTTCAGTTCCCATTGACTTGTATGGATGAAAAATACAATGGAAGTCAGTGGGAACCAAAACTATGGAAGCTTGTTTCCACCATGAAATAAAAAAAGGTAATTAAAGACTTTTTATCTCACAATTCTGACTTTTTTCTTGTAATTGCGAGTTAAAAAGTAAAAAAAAAAAAATCATAATCGTGAGATATAAACTCATATAAACTTGCAAGAAAAAAATACTTTTTTTCTCAGAATTGCAAGATTATGTAATTTCTGACTTTATAATATGCAATTGCGAGTTTATATCATGCAATTCTGACTTTATAACTGAGGAAAAAAAAAAGAATTGTGAGATGCAAACTCGCAATTGCGCAGAAAAAAAAGCCTGAATTTTAAAATAAAAAGTCGCAATTACCTTTTTTTATTTAGTGGCGGAAATAAGCTTCCATACAAGACTGTTTGGTTATCAACACTCTTCAAAATATCTTCTTTTGTGTTCGACAGAAGAAAGAAAGTCATACAGGTTTGGAACGACATGAGGGAGAATAAAAATGACAGAATTTTCATGCTGGATCAACAGCATTTGTGGCATAATGTTGATTGCTACAAAAAATAATTCTGGTTTGTACCTTTTTTTTTTCTTTTTTTCCTTTTTTCTTTTTTAAGAAAAATCTGGAGAACAGTGATGTATGTACAATGAGGTATGGAGGTTATATAAAGTCCAGCAGGTTCAGAGAGAGAAAGCAAGAGATGTGGAGAGAGTAAGAGATAGAAAATGAAACTATATCAGTTGCTTTCTCTGGCAATCTAGCTGAGGTGCAGCCAGTGTAGAGGCAGTTTCTAACCTTCTGACCCTGGCCTCAGCATAGCCTGGGATAGGATTAAATCAGGGCTGGATCTGGGCCAGTGCTTACCCATAACAAATACAGGCTGATAACATATCTTTTAATTACAGGCTCCTGCACCTTCATCAAATTCCTCTAACCAACCCTCTGAGCCCAGAGGGGTCAGTGCTCCCTCATAACTCTATACATCAGGTCTGGGATAATATGATCGTGAGCAAGGTTGAGCGGGAAATTATACAAGCCAGTGACTGCACTGGCAGCCACGTTTGTCTGCTGGTTTATTGTGTCAGGAGGTGAAGTATTTTCCCTCTGTCAGCATCATGCAGCTTCTTGTAGTTCAGAGTTACCTGGGTTTGTTAAGATACAAGGTGCTCTACTAACAATGTCCAAAAGCAGACGGACATACGTCTCTCTTCTTCTTTTCTGAAATGCATAAATATTTACGTCACTCCTCAAATTATGTGTTGTATTTAATGACATCTTGTGGTGGAAATGACATTGTTAACAGTTTTGGAATATAATAGCCAACTCCTTTATAGCTTTATAGCTATCATTTCATATATTTTAAATACTCACAATTAAAAAATATTGTATTCATTTTGCACAATTTGTCAATATTACATATTTACCTCTGCAGAATGAGGCTGCAGAATGACTTTAAAGTTTTTAAATTAATACATTATTTTAATATATTAAAATAATAAAACTCTAAATTAAAAAGCTAAAAAAAATATTTCTAAATGTAGTTCTTAAAATTTCTGAAATCACAGTTAATTTATTGTATCAATATTCCTTGTTTCTGTTAATAAAAAATGTTATATCATAATTACACCAGAAATATATGGGGGCCTTCAAATATTTTATTGGACAAATAAGAGACTTTTAGTCAAAAAGATTGAGAACCACTGCTGTACAATTTTTAATAAAACTTTATGGATGAAATTTATATGTGTTGAAAATGATGTTTACGTTGGAATTTGTGTTTAAGTTAATACAAATCATTTCACACAATAAATTCTGAATGTATAGGACTATTTCTTTTTCATTTTGTTTGGTTTTCAGAGTTTTTAAAATGTAATTATTAATATTTTTATGATGATTTTTTTTTATATTTTATTATTAAAAGTCTATAGGCAACATGTAAAATGTACCATTAAATAACAAAAATATAACAATTACAATCTGTTTGATAAAATTCAAATCTTGGAATATAAAAACCTGCACTGCAAAAAAAAATATTTTTCATGATTTGTTATCACAACATATTTTTCTTTTGTCAAATCAACTTAGATAATTAATGTGGTTCAGATAACATAATATTTTGAGTTTCTGTTGATTAAACCAATCGCCTTCATTTTATTAACTCAAAAAGTCAACCCGGTAACTTACTTGTGTAGTTTAAGAAACAACCGAAAGCAAATTCTGAAATGAGAGACTAAAAATGTTTATTTTTTACCTATTTTTGCACTCCTTTCATTTCGGCTAATATAACAGATTCAAAACGATGTGGTTGAACAGGAAATGTCAAATGTTTTGTGTGAATGTAAGGAATTTCTCTCTCCCTCTCACTTCTTTAATCTGTCGCAGTTCAGCATGTACGGCAAACATACATCAAAATGATATTCATTCAAAAACAAAATATTCATTGCAAACCCGTATACATTTAGGTAATGAGGCAATTATCTCCCCACAGATGTGTGTTTTAATGGCTAGATGGCAGCTAGCACGGAGACCACATTAAAATGGTTTCAGGAGTCTTTGGAGTGCCTGCAGACAGTGAAGGATTTCACACCATTTTATGAAGAAGACTTTTACATTTCATGCCAAATAATGAATTCTAAAACAAAATCACAAAAGAAAAAGATGAACCCGGAGAGAATCGTGGGGTGCATTTTAAACACCAGGCTCCAAAGCCTGCCTCAGGAATGTCAATTATAAAGGAACCTGTCACCATCCACGCTGATAAGGCTGGGGATTTAGATTTAACACTTCACTCAGGAGAGACACCAGAATGTGGGCTTCCACACACACACACACACACACACACGTTATGTGCAGCACATTTCTACCTAGTTTTTTCATCATCATAGTTAATCAATACCTCCAGCAGCAATCGATACTGTGAAGCTGGAGGACGATCATTATCCAACGATGGTTGAAAAGTAGTCTGCAAACTTCAAAAATAGAGAAGCAACATTGTTAGGAAGTAACTCCTGCACAGCCACAAAGATCAATCAATCTCCAGAGAGGTTAACTACATAGAGGTGACCTGAGTCTACTGAGCAGCAGCCAATACACACACACACACACACACACACACACACACACACACAAGACCAGTCAGCAGAACAGGTGTGCATTTGACACCATAAAAGAGCACCAGTCAATGCAGATGAAACACAATTAGATGGCGGCTCAAATTTTACGCTGTAATGATATTGAACTTCGACTCGGGTGACTAAGTGAAGTTGTGTCTCTATAAGTTAATGTTAACAAACAATATTGCTCTGCAAATATTTGCAAACAAAATCAAAGGGGTTGTATAGTACACTGCTACATATTTGACAATAATAAACAATGAAGTGTATAGGACATTTAAAACAATAGTTCACCCCAAAAATAAAAATTCTGTCATAATTTACTAATCCTCATGTCATTCCAAACCTATTTACCTTTATTTCTTCCTTCAGACACAAAAAGATATATAACAATCAAAAAATTATTTTTGATGCTGTTCACTTTAGGTCCTGTATGTAATTTTTTTGACTGTACAAAAGCATAAAAATACCATAATATGTCTGCAGATATTTTGGAAACATGCTAAATTCACATACTTGTTTCTCTAAAAAACAACACTACAGCCAGTTATTTTACTTTGAAATGTGCATTCTGTGTCGGAATGTCTGTTTTTGTTTTGGTCTGTGTGATCCCACCCACTGCCAATTTACCCAATAGTATTTCGACACCCCAGGTTGCCAGTTGGCGGAAACACAGAGTATTGCAGCCAAAGAAGCCAGCAAACAAACTAGATCAGAGATCACAGATTGTACCCTACCTAAAAAGCCTCGGCATCCATCTAAAAATCTCTATGAACGGGAACATATTAAAACGCAGATAAATCAGCTCATCAACTTACAGGGCTCTATCATACACCCGGCGCAATGCGACGCAAGTGTTTTTGCTAGTTTCAGCGCTACGCAGTTATCATTTTCACGTCCAGCACCCATGTTGTTTAAATAGCAAATGCACTCGTGGCCATCTGTTTGGCCATGGGTGTGCTGGTCTGAAAACGAGGTGTGTTCAGGTGCACTGTTGGCGTGTTGCTATTTTGAGGCAACTGAAAACGACTGCGCCATTGACCAACTGAAACCTGGTCTAAAGTCAATGGCGTAGTATTTTTTTTATTTTATTTATTTTTTTGTTATTTAAAGGGTGCGTTAGTAATATGCACCTATAGGTGGGTGCACAATGCGCGTACACTCTGCTTGTTACACACACAGGGACGTGCAGCACACAAACATGCCAAATATTAAAAATTAAAGGATTAAAATGTAAAAGATTATTATTGTGTACATAAAGATAAAAATGCCTACATGTCATAATGGATAGTCATTGTATGTATCAGAATTAACTATTTGCAGTAATGACGAATGGAATTGGTTAATTATTTGGCAATACACACATGTATTTAAACTGATCATCAGGTTGAGGGTGTCTATATTCCGCCATGGTGCAAGCACACCTGGCTTTTAAAGGGAATGGGAGATGACACTCTGATTGGTTTATTGTGCCCAAAACACACCCATGACTCATTAAGACACTAGGTACAACACTTTTAGACCATGCGTCGGGCGTGCCAACAGTTTTTTCCATCATTAAACTAGCAAGTTGATTCGGACTCGTCCTAAGTGCACCTGCACCGTGTGCTAAATAGGACACAGTGTGTAAGTCTTCTTGACTTCCGTTGTCAATTGCACTCGCTTCTGTTGTGTGTCCTCAACCCGTGTGAGCATCGAGACTGAGGAGGAGGGGGCAGTGGAAACAATTCTCTTCAATATTTTGAATTTGGTCTGCAGTACCTATTTTAACCACTGGCTGTCAATATTACATACTGCACCTTTAACAGCTCATTTTGATTTAACACACACTGTTTCTCAGGTTTCTCGCTCAAACAGGAAATAGTTGCACTTTGACAATGTTCATGCAGCTATTTTCTGCATAATGAAAGTAAATTGAGGCAAACAATTGTCAAGCTCCAACAATGACAATAAAAACACTTAAAAATGAGACTGCCGAGCAACTCTTTGCGAGGAACATGCAACATGTCTTGACGTGCCATTTTTAAAATGTACAGTATGTGAAAACTAATGAGATTTTTTATATTTTTAGTGATTAACAACTTTAACCAATCAACATTATTTGATTCGTAATCCTATAAGTCTATATAGGTATACCCTCTAAAAAAATGCTGGGTTAAAAACATCCCAAGTTGGGTTAAATGTTTGTGAGTAGTTTTATTTAACTCAACTATTGTTTAAAAATTGCATTAAAATGTTTAAAAATTGTTTAAAATGAACCCAAAGCATGTTGGAAATTAACATTCATTAATATTTTATTAATATTTATAAATATTTAACCCAACCACTGGGTTAACCCAATCGCTCCGTTTGTCCATTTTCAACCCAGCATTTTTTTTAGAGTCTAAAGTGTTTTTTGCATTTGCACTGAAATGTACTTTGCACTGAGACATAAACACATTCATATTGCACTCATTAAAGCATCTAGTATTCCCAGGCTGTCTCCCATCCAAGTGTTAATTGAGCCAAACCTTAGTTAGCTTCTGAAATCAGATGAGATCCAGTGTGCCCATGGTTGTATGGCTCTGTTTCAACCCATTTCGCAGTATCACTTTCGCTATCAAGAAAAGTTATTGTATATCTGCTATAAGTGAATGAAATGATAAACAACTAGGCAAATGACGGCCATCACATAACATATTCTTATATCGCACAAGTAAATAATGAGGTGATGATGTGACGTCAGTGCAAGTATACTACACACCGGGAAAGAAAAAGCCAGGACAAGTAATTTGGGTTCTTCGATTACCATGCAGCCCCTGAGAAAATAAATTAACTGCCCATGCGTTCATTTGTTTAGAGATATGTGAGGGTTATGTTGAAATGACCTGAGTAATTGCAGTCTGAATATTTATCTATATCACTACACTGTGTGTTCGTAGTTTAAGTTTCCTCTTTTTTCGTTGTTGTTGTTTTCCAAGCTCCTCAAGTTAGGGTTTCACATTCATTTCCACGGGTGACCTTTTATATGAAATGCAACATTAGTCTTGTGCTCTGTGGCTTGTCCGCTGTGGACAGAGACTAATGTGATGCTTGACCCTCACGCTGACCCTCTGCTGGCCAGTGCAATCAACTCCACATGCCTTACACTGCTTTGTCCTTTATGGTCAACATACATGATACATAGATGTAGTTATTACTGTACCCAGGTTTTGTCTTCTGTCCTGTTGCTTCAGGTGCTATAGTGATGTATGTGTTTTTAGAAAGTGTAGATAATGTTATTTTGTATCAGTATGTCTTTGAATTTCCATCAAAAAGTAAAGCATACGCTAAAACGTTATACTGAAACATTGTTGATGTTTTGGTCCCCCATATCTACAAGGACTAAAATCCCCTCATGTTCTATTCAAACTGCTGTGTTTTCATACAATGCCACTAAACCAGAGAAAATTAAACCATTTTTCGAAGCTGAAACATTGACTGACAAGTCAAATAGGCCGTCGTATTAGCATCTTAATTTTGCTCATTGTCAGGTGCTGTTCGTGTCCACACTTCAACAGCTGACTAATAAAGGGCTGGGCTCGTGTTACCTAACAAGCTAGCCTTTATAACCTAATTGCTTTCGGTTCAATAGCTTAAAAAGTAATTAATTACTGGAGCAGATTGTAATGGAGGTTAAGGTGGCATTTTTGCCAAACTAATGAGATGGTGTGCACAAAGGCAAAGCAGATGTGATAGGGTAATGGTGGCCCTGAATACAATTTACCAAGAGCCCTACTTGTGGTGCCATTTAAAAAAAAAAGTGGAGGGCCCTTCCAAATAGTATGCATACCAGGAAAGATAACAACACTGTAGAGAGGTAACAACTTTTTCTGCCAAAATACCGTAGTATAGCATTGTGACCATAGAAAAACTGTGGTAAGTCTAACTAGGTATTTGCCACCACTGTAGTTAAAAAAAGAACATGGAAAGAAACAACTCATGACAATTCGTAATCATATTGCGTTTTGGTGGCAAATTGGTGGCTAATTCGTATAAATTTGTACAATCTCATTCATGCGTTTTCCGATGATCTGTTCACACCCCATGACAGTTAGGTTTACCTTTCATACATCGTACAAATTCATATGAAATCACCAACTTGTAAAAATATGTTTTCTCTGAAGATGTTTTCAAAGATTCTGAAAGCATAAAATTGCTTCTTCTTTTTTTTTCTTTTTTTTATTAAACAGTGGTTTATTGGACAAATTGTGTCTCTCTTTGTAAAAAAATTCAATAAATTGTAATTAACATTTTCTTAAGGATAATAAAAATGTATCTCAGCTAATGCCGTAACTATATAGGCTACATGGCACATTACTTGCACATTACTATAATATTAAAGGTTACAATTAACAGAGCCCAAACTATTAAATTCAGTTGCTGTTTATTTTTAGATATAATAGTAAAAAAAAACAAAAAAAAACATTAAATTGCACATAATGCAGGTTTTGCATTAACTTCTAAATCTAATTATTTAAATTATTATCAATATAATAATTTACATACTGTCATAACTTTTTTTTCATGACAAATTTATTTAAAAATAGGCTATATTAAATAATTAAGACATTACTAACAGGTAAAGTAAATATAATTAACATATAAGCTAATATAGTGCATATATTTAGTGAAATGCTCCCCTCTAGAGTTCATTTCTCTAGTGAACTAACATGCTGTGGACACTAAATGACTTGCCTGAGGTAAATGTAATGCTACGTGAGATATTATTCAAGCTGTTTTATTGATGTCTTTCCACGGTTGAAACACTCGTTGAGAGATTACATGTAAACATATTTATGCATAGATTGTCTGTTCTTCTTCTTCTGCGCTTTTTCCTGTTGTGGCAATTAGCAAACAGCATTGCATTACCGCGCACACCCCCTTCTGGATTGGAGTGTGGATATATAGATAGATAGATTTATTGATAGATTCTTTCAGAGGAAAGAAAGGGAATCTTCAAGACAGGAAGGAAGGACAAGCTGTGTACGTGTGTGACTTTGGGGAAGATTAGGCATCTTCACCTTTAAACAGTGCTGGAGATAGTCTTTCAAGAGGAGGGGAAATAGCTTGGCTCAGCAGTTTGTTTTCATGGGGCTTTGAGAGCTTCCTCTGGTTGGTTCAGGTTGCCTGGCTCTGAGGCAGCAGAATCGGCTCATTGTCTCCTCTTTACAAAAGGAAGATCACAATGATCGACAGAGCAGTTAGTCAGTGGAGCTTTATTGGCAGTGTCACAACCCCCTGCCCAACATGGTTGTGACCACTAGAGGTACAGGTGTCCATTCAGACATTCAACATGGAAAATTTGTATTATAGATGTACTTGTTTGCACATGTGAAACGTTTAGTTTCAATATTTTCACTTAGATGTGGCACCGTCACAGTTATAATACATGAGTATATTTTGTTTACAACAGGTAAAGATTAGTGTGACTTCATATAGGTTGTCAGATGCATTGCATTTTTCGGTTCAGACCTCAGCTCAAGGTGAGCTCCAAAAAGGAAAGCAGGACCTGTTGAACCTCCTTTTACTCCATCATATTTCAGGCCTTTTGGGAAGATCTCTCAGGATTTAACTGTGTCTTCAAACCATACAAGAACAAAGGAGCTGGCAGGCCTTGATCTTGGTTTAAACTGAGGTTTGATCAAAGATAGGGTCTTAGGTCCCATCCTGGGGGCCTGAAATGTGCTCTTCCCCAGTCTGTCAGAGCAGAGGTCACCTGCAGTCCTCTGTGAGGATTAGGAAAGAGAGACAGCAAGAGAAAGGTTTCACCTGTCTTTCTGCTCTCATGCAGCAGGTTATATAACAACTATCTGCGCCATTGTAAGTTCTCCGGGAATCTCACATCAAAATCTTTTTTTTTTTTTTGCTATATAGAGTTCTTGAATTGGCTATATGGTTCTTTGGAGATTTAAAAAAAGTTCTTTAGGTTCTTCAGATTAGCATATTGGTTTCTGGATTCTTTAAAGGACCTAAATGATTTTTTAGAGTAACAGAATAAAAAGATTTTTAAAAAGGTTCTAATGGAAGCCTTTATTTTATATTTTATAGGCCTTTATTTTATTTTATAGCGTAGTCATTTTTTTCCCACTTTTTAAATGTTTTTTTATCAAATGGAGGTTTGAAATATCCAGAATTGAACTTTCTGTTTGCAGTATACAGTACAACTAGATTTGCTTTTTCTGGAGTAAATACAGTACCAGATCCTGAAAGACAGTGTTAAAGTTGGTTAATTATATGAAAATAAAATCACAGAATGCAAATAGACTGGAGAACGAAGAGGAATTGCAGTTCAGTACTCTAATACTGTATGACAGTGATGTCATTGCTGTTGGTTACATCTTGAATGCTGAACATTCTATGTAAGTCAATACCCACTTTTAGAATCAAAACCCATTAAATAGTTGTAAAAACTGTCGGATTATAGTTATAATTTATAATTTCTAAATTATAGCTATAATTTATAAGTTATAATAGTGTTTTTTGACTTCTACCTAAAGATTGATATTATGGAGTTATCACATCAGGTTCTTCAGAACTTAGTGACTGGCTCAAACTCACTACAAACTTCTTACATCAGAGTGCCCCAACTTCATACATGCTCAACCCAATGGTGCTCATCCCGTGACAGTCAAAAATTTCCGATTATTTTAGTTTGATCATGTTTTTAATTTAAGATTTTGTATTTTTGGGTGATTTATGGTACTAAATTACATTTATTTACTTTTATAAAACAGTTAGTTCCTGTCCTTGATTCTGATTGGTCAATAGCTGTGTTTTATTCACGATAAAACACAGCTATAACCGCTTCACCCAACGGTTCTGTGTATCACTACACAACACCCTTAGCAACCACTCTTAGCAACGTAAACTCTTTGTTCTCAATTTATATTGTTTATTGAAGCTTACTGTATTATGTAGAAGAGTATTATGAGAAAGGGATCGAGTTTATTACCTGCATTCAGATTTAGCATTTTCCTTCAGGCCAGTCCTATGTTCATAATAAAATATCTGTTTAAATGTATTATCTTGTCCTTTTAACAGTTAAGGGGTTTTCCCATGACTGACTGCGCTAGTCAAAGCATTTGTCAGTTGCATCTTGTTCCGTGTTCACAACAATTCAGTCTTTTCAATGTAAAAGTCTTCGCTACTGAGTGACTCACTTGTTAAGACAGTCTTTGCTGCCTGTCTGTTGCTGTTCACGGTCAGGGATTACTTTTTCCGGCGGAAGGAAGGCTTTTAATGATTTTACTTCATGATAGTTGCATTGATACATATTTTTTGGCTTTAATATTTGTATTGTGTGGTAACAGTTTTATAAAAGTAATAAGGTACTCGAGGCTAGTGCTGTATCGTGAATAAGTCACGGCTGAAGGGGTTGCAGGCACTCTGCTTCGCGTCATGCTTAACAACGCCCTTCAGCCATGACTCTTGTACCTTATTGCTTACTTTGAGCTTACCTGAAAATAAAATTTCCAACTTAAACTTATACATCTTAAACGGTTTAGAGCACAGACTTAAGTTTGGTCTCTTTTCAAAGAAGACAGATTATTAATGAAGTGAAAAAAAGTGAACTTAAAAAAGGTTACACCGTGTCTACACCATTGCGCCGCAACAGCTAAAAGCTGTCTACGCTGAACGTGACAAACCGACCATTGCAAATGTCAGAAATAGAACAGGGAATCCGTTTACTGGCTGGAATTTGTTGTGTCGCATCTCGTTGCGCCGCATCCAATGTAGACAACATCACTGATTATAATGTGTTGTGTCCGGTGTAGACACGGTGTTATAGAAGTTGAAGTTTATTGTTATGAAAAATGCACAATTTTTATATGAAATATATATTTTTCAAAACATATTTTACTCTAAAAATGTAAGAAAATCGAAACCATAGACATAAACAAGTTGTGTTCCAAATTTGAGGTTGATATCTAAAAAAAAAAATTGCATTCAGTAATTCCTTTCACATTCATTTCCAACATGGTCATTTTTAACTGTACAAGTGTGACTTTTTTTCAGGACCGTTTAACCTTTTCGAATCATGTCCATGATTTTTATTTGTTTTCACATAGCAAGTACCAAAACCTTTACCAAGTTTCGTACCATTCCAATGAAGTAAAAAAATCTACAAAATAGAAAAACGTAAAATTCTTCGGTCAAAAATGACCGAAAGAGCACTAGAGGGTTAAATCACTTTTAATCATGTCATTATTCACATAGCCTCAATTTAAAGCTTTTCCAGAAATGTTACAACACAGGCCACCAAATTGGCAGCATTTCAACATGGATCCTGTTCAAACATGATCTCTAAACAGAAATATAACATTAAATTTACTAAAAGAAAAAAGCTATATGTAATCTTGATGTATTAAACAGTATACAAAAAATGGAAGTATAAAAAAATAAAACAGTAAAAACACTGAAATAAAAATACAATACATTATGTAACTATTCATTTAATGATAGCTGGGAGTGTAGTCTATTGAGGTTTTGATACATTGGCAGGCGCAATAGAACTAGTTGTTAAACTTTGCACACATGCCGTGTCCTGCGAGGGAGAAAAGTTAGTCGAGACTCTGGCCAAACAAGCCCAAGGGCCTTTGCTCTGCAGCCAAATTAGATTAAAAACAACTTGTCTCTGCCGCAAATAAAAAAAGGAGAAGCAGTTGACTGTGTCAGGCCAAAGAGTGGCAATTCCTGTTGAGAAATAGAGATGCACACTTTCTCTCTGCATATTCAAATACGAACTCTTACACAAACATGATGGGTTTTCTTCTCACACACACTCATTCTCAGTCACCATCTCTCTTTACTTCTGAAGCTGACATTCCTGGCAGGCAGGGAGCTTTGAAGTGGGCAGTGTGTGAAAGGGCTCCCGTTACAAGGCCGAGCCCAGAGAAAGAGGATCTGTCTGGCGGTGGAGAACAACACTGGCTCAAGGGTTAATCAGGAGTCCAACACACTACGCACTCTGTCCCCTGCTCACAGCTGTAACAAGACTCTGTGTTTGGAGGTTAAGAAAGACCGAAAACGGCCAGAGCTTTGAAGTTGAGTGGCAGCCGTGGATTGGACCAAAAGATGAGAAGACTTTTCCCTCATAGCTGTCGGCGACTCGTACGCATAAATAAACACACATTGGGTCAAAGGGTGTATGGTGTTATTGTGTGCGCATGTACACGTGCTTTTGTGCATGCGTGCGTTATTAAAAGAGCCTGGGTAATCTTTCTATAACCTTTTCCATCCCTGACCTCAGGAGCAGATCATCAGCCCTCCTGTGGCCTTTTCTTCCCAAGACCATACCTGCAAACTAGTCGCTTTTCGGCAAAATTTGCCGTTTTGAATAAAAATATGTCATTTATAGGAATCGTGTATATCCGAAGAGTTTTTGTTTTGTTTTTTTCTCGGGGGTGGGGGGTGTCAGGGTGAGTTTGCAGGCACAATAAATCAAAAATGGGCTACTTTCCCTTAGACTGAAGTGAGACCATAAACGTCTTTCAAGCTGTCGTTTTTTTTTTTTGGCGCTCTGTGTTGTGACTGACACATCGCTGTAGCACTTCAGTTCAAACAGAGGCAGAGCGCACGTGAACCGATCATCTCTTCCACTTTACAACACGAAATAAACATGAATGGATGTAGGATGAATGAATACCGAAGGTATGTTATAAGATCCAGTACAACTTACTGAAATCCGTATCAGGTTAATCGATCGATCATTGTTTCAACCGCGGAAAAGCGGCAATAAAATAGCTTGTAAAAAAAGTCACATTTACCGTAACATTTACCTTAAAAAAAGCCGTTCAATGTCAAAAAACTTGTTAGTCAGCTACAAAAATGAACTTTGAGAGAGGAGCATTTTGATATATATCCACTGTGACTATAGGCCATTGCATATTCATGTACTTAACATGTGCTTCAATACTGAATGTATAAAACCGTTTTATGATGGCCACCATTTAAATGTTTAGGCTGATATTAAAAATGAGTAGAAACAGTATTAAAAACGAGTAGAAACACAATTATGTCATTAAAATTTATTATAATGTTATTATAAAAACTTATTTATGTGTAATTTATATGTAAGTAGCGTACAAATCAATTAATTTTAACCTTTAATAATATAATTATGTACCAGCTGTGGTTCCCTGTATAGTTTACAGAATTAGTTGAGATATTTTTTCTTGTAGGAAATTTGCCATGTACTGTAGGCTACCTGATAGGCCCCAAATTAATCATTATTGAATTGAAGGTAATCAAATCGAAATCGAATCGCAAGCTTCTGAATCAAAATCGAATCCAATTGTGACATTTGTGTCAATGCCCATTTGTGTCAATTTTTTCATTTATTTTCTTGTGGAAGTGCACCAGAATGCTTAGTTTACATGTTAAAACCACGAAAATATTCTCCTGGGGGACGATGCCCCCAGACCACCCTACTTTGTAAACATGTCACCTTTTTCACCACTTTGGAGTTTGCAGGTATGCAAGACACTTTAAAGTCTTTTTTAAGATAAAATTTAACCACAAAACAGGACAGAATCAGAGCCATAATGCTTGGAGCTGTGGCAGTGATGCCAGTTCAAATCCAGCTCGCAATCTTCTTTTGTGTTCTAGAGGAGAAATACCCTGATTCATGGACACAATCAGTGAATTCAGACAAACCTATATTAAAAACAAGCGCTGAATATGAGACCTTTCCCTGTCTCTGTGCAGAGGCTTTCAAACAGTACACACCTGAAGCTCCCCTAGAGTAGCAAACCCCACATGAGACGAAAGATGCCCACATCAACTGTACGGTTGGCTAATGGCAATCTTATACTGACATGAAGCCATTATTCTGAAATTATGAAACCATTAGCGCTGTTCAGCCAGCATGGCCAACATGCATGTTCACATACAAATAGCTTTTATTTTCACTCTACGCTTGGATAACAGAGAGGTGGCGGTTTGAATTTTCCTAATAACGCAATGAAAAGAGATTTAAATAGGGAGTGACGAAATGTTGAAGGGACCACAACACTGCAGCTGAAAACACATTTAGGAATAAATTACAAATTTCATGCCTCGGCCGCGTTCTTTATCAAAACTCACACAAAGACTATCAGAGGACAGCAGTAATGACATAAATATTCATGAGTGTGCTCACCTCAGAATAACAAGCATATATGTTTTCTTAATTATGTCCCCAGTTAACTTTGATAATTCTGCTATTGTGCTGGAACTGCAGAAGAAGTTTTGAAATGGCTATGAATTAGCTTTACGGAAAAGACCAACAAGAAACCTTTTGTTTGTTTTATTCAGGAACATCGTACAAACGTTCTTAGGTTTTGTAGGTATAATTTTAGTGAGAGGCTTCTGTTGAGTATTCTAAAGTAAATTCTTTGTTTTGTATTCATTTGTTTGTGTATTTGTCAAGCACACAGTGCCACACTGATCTCTGTAAACTTAACATATTCTCAGTAAACTCTTCCTTAATCCACAGATAAATCTGTACTGGGAAATTACAGCAAAGATCTCTTTGGGAAATCGTTGAGTTCAATGTCCTTGTATCATCCCATAACTCACAGATGATTCCAGAATACATGGGTTACATTAATCATGGGCAGAACATGCCAAGGTAGATCATATTGCATTGTCAATGACCTGTGAGAGTTAGTGGAAAAGTTTCTGGAAGCCATACGTACATCGTCTCCATTTCCCCAACGCTGCCAACACAATACCCTTAGCGTGTGTTGATGCAGCATTTCTTTTTGACATACACAAGATCTTTGATATCTGAACTCGACATAGATCTCAGTGTGGCCTACAGTATAGACATAAATCTCACCAGTCACTAACATCTAACCATGAATAACCTGGTGGGCGGCATCCAAAAATCACAAGTATGGCATCATTTACTCACCGTCAAGTAGTTTCAAACCTGTATGATTTACTTGATTGTGTGGAAAGCAAAGGGAGATATTTAAGCAGAATGGCTAAGCTGTGGTCCATTTACTGACATTGGACCTCTTTTATGAAACTTTCATAAATTTAAATTAAATCCCTTCCTGAAAAAAAGTTTGATAGGTAAACATGTGTATGTTAAAGTTAGTTCATCCAAAAATGTAAATTCTGTCATTAATTACTCATCCTCATGCTGTTCCAAACCCATAAGACTTTCATTCATCTTCAGATCACAAATGAAGATCTTTTTGATGAAATCTGAGAGCTTTCTGTCCCTCCATTGACAGCTACATAACTGACACTTTGACGCTTCAAAACATTCATAAAGAGATCGTAAAAGTAATCCATATGAATTGAGCGGTTTAGTCCAAATTTTCTGATGAACAGATTTAATTGACTCTTTTATTCACATATTGATCAGCAAACATAAACCGAAGCACAACCAAACCTGCTTGACACGAGAACAAACCTCTTCCGGAACGTGCTGCGTAACACGAAAATGAACCTCACTGGTTCTCTCACACGTCAAGCAAACAAGCTTGAGCTTCCGTTTACCACAACTGATGTGTGAGTTGATGAATGTTTAATAAAAGGCTAAATTCAATCTGTTTATCATATAAAGCGTTTGTGTATCTTCAGAAAAGTTGGACTAAACCGCTCAATTCATATGGATTCGTTTTACGATCTCTTTATGAACTTTTTGAAGTGGTAGTTGTGTAGCTGTCTATGGAGGAGTCAGACAGCTCTCAGATTTCATTAAAAAGATCTTCATTTGTGTTCTGAAGATGAACGAAAGTCTTACGGGTTTGGAAGAACATGAGGGTGAGTAATTAATGACAAAATTTTGGGGTGAACTAACCCTTTAATGAATTCCATTCATTTGTAAATAGGGCGGGCACGCTCGTGTAACGGGCATAGGCCAGTAAGAGCTGTGCGTGTAAACCTCACTCCCCTGGCCTCAAGATGCACGTTAGCTACTCACACTAGCTGCTATGGTCTTTAGCGTCCTTGTTAGCGCACCCGACTCCCATGCCGGAGACACTGGTTAGAGTCCAGCTTAGAGCGGGTGAAGTAGGACCGGTTACACACACTCATTCACACTTAGCTTATCCCTGCTTATGAATTACAACTACGTGAATAATGTGTCCAGGAACACTGTGAAATCTTCTGGACTTCCTTCTCAGGTTTGGCTCCAGTATATTGCATAAATGCTAAAGAGACTAAAAGGCCATAAAACAATAAACATTCAATTAACGCGTGTCTGCCAAAGCATTTCTAACCAGCTAAAAAAATGCCAGACGCTCTTCTGAAAACAGCCAGCTGGTGGCATTTGAGAGCGGTTTGGAGGTGCAGCGTTTTTCCAGCTGAGACGCTATGATTGCTATGATGATACAGAATATGCCAGGCAGTAATGTGTTACTAGTATCTCATTTTGGAAAATATTACTGAATATAAAAATGCAGTAACCAGCAATATTAACTTCTCCGTTGTTGTTCAGTTGTTGTAGTATTTGTCCCGTCCCTCCTCCACTGTGATTGGACAGCTGGGTAAAAAGTGACAAGCGCTGGGTTTTACCCAAAGTTAAACAGTTTTCAACTCTGTTTTTCAACTCTCAGCTACAAAAAAAAAAAAAAAAACCTATTTTATATTATTATGCATCAAAATGCAGTGTCATCAGTTTGCCTAAAAAAACACAGAACGTTTGAATGTTTTACCCACCATTTACACATGGTAGGAAGCAGGTGTAAATTTCTCTCGTACCAACTAACATTTTGAAAATACGACCATTTTCATGAATCAAAAAATTTACGTCAGAACGGCTTTACGAATGATTTACGAATTTGTTCTGCTCGTGTTTCATGAATGAGGCCCATTGTATGGAAAAGAGCAATTTGGACCATATATATTAAATATCTTGAGTTAATTACATATAAGAATGTCCATAATCAAAAAAAAAGGAAAAGGAAGGAAAAATCTAAAACACGTGTCAAGTTCTTTGAAATTTATTCAAATGTTTTTTCATTTTCAAGGCAAGTTTAAATTTAAATCAAGGCAAGTTTAAATCTCTAAAACTGTAATGCGGTGTAACCATCAAGTAAAAAGTTAATTCAAATCATTGTATTTATGAATCATATTTTTGTGGTTCATGCAAGTGTTCAATACAAGAAAGAAAGTCATATGGGATTTTGGAATGACATGAGTGTGAGTAAATGAGTTTACTGTCCCGTTAATCGCACATCAAACACTGGTGTGGCAATGTTTCGAGAATGTTACGGATGCGCACATTCGTATTGCATTGGCATCGCCGGTTACATGGTCCCTGTAGTACTCCAAAATCCCAGCTGAATCCCAGCGTGAGGTGCATTCTGAGATATTGATCGGCAGTAATCTGTTTTCCTGGTGTGGGTGGTTGGAGAGACGGCGACCTGCGAGAGGGGTCAGCGAGGCCAGATTCCCTCTCCGACCGGGCAAGAGCCATGCCACATTGATAAATGAGCATCATGACTACCGTGTCACTCTGAGCGCATTAGCACACACGACTGCAATTCGCATTAAGCCATCCAACATGTTTGGCTCTTGTAGTTGTTTGCCCGCTGTGATGTATTTGATGACGGTAAATGAACACAGTTACAGTGCGTGTTGCGTGGCGAGAAACATTCAGTGGCCCGCTGCCCCTGTGGGACTGCTAGCATGCGCTGCCTTTTTTGTTTACAAAGTTGTTTGAATATTAAGCAGGGCCATTTTTCCAGTCATAATGAAGCAACAATGCATAGCCACACATCTGCACATTTACATATTACACTGTAATTTAGCCTCAGCTCTTAATTTCCTGCCTCATGCGAGCCGAGAGCGCGGTGGGCACTGATTTGCATAGGCTGCAAGGACGGCCGGGGGGAACGTGTGGCTCTGTGCGGCGCTGTTTGTTTACCAATCATTTGCATTGCATGTAAACAACATCAGAGTAATGGTCTGGAGCCTCGCGTGCTGCCAGTTGTCCGCACGTTCAAAGATGGGAGACGCAAAGCGGCGGCGCTCACAGATGGAGACAGCAGATCCGGAAATCTGCATCATCTCCCAGGGAGCTGTTGTAAACATGGAAAACATGAGAATTGTGTATATGGATTTCGGGTCCAGACCTTCTAAGACTCCAGGCCGACATATTGTATGCCACTTTTTACTCTCATAATGTGTCAGACAGCTCCAACTGTGTTCAACAGACAGACAGTGATCAATACATTTAATCAGCACAGCCACTGTCACACACCATCAGAGCGTGGTAATGCTCTAGGCATCTTTAAGAGGCACAAAACAACACGCAGAAAGGGTTTTAGAGGTCCGCTGAAAATTTGAATGCAGCCTCAGTGGCTTTTAGTGAATCATAGTAAATCAAGACTAAAATGTTTGGGGGAGAGTGTTTCAAAAGAGAAATGTAAGTATTGATAAGATGTAAGGCCTGGAATTTTACCAAAGAGAGCAGAAGCCAGATTCTATGCAAGCTTGTATCCGCCACAGAATAAGAGTAAAACAAGACTTTTTATCTCACAATTCAGAAGGTTGCAAGGTTATATCTCACAGTTCTGAGAAGAAAAAGTCAGGAATAAACATGAGACACTAAGGTGGAACAGATAATTCAATCTGATAACACTTTTATACTGAAATGGTGGAAATGTTACTGTGTTACCTGTTCTCAAAGAAACATAGCACATCATATTCTTGTTGAAATTACACTGTTGTGGTACTTTTCATAAATTGTAGAAGAAATTCTCCAATGATGTTTGTATATTCATTGTTCGATATTGCAGGTAAACACTAATGAGAATGTGAAAAATGTGTTTTAAGATTATTTTGAGTGTGTGACGTATCGCCAAGTATGGTGTCCCATACTCGGAATTTGTGCTCTGCATTTCACCCAACCTAGTGCACACACACACAGCAATGAGTATAGAACACACACCCACCATGAACACACACCTGGAGCAGTGGGCAGCCATTTTTGCTGCGGCGTCTGGGGAGTGATTGGGGGTTATAGGTGCCTTGCTCAAGGGCACCTCAGTTGTGGGTAATGAGAGTGGAAGAGATCACTGTTCATTAATTCCCCCCACCTACATTTCCTGTCGGTACTGAGACTCGAACCTGCGATCTTGGGTTAAGGCCCCGATATACTCACAGCAAAGTTCTTTTTCGTCCTATAATAATACGTGAGGAGCGATATACTGTTATCGAACATCTGACACCACCCACACTGCTGAGAATGGCGTTTAGATGAATATGTAAATATGTGCTGCGCACTTTCCTCTCAGTAACAAATTAAACACACAACAAAAATGAGAAAACAGCAAGCATTTTTTATAGAAAGCATAATGGGGCGTTCACACCAGACGCGACTTGCGCGAATAAATGCGAATTCGCTTCATGGGAGGGGCTCTCCTTTAAATATGTGTCCCTCAGACTCTTCCACTTCTTTCTGCACACTTCCTCTAAATAAACCCCGTCAGCGGGAAAGTAGTTGTAAAATACGGCGAATAATCTCAATTTGCCGGCTTTAGCTAGCTTGTAGTCTCAAAATATATATATATATATATATATATATATATATATATATATATATAGCTCAAATTGAGTAAAGAGCATTTTTTACAACTTACCAGATTGTCCGACCTCCTCACTCACTTTCTTCCAAGCAAGATCCTTTTTATTCCTGTTTCTATAAAAGTACGAAGATGTATCGTACAGCTCCGGGTATCCACATACAGCGACAATGATTTTGTCCTCCATTGTTGTTTCGGATTTCTGCCTCCGCTCGCTACGTCGTAATCACGTCACTACTAGAGCAAGAGATATGTTTCAACTCGCGCGATTCACACGAATCACGCGTTACATGCGTCAAACGGCCGAAACGCTCAATTCGCGCAGCCGGATGTCTATCGCGTCTTTGCATTGACTTAACATGTAAATCACTCGCGCTTAATGCTTCATTTGCGTCTAGTGTGAACGCACCATAAGAAAAGCATCTGATCATAACAACATGGGTATGTTTGCATGAGCTCTGCAAATAAGCACGTTTATTTATATGGCATTTTATTCAGTAGAATAGCAGCTTTACAGTATCAAACATGAAAAACAGTGTCAGTGCCTATCCAGTGTGTTCATGTTTTCACCCGCGTAGATCTTACCTCTACGGACTCAAACATGAAATTAATCAGAATAGTTCCACGTGAAAAAAGGCGGAGCCTCAGCGCAGGTCACAACTATAGTTGAAGAAACACCCAGTAATCAATTGACACACAACTATAAATTATTTTATTTCAGATTGACGGGTTGGAGTAGCTGTGCAGTAGCAACAACAACAAATATTGAATGTCCGTTAACTGAATATATATCTCGTTGCGAAGCATCACATTGGTAATTTGAAGCAGATTTGTTGATTATAATGGTAGCAATCTAATTTTGTACCATATAGTTTAGTTCGACAGCTGGTTGAAGGTGCTGATTTTTTCCTCAGTGGAAATGTGGCTCTGTTTCAGTGGACCAGAGTTTTTTACTGACAGAGACGCTGAAGTTTTTTTCATATTACATGCAGTGCTGATTGGCATATAGCCTACTTGATCCCATAGACATATGTTTCTCTTTTTCCTGCTCTTTCCTTCTGCTGTATCTCACACAAACACAGACACACACCACAGCAGCCCATACTTTAAAAAAATGGCTCTCATTTCCTTGGACAGGGCTGTGTGTCCACTCCCCCAGATCTCTGCTGCACTTCCATTTCATGGTGCATGGCCCCGGCGTGTGATTATTCCACTCTCTCAGGTACAGGGGGAGTTAATGTCTGAGGAAACTGATGCCCCTGTCAGCTACCCGCCTCTCCTCCCCACACGACCTCCCACCCCTTCCCGCACGGAGCTTGTCACCGCACACGCTGCCGCATCGCCAATATGACAGCACCCCCTCACAAATACACGCATCCGCTCACGCGTGGTCCCTCCTAACTATCAATTCTCCACACAAGCGAACAGAGAACTGGGAAGCATATGCCACCAGCCCTTGATCCCCTGGCCTGCATTTACATCCACTCCATGGAGTATCAGCTGGTTAGATGCAGCTGTAAACGTATGTATATGCCTGTAAACATAAGCCTGCCGCAAACACAACGTAAAGAACCACACAGCTGCCATCTGCCTGACAAAGATGCGAGATACCCAGCAGTTAACAGATGAAGTCATTCTGTGCAAAAGGAAGTGCTTTCAGGTATCTGCTTGACAGGAACAGAAAAATGTAGAGGCTTCATAGTATTTCCTGTAGGTATGTGCTCAGCTGAATCCCTTTCCCTCCTACAAAGGCTTCTGGGTCCAAATTTTCATGGTCCTTCACCTTCATAAAGATACATTGCCTGCTTTATTGAGATAGCAATATCACACGAACAAGAGTGGTGTTGTTAATCAGAGCCAGGCTGATATTCAGACCAGCAGCAGCTGTGATTTAGTGTGATATTGCTTTTATACAACAGTTCGATAAACAAGATCTTAATATTGAGTGACTTATGTTTTAGAAACAATATTGCCAGTTTCCGTGTTTTTTGGCCATGTTCACACATCTGCATAATATGGTTACACACACAGTTCGGTTACGAGAGTGTCAACCACATTCTATAATGGAATTCACACTTGTGATTCCTGCACATTTACAACCGCATTTTCGGCAAAGCCTTGCTGTTTGAACGGAACCGGATTGGAAGACTAGTTGTATAAATAGTATATAAACAGACTTGACCTGACATAACCATGAAGCGAACTCACCTAACAGGAGGTTACACAGAACAAAGCTAGACAAAGGACAATGAAATATGAGGAATATATATATATATATATCAGTGGTGTGTGGTGGTGTTTTAAAATGAGGAGGCAACGTCCTCATTTATGTCCCTGTTACACAATTTTCCTGGTTAAATTAACATTACATAAAAAGAGAGAACAAATACAATTCTATTTTGTATTTTTACACTATGTAATGTTCTATTTATTAAAACCAAGTATAAATTTCATCAAGTTAGTGTTTTTAACCATAGACTGTAAAAGTTTCTTTACGCATTTTTACATTTGTTCCAAAATAATAACTAAAGGCAGTAACAATTTAAACAATATATATTATTTATAAACTAATATTCAGCGTTTCTTTTTAATAGTCAATTTATTTTCAGCAGTCATCAAGCTTGTAGACACTGGTCACTCACTCACAGACACAAAGATGTACCTTTAATTTCACCACGCTGATTGCTCACTAAAAACCCCCGCAGTCATCGTGTTTTCAGGCCATTTCGAGTTTGATTTTGACATGAAATAAAGCTGTGATATCTAGGTGACAGTTGTTTACTTAATTTTTAATTAGTCTTCCCATTAACGCCATCACTGTCTTCATTCAGGCCAATTCGACGAGAACGCGCACGAAAACAAGAGGCGGGATTTATCTCACGAACCAATCATGTCCAATCGTAACCGATCATATCCAATCATAGCGCGATGGAGGCACTGCCTCCTCTCATGTGACTTTCCCCCATTCATTCTCAATTACCCCCCACTAAACCCACCGCACGCCTTGGGAGCTCTGCTTTGTTTCTATGAGCTGAAGGGAGGCATAAGAGACGCGGACTCCCCGCTGTAACTTCACCTGCGGGTGTCGCTGTTTGACACTGTTTTTTAGAAAAGCGAGAGACTTTTACACTTTTTAATGTCAAATTTTGTAACATTTGCGTTGTTTTATTTTTGTAATATCGATTATTTTCTCATCCAGTTTTTTTTTTGGTGAGGCACTGCCTCCCTTGCCCCTGATATAGATATAGATATATATATATATATATATATATACTACAGTGGCGCCTGCAGCCGTACGGCTGTACGCACTGTGCGTACCATGAGAGGTCTAGGGGAATCGTCCCCCATGAGAAAATTTTTGTGATTTTAACATGTAAACGAAGCATTTTGGTGCACTCTGACAAGAAAATAAATGGGAAAAACATATATATATATATATATATATTGTATATATTGACACTAGGGCTGGGCATTGACACAAATTTCACAATTGGATTCGATTTCGATTCAGGAGCTTGCGATTTGATTTGATTACCTTCGATTCAATATTGATTAATTTGGGGCCTATAAGGTTAAGTAGGCTACATGGCAGATATCCTCAAAGAAAAAATATCTCTCAACTAATGCTGTAAACTATGCAGGAGCAACAGTTGGTACATCATTATATTATTAATGTTTAAAATTAATCGATTTGTAAGCTATAAAGAAGTTTTAAAAACAAGGTTATAATACATTTTTAATGACTTAATTATGTTTCTACTCTTTTTTTTTTTTTGCCAATATAAACATTTAAATGGTGGCTGTCATAAAACGGATTTATTCAAACATACATTCAATATTAAAGCACATGTTAAGTACAAATATAAGGGATATGCAATAGCCTATAGTGCATATATTTAGCAAAATGCTCCTCTATAAGTTAATTTTTGTAGCCTCAATTTGTTAATTTGTCCTGTGCTGCAGCCGCCTTACGATCACATGTGCCATAAAAGTACCGCGAGAGCAAATCGAGACCAGCCGCCTAGGTCAGGTGCTGCAGTTGCTCAAAATTGGCTGCGAAAGCCTTGATGATGACACACTTTATTCTCATTGGTCAGATTCTGTAATGGCAAGGACGACGTGTGTTGCGTGTTTTTTCTTAGACAAATTCCTGTATTTAACCAATCTTGATATTGAATATCTGATATTCAAAACATGGGAATTTCAATTGCATCCACTTCTTCGGCTACAATCAACGCAAAAATCATGTGGTCTGCCATGAATGACGTTGGTTCAACACACTACAGAAAGCACGAAGTGTCCTACCTGACGGCCGTCTCTGTACTCCTCCCCCGCCTGCAACCAGCAGATCTTGCCAGCCGGTGGCAAGCTAGTGTAGTTCATCTCAATCAAGCCTATTCACAAGGGGAGCACATGAGGAAACAGGGAATCACATGACAAACAGGAAACTGGAACCAAAACAGTGAAAAAGACATGAAATCAAAGAACAAGAAACAAAACTCAAAACCAATGTTACATGTTCATGAACAAATTTTTTACTGACACTGCCACAGTCATACACTTTGCGGCCTCTTTTTTTTAAAAAATAATTCAACATATAATGCATCCAAAATAAAAAAATTGCAATTTACTCCACTTTTTTTACTGCAATCCTGCCGATTTAAAGTCACACCATAATGTATCAATCTTCTATTGGTCACACGTCTTCATGTGATATGAATTTGCAGGGCAGAGTTCACCAAATTTAACTTTTGGAATGCAAAAAAAGACTCTGCATAGTGTGATGTCATATTACAGCCGTTGCAGTGTCCATAGAAATGGCTGCATTACTCGTGTATAAAAGCTGCTGTCGGTTAATGAAAATTTGACAGATGAACTCACACTTTTTGGACTTTTGTCATGTCAAATGTGACAAGACTTTCCAGTTTTATGGATGTTGCCGTCTTTGATATTACTTTAGTCACCATGGCTATGACTTCCATTGCACATGTTCAAACCGCTATCGTAAGCTGCTGTGTGTGTGCAGTATGTTTTTTAAGACACATACCCATAAGTAAATGTGGCTATCAGTCCCAAACACTGACAGTGTGAATGTAGCCATCTGCTACATTCTGCAACAATAGTTTTAAACGAAGCCACAGCTGAATTATCTGTTTTGCATCTCCGAGCAACACACAGTCTTTCCTGAATAAATTAGTGTTTTTGAACAAATTGGTCGAGTGAATGATTCAACGACTCATTCAGTCTAGCCACCTGGAGAGGAAAGTGATACAAACACAGAAAAGTCCCAGAATTTTTTTGGTTTTTTTTGGGGGGGGGGGGGGTTGGACTAAATGCAGTGCAGTCAGTAAAATAAAATTAGTGGATTAGAACTAACTGTATATGTATTTTTAAACATACACTGACTGACTGGGCATTTATGAAAACATATAAGCCTCCAATATCAGGTATGTGATTCCATTTTTTTTTTTTTTTTTTTTTTTTTTTACAAATTAAAACATTTTTTCAGACTTTGATTGATGGCATCTGCTTCTCACAGAGTCAGAATCAAAACTTAACTTCACTACAAAAGCATATATGTATTTCTGAATGCCCGTGAGCATGCTTCTAGAGAAAAAAAGGGTCTTCCCCAGTGTTCCAGTGCATGATTCCTCCAGAACACATGGGACATATGATTTTCTCACTCTCAGAGCATAGAACTCATCCATAATTAACATACATATCATTTTATTGTAGTGCAAGCCTTTATTTTGCAGACTTGGACTCCCCAGTGCTTTTCCCTTTGCATTTTTATAAACTTTCGTTTTCTTCACTATCTGATGACATTTGGGAGTCTCTCTGCTGTGGTGATTAAGTGTAGCCTGGATTACATAGGTTGGTCCGGTGGGGACCTTGGCAAGAGTCATTATCTAATGTTTTCCTGTTCGAGTCATGCGATGTAAAGACACCAGCTTTGTCCACTGATCCACTTCAGTTCGTTTTCTCAGTCCCACTCCTTCACAGTGAGATTTTTCAGCCATGGCAACCAATGAACATCCAAGCCAGTAAAGTCCGCTAAGTTGACCTGAGAGACCGCAAGTCAGTGGGCTGAAATAACGTCAGGCCTAATGTTCTATGACATGCCAGTTTGATCTGGCAAGTTCTTTTAAAAGCGGATGCCCTGGGCCACGCTGGCAGAGGCCGAGGGCTGATAATGGCCAAGGAAAAGAGCCGAAACATGAGCCAGTTAATCAAGAGACGTGCCAGATACTTTCAGCAGCTCCCAAATTCTCTGCTTTGCAGCGCCAGACAGCACAGCCATCGAGCCAGAGCTGTTACATTGCAATCCAATCCATTTATTTAAAGATCAATAGTGCTCAATTCAGCGCACACTGCATCAAATGATTGGCACACTCAGCGGGAAATGAGTGACGTCTCTGCATGAAGTTACAGTGGCAGCAAAATGTATCTAGACACTTAAGCTGCACATAAAAATGTATGAATTTTATTTCATTTCACAGTCCATACAAAATATCAAAACAAGTGTTATCTTTAAAATCATATGCTAAGCATTTTCTCAGAGCTCACTTCACTTTTTCAAGCTATTTTAGCTATTAATTTTAGCTGGTTCCAAGTTGGTTTTAGTGGGCATATGAACACAATCTACTAAATTTGACAACCAGAAAATGTCCAAATGCTTTTTTTTTTTTTTTTTTTTTAAATGCTAGTCAGTATAAGTCTCTAATGCTCACCAAGGCTGCATTTATTTGATCAAATATATAGTTAAAAAGTGTTTTCCATTTTAATATTTTAAAGGAGACCTATTATGCCCCTTTTCACAAGATGTAATATAAGTCTCTGGTGTCCCCAGAATGTGTCTGTGAAGTTTCAGCTCAAAAATACCCCACAGATCATTTATTATAGCTTGTCAAATTTGCCCCTATTTGGGTGTGAGCAAAAACACGCCGTTTTCATGTGTGTCCCTTTAAATGCAAATGAGCTGCTGCTCCCAGCCCACTTTCCAGAAGAGGGCGGAGCTTTAACAGTTTGTGCTTCGGTTGCTCAACAACAACAAAGCTGGAGAATCTCACGCAGACAAAATGAGGATTGTCAGTAACGGTGTTCAGCCTTACATTGTTCAAACCGGAGTCAGACACTGATGGAGAGACTCAGGAAGAAGTTACAACTTTTAGAATGCATCTGGACGTTTCTGAATTTATTCAACTCATTGACTAGCATGTGCCGTCATGTTAATCTTTTGTGCAAATCCAGTGTTGAACTGACGGCATGGTAACAACACTCTACTACAACAACTCTTCCTCTTCTCTAAAGCAGCCCAACATGGCCTCACCTCTTTGTTGCAGTTTCTCGGGGGCAGGGTTTATGTAAATTTTGTGGTTAGTGATGTCACTAACCCGGGAAGCTTGTTATAGTCCCTACCAGCCGTTTGTTGTAGTCCTTAAAAAGCGATTTATGTAAAGGAAAATATCTGCCTTTGCATTGAACTTTGAGCATCATAACTTAGCAGATGTTGTTTATGCTCAAACAGCAACATTACACACTAACTAAAGTTAAAAAAGTGAAATCATAATCAAGAAACATTTCTTATTATTATATAATTATATAAAACTGTTGTGCTGCCTAATATTTTGTGGAAATCTTATATATATATTAACAAAATATTAACAAAAAAAAAAAAAATATATATATATATATATATATTTTTTTTTTTTTTTTTCTTTGATTAAAGTTCAAAAGAAAAGCATTATTTATGATCTACACTTAGAACAATTTTCTTTAGGGAAAAAAAATCTATCATCAGTGGATTGCTAAGCACCAATATTCTACATGTGAAAGTAACATGATTTATCTTTCCACTTTACAGTCAGATAAACTGCAGACCTTTGGTTCAATAACTTAAAACTTGAGTTTCAATTCATACTTTGAATTATTAATTCTCCTTGTGCATACAGTATATCACTCATTCCATAGAGGAAGCACATTTGTAAAGGATGTTATTTTAACAAACCCAGTTTGTGCCCATGAATTAATATCCATCTGCATGTGCATTATAAATGTCCTGGAATCTAATCTATGTGCATGTGTGCATGTATGTTTGAGCATGTCTTTGAGGCATAGCGTGCGCTGCTGTGCATTAGGCATGTGTATCAGTCGGCATATGTCGTGTGCGTTTGATTTGAATGTATATTCCGCTCACGTCTTTGAATCTGCCACTGCGACTCAGGCCAGTTGTGAGGGCCCAGTGAATGACATCTCTGAGTCCATGTGTTCAAACATCTCTCCTCTTGTTTCTCTTTTGATCAGCGCATGCCATTCTCACTGATTTAGCGAATCAGTGATGCTTGTCAGAGAATTAATTACCTGGATCGGTGCTGGTTGACGCCTCTGGCAGCTGAGGTAGAGCAAGAGAGAGACAGGCCACAGCGTTTCTGTCCACACACCCAGAAATCCTGCCTAATCTACCACAATCCATTTCAAAGTCAACTTGATTGGACTTCTGTCTGTGGAATAATGGGGAATTAAGCTGCACCCAGACAGTTACGGTTCATATTTGCATATGCGTACATGCCAAATTATCTCTTCCCGCCCTTGGTGATGGAGAGAGATTGGCCAAAAACTGCTGAATCCAACTGTGTGTCAGATAAGCAAAGGTGAAGAAGCACACTGCTCCCATATCTCCTCACACATCATGCACTGTTTAGTATTAAAATAACAGAACAAAGTGTCTGAATTACAGTATGCATTTATCTGAGATCAGAACAAGAAGCTCAGAAGTTGTTTGGACACTTAAGCAATGTATAAATGTTATTGTGATAGATAGATAGATAGATAGATAGATAGATAGATAGATAGGGGATGAACGAGCTAGCTAGCTAGCGAACAAGCTAACTAATTAAATGTCCAGCTAACTGGTAACATTCTCAGAAATTCAGGCAAGATTCTATCAAAGTTATGAGCAAATGTTCTTCCAGTAACGTTAATAGAACATTTGTTTAAAGTTATCTGGTTTTTAATAATATTCTCAAAATGTTAGCACAAAAAAAACAAAAACAAAAAAAAACATTATTTAAGCATGTTTCATGGAACTTTTTTCTGAAACGTTTTAGTTGTTACTAATGTTACTTGTTTCAGAATGTTTTTAGAGCATTCAAAAGTAACATTCCCATAATGTTAAAAAATGGTAAAATGGAATGTCATGTTCCAAAAATGTTTCCAAGAAACGTTCTTGAAACATACAACGTTCAGAGAACATTCAGAAATAAGGTTTTCATAAGTTAATTGGAACGTTAGCGAAACATTCTTAAAACAGATTTTTGTTGGATGGTGTTTACATAAAAACAGCACATTTTCAAGCAAAAAATAAATAAATAAATAATCATACGTTTTTGGATACAAAAATATTTTGATATTTTGTGGTTTTGGAACATGTATCACTCCAGTCACTTCTGAAATATTTTAAAAATCACTACCTATGTTCATTTGTATATATTACGTATCCATGCCATAAGTGGAGTAATGTCAACTGGTCAGTGTGTTTATTATATCCATAATTCCTGCTAAGATTTTGAACATCTTTTACATCTTAACCCATTTAATCCCACCGGTCACAATAGTGACCGTAAAGAAAGTGTTCATTTATGAAGCTCAAAATATTACTGACTGCTGTTTTAGTGCATTTCTGGCAAATACTGAAATAATAAAGGGTCTCAATTAAAATGTGCAGTTTCACATGGTTAGTGCAAATTGTTACATGACCAGAGCAGTTTAATTCTTGTTTACGCCATCTGTAGATGATGGCTGCATCAAAGCTCCAAAACAAAAGGTTAGTAAGGTATGTTAACATAAAGATAAGATAAATATTTTTGGTACACTTCATCTTTAAGGTGACTAGAATTAATATATGGTAATATACTAATGACACATCATTTGGATATTTTCATGTCTGGGAAACATTTGGGATTAAACGGGTTAAAGGGACAGTTCGCCCAAAAATGAATGAATTAATAAATTCTGTCATTTACATGTCCTCACGTCGTTCCAAACCTGTATGACTTTCTTTCACAAATTGTGATATTTTGAAAAATGTTAATAACCAAACAGTTTTGGTGACTGTCAACTTTCATTGTATGAGAATTTTTAATTTTGGGTGAACTGTCCCTTTAAACCAGCTTTAGACGGTTTGTTAGTTTTAGGAATTTGGCTGGCTGGAAGACAATCTTTCTGACCTGCTAAACTAGCTGAATCCCAACATAGTTAAATTGGGAAACCAGCTAAACCAGCTTGCACAAAAGATTAACATGACGGCACATGCTAGTCAATGAGTTGAATAAACTCCACAGCAACTACATAAATTTATCCACTAACCATTCAGAAACAGTTTCATTCTAAAAGTTGTAACTTCTTCCTGAGTCTCTCCATCAGTGTCGACTCCGGTTTGAACAATGTAAGGCTGAACACCGTTACTGACAATCCTCATTTTGTCTGCGTGAGATTCTCCAGCTTTGTTGTTGTTGAGCAACTGAAGCGTAAGCTGTTAAAGCTCCGCCATCTTCTGGAAAGGACACACACAACAACACAGTGTTTTTGCTCATACCCAAATAGGGGCAAATTTGACAAGCTATAATAAATGATCTGTGGGGTATTTTGAGCTGATAATTCACAGGCACATTCTGGGGACACCAGAGACTTATATTACATCTTGTGAAAAGGGGAATAATATGTCCCCTTTAAACTGCAACTGATTTAAAAGTAGTAAAATGCTGATTTGAAGAGATTTTTTGGCTGATTTCCATTATTATTAAGGCTTTTTTGCAGTATTAGACACTGTTGTTGAAACACAATAGCTTTTAATAAGTGATCGGTTTACTTGAGGTCTTTTTTGTCTTGATGAGGTAAAGCAGCTGCAACTGAGGGGAAGAAAAACACGGCCGTGTAACAGAACCACTCAGCCTTTCTGAACCCGCTGACCCCCCATGTCTCATACACACGTACTCGCTCACCAAATTCGGTCCGCAACGTCGACGTAACCCTGACCCCGACAAACACAGGCATCAGCGCGCAGACATCACACTCTTCGGCTGTCAGATCTCTCCGCCGCCCATCACTCTTTTATTCATGCTCTCTGCACCCAGCCACCCCGCGCCTTTTACCTTGCTCTCGGCAAAACACAGACGGAAAGTCATTTCGCTTTTATCAAGTTGTCATTTCGGTACTTTTTTGTTCCGTCAGACTTGGGCTGTCACTCTCGACCTGGGCCACATGAGAACTCCATTGTATAACAGCCTGAGGAGGAAGCAACACAAGACTGCAAATAGCTTTTACACTTCAGCAAGCTGTCTCTGATAAATGAACATCATATGAACATTCGCTGCTTGATATCCATCAGTGATTGGCCACAAAAGATGCACAGAGCAAATGAGTTTTTCGGCAAAAAATAAATCACTATCAAATCATGTAACATTATTCAAATCAGCGAGTAGTGAAATACGGCTGCATGCAATGTTATATTAAGATGAACATTGTGTTATGCGTGTATTAGCTCATTTGCAGCATTTGTACTGCGCTTACTCAATTAATAATCTTTAAAATAAACAAATTGTTTTTTCAAATGCTGCATTTCCACCAGTCTTTTGTCCTCATTTAACTCTGTAGACTTTAATAGAAGGGTTTTGTGGATGCATTTTTCTTGCTAGATGCTTTTAGGGAGTAATGCCACTTTCTGTTGTCTCTAAAGCAGCCTTAAGGTGTTTTTCTCTAGACAGTCTCAATTTATGCACATGTCCTGCCATCATCATCAACAGTAAATGCTCTTGGGCCTCCTGGTTCTGTGTGCCAAAAAATAGAGAACCTGTGGCTATGCCTCTTCTTTGAATATTTCAGAAGTAATTCATTAGGAAAGTGGGACAGATCTGAGGTTTGAAGTGATATTTCATTCAAAAAATGTACCCTAAGGACTAATATTGGTTTGAGAGTTAACAGCAGCTTTGCATATTTTAATGTAGCACAATTACAATCAGTCTGGGGTCCAATTAGGATTGTCGTAATTTTTGTGTCATTTTTATGGTTGCCAGTTCTGACACCTGATAACAAATCTTTTCTTTTTTTAACATTTGTAGTCTTGAAATGATGATCATTACAATTTTTTGGCCTTTTTTCTGCTAATCTCGACAGATGTTATGACATGCAAATGGTGGTTGTAAGCATTTACATATTCAGTGCAGCTGTGAATGTGATTTTCATATATCTTCATGGCTCATATAATGAATTATGTCAGTGTGTATTAAATCTGTTTTGTGACCTAAAAATGGAGGTCTAAATGCAGAAAAATACAATGCAACTAACCATGCAATCATAACTATATACACTCTAAAAAATGCTGGGTTAAAAACAACCCAAGTTGGGTTGAAAATGGGTTGATTTAACCTAGCGGTTGGGTTAAATGTACCCAGCAGGTTAGGCAAACATTTAACCCAACCACTGGGTTGAAGCAACCCATTTGATGGGTTAAAACAACCCAATCGCTGGGATAAAACAACCCAATTGCTAGGTTAAAACAACAAATTCGATGGGTTAAAACAACCCAGCCGCTGGTTTAAAACAACCCAACCGCTGGGTTAAAACAACCCATTCGGTGGGTTAAAACAACCCAACCACTGGGTTAAAACAACCCAACCGCTGGGTTAAAACAACCCATTGGATGGGTTAAAACAACCCAATCGCTGGTTTAAAACAACCCAACCGCTGGGTTAAAACAACCCAATCGCTGGTTTAAAGCAACCCCTTCGCTGGGTTAAAACAACCCATTTGATAAGTTAAAACAACCCAATCTCTGGGCTAAAACAACCCAATCTCTGGGCTAAAACAACCCAATCGCTGGGTTTAAACAACAAATTCGATGGGTTAAAACAACCCAGCCGCTGGTTTAACACAACCCATTCGCTGGGTTAAAACAACCCATTCGCTTGGTTAAAACAGCCCAGCCGCTGGGTTAAAACAAGCCAGCCGCTGGTTTAAAACAACCCAACCGCTGGGTTAAAACAGCCCATTCGCTTGGTTAAAACAACCCAATCGCTGGGTGACATTGGAATGAGTAAAAAGGTTTTACTGTTTGTGGACATTAAATAATTTAAGTACTACTTTAGACCACTTGCATACTTCAGCCCATTTTTATGTCGTCTTTGGTGGGGTTTTTTTTTCTTCTTTTCTGAGCTTGACAATAGTAACAATGAACTGTCATTGCATTACAAGAGATGCTTAACCATTTTAATCATAAAGATAACAGTAAAATAATAGTATAAGAGTTTAGATTGTCATTTTTTTGGGTCAACTGCTTTAGGCCACTAGATGTCCAGTATAAAATCAGGGTCCTGAAGCAACACCAGTTGAGAACCACTTTTTTTTTAGGATTCACCATGTAAACTCATGTGACTACATTCTTTATGTCATATCAGTCTTTCTCCCTCCATTACCTCACAAAGCTCAAACATGTGAGCACATACATACACACTCTTTCTACTTAACACATATAATGACTGCATAAACAGAAATGCGACACCCAAGAGTGTTTGGCACCAGTCGGCTGCTGCAGCGAGCGCTTGTGCTTATCTTCGCTGTTCAGTCAGGGCTCACGGAAAAGAGTTCTGCTCTCCCCTCCGTTCTCCAAAGCGCTGTTGTGTGGTTTGGGATTACCTTCTCTCACCCTCTCCCTTTCAGTGTGCTGCAGGCTGCTGCACTCCTCTCCTCAGCAAAGCCCTCGCTCTCTCTCCTTTTCTCACTGTGTCTGACACACTAGCCAGTCCTCGGAGTATTATCCTGATGTAATGTCTAACCAATCACATGACTGCTCTGCTAAACCTTCAAGGATTATGGAGCCCTGTAGCTCAGACTGCATAATGAGAGAAAAAGAGAATGAAAGAAAAATAGTAGGAGAGAGAGAGAAAGTAAAGGAGTATCAGAGAGATGAGACAATTTCCTCAGGCTCTATTCTGGATCAATTTTTCCTGCTTTTCCTCTTTAGCTCACCCAGAGGATGGCACAATAAAACTGGAGCTTGTGCTTTTGAGGCGAACCTAAGAGACGTCAAGTTCTCAAGTGGGGTTTTTATCCCTGAAAATATACATTTATTATGTTCTGCTGGGGGAGTCTTTATCTTGTTGTTTAATTGAGTGAATCCTAATTTCTAATGGTTATTTTAACAATTAAATAAAATAAAAATGTTAGATCACGCCGAAATCCTGCCATCTATGCCAAAAATGTTAGATCAAATCTTCTTGCCATGAATATTGGATAAAGTCTCTTAAAGGTGCAATATATAAGAATTTTGCAGTAAAATATCCAAAAACCACTAGGCCAGTGTTATATATTTTGTTCACTTGAGTACTTACAACATCCCAAATGTTTCCAATTATTTGTAAATCTTGAGCAAATTGCAATTTTAACCAAGGCTCCGGGATGTGTGAGGAGTCGCCTGTCAATTGCGTCATACCCGCTTTACCCTCGGTTTCCGGTTTAATTTTATAGAAACCATTAAAACACCAAAGACGCTTTAATATATTACGTTTTATTAGACAAGGGAACAACTGTTTTGGTATATTTATAGACAGAAAAGTAATTATTGTTATATAGCTCAACACGTTTAGTCTTATTGTTTAAATCTAATTTTCTTGATTTTTTTTTTTTTTTTTGTACCATGCTTTTACCATGCCTCAGAGAAAAACTATTTTGTCAAGTATCTAACATAGCATAATCAGATGCAGCTTCATTTTTAGTAACAGTAATACAGCATTTTCTCCATCATACAATACATTTTAAAATTAATTCCATGCCATTTATCAACACAAGCCATCCAGCATTTAACATGATATTCTAAAATCGATCTAGCTTACTGCAGTATGCAACAAGTGTCTCACAGCAGCCGTTATAATGTTATAACATAATTTTCAACACACTCAAATGCATCTAATATGATAAACAGAGCTGTGTTACCTCATATTCAGGGAAAGCGGAAAAGCGGAAGCGGCGCTGGCGACTGTGGCATAATAAAAGTTCCGCTGCTTGTGAGGCGTGTGTTGCAGCATCGTTCCAGCAGCCTCGTTCAGCTCCCACAACACTCGGTCCTGCTCTGCTTCATACTACAGTAAGGTTAATAATCGCATTCATAAACATGATTTCTGCCCGAGTTCTATCCCGATTATTTTCCACCGGCTGTGAGGTGAAGACCACATGTCCCAAGATTCCGTGCTCAAACTTGGCGTCATCAAGCTACGCCTTTGTTTCGAATAGGCCTCTAGCGACCTCTAGCGGACAGAAAATTTTACATATTGCACCTTTAACCAGATCCTTTCAGAAGATATGTTTGGTCTGTTATCCAAAACCCGTCAGCAGAGTTTATCTGATACCCCAAAACAGTTAACAAAACTATATTTTGTCTGGTACCCAAAACTGTATTAAAAATGTCTTCTGTCAGTCTGAGAGGTTGCCAGAGGAAGCTGTGAAATAAAACAGGAGATGGTGATGAAAATCAGCAGGGTTAACTGAATAATTTTAGTAGTTCAATGCTCAGACTTTGTGCTGACTTACTTCTTCTGGACTTTGTGTGGACTTTGTCTTTGAGCATCACCTTTTGAAAGAAAGAAAGTCATGAGACTTTTAAAACAACATAAGGTGAGTAAATGATGAAAGGATACTCATTTTTAATGAACTATTCCGTTAACTTTCACAAGGCCTGAAAACTAAAATCTAATTCTTTTGTGATAGGGAAGTGGCCTCTTATCATGATGCCAATTAAGCTTTACTTTGGTGAATGCCATTTAGCAGAGGCAGTGAGAAACCACAGATGTGCTTTGTTTTGAAGTTTTACCACATCTGTGGTTTTTCTCTTCATGTATGTTGAGTGCTTGTGGTTCTAGTTGCATCAAGTGCCTCCATCAGACATCAGAGAGAAAGAAGGATGGCAGCTGTTCATCTCTTCCTCAAAAACAAAAAAAGAGACTGATCACTCAGTCTGTCAGCTCTGGATTCAGGTTTATGAATTAGAAAGGAATTCTGAAGTGATTGGGTTTCATTATAGGTTTATCTTGTTTGAATATGACCATATAAAAACTTAAAACAAAATCAGTATGGGCATGTTTGGGCAAGACATTGATTGCTTAATCTCATCGCCATTTACGTTCAGCGCTTCCAGGTTCCATGTCAGAATGCCAACTCATTATTGGCCGGCTCCTGCATCAGCATCACACGCAGGCGTCGTGCTGCTCATGTGAATGTCTTCGATCAATACTGAGCCGGCATTCTGACAGAGAACCTGGAAGCGCCGAACGAAGGTCTTACGGGTTTGGGACGACATAAGGATGAGTGTTAATTAATTAATTAATGACAGAAATTTCATTTTTGTGTGAACTATCCCTTTAATGCTTCAGCATACCAAGACATTTTGGACAATGGTGTGCTTCCAACATTATGGGAACATTTTGGGGAAGGCCCTTTCTATTCCAGCATGACTGTGCTCCAGTGCACAAAGCAAGGTGCATAAAGACATGGTTGGATTGGTGTGAGTTTGGTGTGAAACGTGACTGTCCCGCACAGAGACCTGACCTCAACCCCATCCAACACTTTTCAGATGAACAGGAACAGAGATCATGAGCCAGGTCTTTTCATCCAACATCAGTCCCTGACCTGACAACTGCTCTACTGGATGACTGGCCAAAAATTCCCACAGAAACACTCCAAAATCTTGTGGAAAGCCTTTGAAGCTGTTATAGCTGCAAAGGGGGGACCAACTCCATATTAATGTCTATGGGCCAGATTTAGCGCTGGATTCCTATTTTGGTGTTAAAAACTACTGTCAGGATTTACTAAAGACACGCTGTGAAAAATTAGAGTTGAAAAGGCGTGGACAGGGTTATTTTTGCAGCTGACCTCGTTGCATAGGCATTTGTAGGAGTTTCCCTTTCAGACTCAAAATTTATGGGAGGAGAGTATTTAAATGAATCATGCAAGGTGATTTACTAAGGTTTGCGCTTGTCAGTTTACTAGTATTTGCACCATTATTTAACGTCCAAAAAAGCATGTCTTAAACCAGACGCTTGGTAGATTGCGTTGGTCATTATGGAAATGATTTGGCTGTTTCGGTGTTCTTTAATTTGCACATCATCGGGTCAAAACTTTCCACTCCCATCTGCACTTTTCTGGAATTATTAGTAAATCTGGCCCTATGTATTTAGAATGCAATGTTATTTAAAGTCCCTATTGGTGTCATGGTCAGCTGTCGCAATACTTTTGTCCATATAGTGTACTTTAAAATTATATACTTAAGTGCGAACTGAATGTAATGTTTCAGGACACTTAATTACATCTTAAGGTTGCGAATTGCAACCAATGGCACTCACCCCTCCCTTTCGAAGCACATAGAGAAGCTACGGTGCCTGACACAGGACAAAGATGTCGTCGTCTGAGACAGAAGAGAGTAGCCAGTCAAGCAATGAGGTTTCTTACTTCAAACAAAGAATGGTCTCTGCTTCTAATAAACAAGATGACAACTACTGTCACTACTACTACTACTACTACTACTACTTCATGTGTATTCAATGTAGTGACGATGCAAGCTGCCTCTAAAAACACCAATAAAGAAGAAGAACAACATAATGACGAAACGTGCTCTGTAGAGCAGTTTGTCCGTTTTGGGCTACTGTAGAAACATGCCAGCGCAAAATGCCGACTTAATATGTAAGGGGACCCACAGTGGATATAGATAGAAATGGCTCATTCTAAGGTAATAAAAACATAATTTTTCATTATGTATGGTCTTTATACACCACTGAAAACATAGGTATGTATTATATTGCATTTCTTTCAATATATCCTCCTAATATTTATGCATTGCACCTTTAAATGATAATGTATTGTAGTTTAAATTTATATTAAATGCAGTTAGTGTTTTTTACCCACTTACTGTAAGATTTAATTACGTCTTAATATGTAATTTAATAATTAATTTTAAATATTAAGAAGCATTATTACAAAATGCACTTTTGTGAGTTGGAAATCATAATCAGGAAAGTGTATTTACTTAAACTACACTTAAGTGGCCTTTATTTCATTAATATTAAATAAAAAATACAAATAAAAAAAAGACTTTTTTAAAAAATTTGAAGTACACTACAAGTGAATTTTCAAAATAACACACTTCTTTTTCACAAAGGATCTGTTTTAGCTCATCACAATGCATTTTGGGATTGTCTTCTCCACAAAGGATTCATGCATCATGATAATACGTGTCTTGTCGCTAACATTATTGGTTTATTGGTAAATTTTACTAACACAATCATCGTGCAGTCTGTATGTGACCAGAAATGCTAGACACAGTATGATCTCTTACTTTAACAAATCTAAATATCATCCTTCAGTAATGAGTCACTCTGTTACCTGACCATAGAGAATAATTATATTCCTGATGTCTGGAAGCGCTCTTGGTATTTACACAAATGTTCAGCGCTCAAGGCCTAGCAAGAAGCGACATGAGCTCATATAGCGGTGTAATTATGGGCACACATTCGTCTTTTCATATATAGAACAGGCTGACAGCATCCGACACAGCTTCACCTGACTTCCCTAGATTCTCCCCCCGCCTCCCAGCGGGAATCGGGTTCAATGCTTGAGGTTTCTGTTTGAAAGCATGCCAAAGGTGCAGGCGTGAGACGTTCTACAGTACAGCAGCTTGCATCAACCTTTTCTTCTCGTCTCTGTGCTTTATAGAGATTTAAGAGTTTAAAAGCAAGAGAAAAGACGAAGCATATCAAGGGTGTTGAAGAATCTCATTAGATGAATACTCAACATCAACAGCAAGAAAAAAGATTTCAAACCTCTCAGCTCCTTCCACGAGAGGGAGAGAGAGAAAGAGAGAGATTAATGTAAATCTCAAAAATAAGGAACACATTAATATTTCATTTGCACCTCTTTATTTTTTCCCTCTGAGTGACACTCATGTGCAGATAGCGGAGGGGGATGATTTAATGATTGGAGAATGTTATCTCTTTCTCTCTCTTTTCTCGGCTCTGCCACTGTCACATCTCTCCTCTTTCCTTCTGCACTAAATCAGCACTTGGGGCTTTTGCTCGGGATTCCTCTCAGGCCTGACAGCACCACATAATTACGCTCAGTTCTCCCTTATCTCAAAGATGAGATATTTAGTGAACGGACCGCTTGAATGCAGCCTCTGTCACAGTGAGACATGCCCTGACCTTCTGTGCTTACAGAAGATCTTCAAATAATAAAAAAAAGTCACAGAATATAAACTGTAGAATATATGAAGCACTTCAGGGATAGTTCAGCCAAAAATTATAATTTTGTCTTTACTTACTGGTATAGATTTCTTCTGTGTAACACAAAATGAGATATTTTGAAGAATGTTCACCATGCTCTTTTTCATTATGGAAGTGGTGTAAAGCTCAAAAAAATGTCAAAAAGCTAAATAAAAGTCGTCATTACTTGTAATGCATTACCCCAACACTGGTCATGATGGTCATAAGGCAGGAAAACTGGAAAATTTTGTTTTCTGTCATCTCTTTCCACAATGACAGATACTCTGCATTGTGCTGCTGCTTAAATTATGACTTAAGCAACCAATGTTCATATATTTGGTACTTTCTGAAGGCAAAAAAAAGATAGATCTGATTTCATCACTTGCAAAATAACCGAACTGGGAACTTTCAGTCCTAAAGATTTTAAAAACAAATCAAACTTGTGTACAGTGTAAACAAGGCCTTAGACTGCGCTACTCATTGTGTGTTGAAAGAGTGTTTTGACTAATATATGTAATGGCTTATTGATTAATTATATATGCAATTAATTTCACTGATATGAGAAAAGCTCATCCTGATGGTGAGAGCTATGAGTAAGAATGGTACGTGAGAAACATTTCAAGGAGTTCATTCGAACAGCCGCTGCATTCTCGCATTTTCTGTATTGTTTCATTAGAGATTGTGATTATTCAGCAGAACATGTCGGTTCTGTGTGCGAGCTATATGAGCACGGGGGGGCTGTGTTTTTGAATGTACCCCTCATGAAAAATTTAATATCCCTCCCACTTACTCCAAATGATTTATCTTTTCATTACCTCCCGTCCTTATGATCCCAGCATAATTTGAACCTTTAATGCAGCGGGTTCACAAAAACAAGAGCAGACACATTCATCTTAGCATTTTGTCAGCCAAAAGGACTATTGAGAATAAATTAAATTGACTCTTTCCAAAGCACTTTATCTTACATTTTCTCTTCATCCTCTCTTCTTTTTGTCAATCTTTAGGCCCCTGAACGAAAAGGTATTGCAGCTTGCCTATCACATACAGTAAATGTCACGTTCCTGGATTTCCAGATACTATGGAGTAAACTGACCATGGAGAAGGCATTAGCAGACTGCAGAGATTAGTGTGTTGTACATCAATATTCCCTACATGAAGCAGAATAGCCTGACCCTACAGCAGAGGGTACACAATTGCTATGGTCACGACTGCTCTAAGAAATTCTCCCCTAGCCTGCACAACGTGATTAACATTGAAGTTGGTTACATCGGTTTCTACATCAATTCTTTGCTGGTTCTAGAAATGCTTTGCTATCAAACAACCCCTCATGTCAGAAATAAATGTGCAAAAATGGCACCTTTAGGAGAAATATAGCTTGTCACTGGGTCTTGTATACCTTAGCTCATAAAAATACAATATAAATAAATAAATTCAATTATAGTTAACACTTCAGGATAAAAAAAAAAAAAAAATCTATCTTAGCTAATGCTATAAACTATATACAGGGAGCCATTTCTTGCACATTGCTTTATTAAGGGTTACAATTAACAACAGAGACCAAACTATTAAATTCAGTTGCTATTTATATTTAGATATAATAATCAACACTCAAAAAAAAAAAAAAAAAAAAAAAAAAAACGTAAATTGCACATAAGGCAGGTTTTGCATAAACTTCTTAAAATCTAATTATAAGAATAGTTTTCAATTATTTTTATACTCCACTTCATTTTTTTTTTTTTTTTTAATATAATCATTTACACAGTTACTGTCATAACTTGTTTTCATGACAAATTTATTTAAACAAATATTAAGACATTACTTACAGGTAAAGTAAATATAATAAATATATAAGCTAATATAGTGCTCCCTCTAGAGTTAATTTCTCCAGTGAACTAACATGCTGTGGACACTAAATGACTTGCCTGAGGTAAATGTAATGCTATGCGAGATATTATTCTCAAGCTGTTTTATTGATGTCTTTCCACAGTTGAAACACTAGTTGAGAGATTACATGTAAATAAGATCGTCTGTTCTTCTTCTGCACTTTTTCCTGTTGTGGCGGTTAACAAACAGCATTGCATTACCGCACACGCCCCCTTCTGGATTGGAGTGTGGATCACCTGTGACTGACTGTATTTGTCATCTGACTGTATGCACCGAACCGTGACGTCCGTACCGTGAAGGTTTGGGATGAATACATGTACCGTTACACACACAAACACACACACACGCACACACGCAAACATATATAATATGTAAAATATATATAATATACAAAATATGCTGCATGCATGACATGTCTAATTGTCCGAAAATTGAGGCATTTAAATTTATTTTGTTTTTACACTGCTGAACTCGCTCATCTTCAACCTCAGAGCTGGTCAACTCTGGCTTGAGGGCCACTGTCCTGCAGAGTTTAGCTCCAATCCTAACCAAACACACATGCCTGTAATTTCCATGTAAATTGAAAGACTTTTAGCTGGTTTTGCTGTGTTTGACTGGGGTTGGAGCTAAACTCTGCAGGATAGTAAAACACGGGCAAAACGTATTTCTGTGGAAACAAAAAAGCACCCATTGGATGTATGAATGATTTGCACAGAAATTCATTCTGCTTGTTGCATGAAGGCCTATTGTGTTTATCAAGGTCTTTATTGATGTTACCAGGACTACAGATGACATCTGGCACATAGTTTCTGTATGCATGAAATCAAGCAAGGTTGTCTTCTGCTGACTGTTGAGATGGATTTAACAGTGATGGAGAAACGCCCAGAGGAAGAGCTCTGGACTCTTTCATTTGGTAAATATAGACGGTCAGATGTTTGTAGAGTGACAGCATTGCAATGAAATACGTGTGACCCTGCAATGTGCTCAAGCAAGCCTGCTCAGTATTAGAGTGCCGATGGACATGAAGACAATATTACTCGTGAAGAACATAAGGCGATACTCTTGAAGGAATATGGCTGCGGCCAATGTTCAAATGACCTCCCGCACACCCTCCATGTCTCAAATTGATTACGTGATTGAAAACCACATTCATTCCTGATCACGGATGGAGACATGCAGCTGTAAAAAGCTCCTCTGAGGGTCTTCAAGAGGATTGTGTACAGATTGCAGGTGATTTGAGGGAGGCAGTCAAGGGGAACGGGGGACGTCATGCCAGGTAGTTGTACAGAATGGATTGTGTAGGTGGATAAGGTGAAGCTTGATGGGGTTTTGGAGGTGACGAAGACATCCCGAGACCAGTTTTTTTGTGTGTTTTTGTACCTTGTAATGGGTGCGATGCAATTGATTCTAGATCTGTACTACAGCCAACCTGCTACCGAAGCATCTCCTGGGTCTGTATCTCAGAAAACACGGCCATGTCTGGCAGTCGGCCCACACCGGTACTGTCTCACTTGATTAAAGAGTGTGATTGAAGCACACAGCCATTAGGCAAAAGAAGAGCGAAAACATGTGTTTGTCCTTCAGATACACAGCCTCCATCGATCGACATCATTAAGCTTCCAATGAAATTGGGGTCTAAATGCCCTTATAAATTCGTTTGCTGATTCAGTTTGGCTCCAGCAATTAGGCAATAGCTCATTGGTACACAATTAAAGCCGTGTGTGGTGATTGTGCGGTCGTGTTGTCATATTTATCTGCCGCATATTCATAATTACTTCCCTGTGCGGCATACAAGGATGTGACTTTAAAGCAGTTACAGCTGTCTTAAGAGGAAGTATGGAAATTGAAGGTTAATCTAAGTAATATTGATCAAATCTGCGGCAGAGCTAACAATATTTAAAATGACATTGCCACGTGAATTATAGAAACGATTTAGTCAGCTTTGTTATTCATTGAAAATGGTTCAGGAAATATGCCATAGAGGAATGAATCTGTGTATGCTAATGCTATTGTTTTGTTAGCTGTAAAGCTGTGGTGCTTGTCACTGATGCAACAGTTTCAAGATGCAGATGTTGATTATGGAACGTGTTTTTGTCTAAATTTGTTATATTTTCAGTACATTTTCATTTGGCTAATGAAACATTACTTTAAGTTGCAGCCGAGTAAAAAAGAATTTCTTGATGTGGAAAACAAATCCCATATTTGGTGAAATAATTTCACCAGCCATGCAGTCACCTGTATCAGAATAATCCTCATTGAAATGGCCTTTGAAAGTCAATTTGCCCGTTCCACAATGGAAGCCTTACCTTTCTGATGCCGCTGTAGTGCATGAATTATGGAAATGGTTCACCTAGTGAGGCCTTTTAATGGGATGTTTCTCGCCTCTAATAAAATGTCTCCCCCCTTATCAGGGTCCCTTACAATCCATATGTTAATGTCTAATGTTGAACTATTTATCGGTGCAATTTGTATCCTTTCTCTTCCTGCGTTATCTGAAATTATGCTGTAAATTTCAGCAGGGGTGAAACGATAATGCTTATCGACCCACCCATAAACCTCATATTCAAATTTTTGGGTTGCATGATTAGTCCTATTTATCTGTATAATTGGATTGAGTTTTTCTTTTCTCCCATTCCTCGGTGAGCATCTGCAAAATGGGGTCTGCTGATTTGGAGGCTGTGGACTAAAACAAATGGTTTGAGAAGAGACTTCCACATAATTGCGCTCTAGATTAATTCCTTCTGGAGACAATCAATAGTTTTACCCTTGGATTTTTGAAGTCTAATCAAGTTATACTTGCCTATAAGATTAGCAAAGAAAAGACAACTTTGGGGCCGGCGACAGAAAGAGGCGGTACGGGACTGAACTGTGGGAAGGATGAGCATTTCCACTTAGTTCACAGGCAGAATGTGAATGCTGTACCACAATGCTTTGTAATGGTTTTCAGCACACTGTAATTCATGCAAACATCCCCAGGCTATTTATACCTAGAAATTAATTGTGTCAAAGATGTAATCCAAATAAATATGACACTGTAGCGAGTTCAGATTTGGTTCACATAAATATTCAGATGTTTATGCAGGAACTGTACTGAATTTTTTAACACAGATTGTTCTATGCTATTCTATGGATTTGTTAAAGGGATAGTTCAGCCAAATGGAAAAGCACATTGTCATTGTTTTCTCATCCACATGTTGCTCCAAACCTGTATGGTTTTCTTTCTTCTGTGGAATAGGAGTTTTAAAGTGAAATTAATTCAAGTGATGAAACACTGATGAAACACTGATCACCATAATGGTGACCAAACATTTTCAATAAAATCAACATCAACATCTAAACCTCTGTTAATTCTTGTGTTTCTCTTTCCTTCAGTGATTCTGCTTGTTATCATCAGGTGTCTTCAATGTTGGCAATAAATAAATAGAGTTCTTAATTCATCTTTGACGTCTGTTTTTGTTTAAATTCTACTTAAACTTTACTCATTTTAAATGGTTGACATTTAAGGAATTAATCAAATTAATTCCTTAAATGTCAACCATTTAAAACTCAGTTTTATTTGTTGAATTTAATTAATAATATTGCTTCTAATCTATTGTCAAAATTTTATGGAGTAGATATAGCGCATTACTTTTTACAGTGAGCCAAACGGTTTTAAGAACATTAAGGAACTGTTACAGTTATATTTAGCCAACCATGCTGAGAATTCCAGGCCGAGAACGGTTTGCAATCATGCCGTGCTGAACCAAGCTCAAGTGGAAATATAACTAACAGCAAAGCAATTTTAAGACTTCTGAAAACTTTTAAATAAAACACACTTGTGGAATATAAATAATTTTGAGTACTATTCTTTTTTTTTCTTTTTTTTTTCTTTTCTTTTAATCATTGTCAGCCCTAACTTGAAAGCCCTAGTCCTCGTTCACTTTCTTTATATGTAAAAGAGTGTCCAGATTGTTCTTCAAGATTCATTTGTGTTGCAAAGGAAGAAAGTCATGGAACAACATAGATGTTTCTTTGTGATAAATGAATGCATGCGAATGCAAAAGTAAGAGATATGTAGACTACTTTCATTTTTTAAGTGAAATTGCATCATAAAAAATTAACAGTTAAGTCAGATGAGCAATGTGTTTGAACACATAATATTTCCTGCTAATGAAAATGTATTCCATTGGAATTTTAACTAGTTCCAGTTGTGCAAATTATAGCAGTAATAACCTTACTGCGACTTAGAGATGTTTCTCTTCTTATTGATGACACCACAAGAAGTTGAGAGTGTTTATTAATCAGTGAATAATACTGAATTTGTGGAAATGAATGAATCTGAATAATAAATGATTATGAATATTATTCTAAATTGATGACATCCGTTTCTCCTCACTGAAGTGGCTACTTCATTAAAAGTGGAAAGATGAGCAGATTAGAGACCAAATTACACCTCAGCCTGTGAATATAGATAACATGTATAATAGCACTGTGACACAGGAGGGATGCTAGCATTCAAAACACTCAATCATCACTGGACTGTAAGTATGAATGTGTTACGCTCATGCTAGCTGCATAGGCGTACATGCACTGGCATAATCAATCTCACTGTATCCTTTAAAGCTCTTCCATTGGTCAGACCAAAAATGTTAGTGTCACACCAAAATCAGGTCATTGGTTGTGCCAATGTTTTAATAGCGCCACAGAGACACAGTTGCTGCATCGGAAATCACATACTGTCTGAGTGGGAACTACATTTGATTTTGAATGTACTGTATATCTCGGATCCGCTGATAGATGCATGCTTTCAAACACTCCCGTGTGTATCTCAAAGATGTCTATTACAACGTGTTTTTGCAGTGTTGATCATTGTAGCCAATCACAGACATATCTGTTGAGCGCGTGAACATAATGGCCAATCAGAGGTATTTAGGAATCTGTTAAACAGCACTCAAAATGCTAAAGGGAAATGCTGGTATCATCAAACTTTTAAATTTCAGTACAGACTTGGTACCGAAGTCGGTACTTTTGACAACACTATATAGTATGAATATGGGTAGTATGAATGAAATTTGGACGTACTACATCCACCATGTTGTTACTGTTGCGTTGCGTCGCTTTACTTCCATTCATAAATCGTTTCCCGTGGCCTCATAGGATAGTAAAGTGTCCATTGAATGCACACTTCAGAATCTCGGCGGAAGTAGTAGGTCAGCCGGGGACTTCTCGTCTCCTGTTTTTCGAATGCTATCAGACACACTACTCTGTTGGTGTACTGTTTTTCTCATACTATATAGTAGGGAAGTATTCGATTTCAGATGTAGTGAGTGTTTACACTTTTTGGAGAAATCATCCTATAAATGACTTATTTATAGTTGTCTTTAATAATAATCTGGGATAGGAGAAAGTATTTTATCTAGGTCTGTCAATCAATTAAAATTTGCATTTTTAATTATATTGTAAATTTAAATTGAATTTAATTTAAAACTCAAATTAATTTGATATTAATATGATATGCAGATGTACTCATTAAATTAATTACAATTAATTGTAAGTATTAATATTTACTAATAAAAGCCCCAAATGAAGATAATTCATGACATTATTGTGGCAGACAAAAACATTACAAAAAAGTGGATTTAGCAAATATATTGTTGTATAAATCCATGATTTTGAAATGTCCATCACTGACAAAAATGCCATTGAGAACTACTGAACAAAGCGTTGAATGGCTCTCATTCAGAATGACACAGTGTGTATGGACACCCCTGAGCTGTGTGAAAAAACTGCAGATAATCAGATACTCAAATCTCTGCCACTCAATCTGTCAGTCTTTGAATGTCATGCCTCCATCTCTCCATCATTCATCTGTGCCTCAGGGACGTGGAGCTATTACACTAGATCATATGTCACAAAGCGCTGGAGACTGATACATTCCACCCAAATATTGAGAAAGACTAAGCTCACATGCCATTTGACGGGACTTTGTCCTATGACTTTGCAAGCTTAAACGGGTGTTTCATGTATCATGTTTTGTCAGATAGGATGACAGAGAAAAAGAGAAAAGCAAAAGAGAGACAGGGTCATGCACTCTTTAGAACACTGTTGAGAATGCCTTTAAAATACCTGCTTAAATATTGAATTTGAAATAGAAAACTGTATGCAGAACTGCAATTGTAATTTAATTTACGGATGTAGAATTAAAATTGAATACAATTCAAAGAAATTCAAATAACTGCCATAAGTCTATAATACTACATTTATTTATTTTCCATATGAATTACCCATAAACATCTTATCATACACACAACATGGCCTCATTTCTGGATAGATGATATTATATACAGTCATACTAAATTGAAAGAAATACGTATATCTAATCAGTGGAGAAGAATGTATTGCTTAAATGTAGTGTAAATGCTTAAATATATAATATAATTTAATATAATATAATATAATATAATATAATAAATTCCATCTCATAAACTGAAAGAGAAAACATGCTTTACAATATTTCCAGCAAACTGTGGTCAAAGCTTTTAGACTTCACCTGTGCAGACTAAATTAAAGACATGTGAAATGAAATGGAAATAAAATATGCAACGGCTGCCTATCATAATTTTCTCCCCAGATGATGAAATTGTGCTGTAATGGTGCAGCAGGAGTGTGTTCAGCTACACTGCCAACCCATTATACAATGCAGAAGGTTTGTGGACCCCTAGTATGGACAGAAAATAGAAAGGACGTATGAAGCACACTACCTCTGAGTGACCGAATTCAATAAATCCAGAGAACTCCAGTCTCCCTGCTTCTGTCTGCTACTTCTCATTGTACATTGTACATTGTACAGAAAAGTCCTTACAAATATGGTCCAATGTAATATAAAGGAATTTTCTATATTGATTTTTCTCAGGTGTTTTACCCGTATTTTGAATTATGCGTATCTGAGTTGTGTTTTAGACAGAAAAAAAGTCTTTCTTATAAACTTAAAAATAAACGTTCTGTGAAAACTTCTTAAACCATTTTTATTAGTGTAGAGAACATTTTCATGATCTAAAGAACCTTTTGTACTGTGGAAAGGTTCCATGGATGGTAAAGGTAATTGCGACTTTTTTTTCACAATTCTAACTTTTTTTTTCAACTTAGAATTGCGAGATTTAAACTCAAGTTATGGAATCAGAATTGCATGATATAAAGTCAGAATTCTTACTTTTTTCTCACAATTGCGAGTTTTTGTCACGCAGTTCTGACTTTATATCTCGCAATTCTGACTTTTTTTTTTTGAATTGTTTATATCTTACAATTCTGACTTTATAACTCACAATTCTTACTTTATATCACGCAATTCTGACTTTATATCACACAATTCTGACTTTATATCTCGCAATTCTGACTTTATATCACACAATTCTGACTTTATAACTTACAATTCTTACTTTATATCACACAATTCTGACTTTATATCACACAATTCTGACTTTATATCTCGCAATTCTGACTTTATATCACTCAATTCTGACTTTATATCACACAATTCTGACTTTATATCACACAATTCTGACTTTATATCTCGCAATTCTGACTTTATATCTCGCAATTCTGACTTTATATCACTCAATTCTGACTTTATATCACACAATTCTGACTTTATATCTCGCAATTCTGACTTTATATCACACAATTCTGACTTTATATCACACAATTCTGACTTTATATCACGCAATTCTGACTTTATATCTCGCAATTCTGACTTTATATCACACAATTCTGACTTTATAACTTACAATTCTTACTTTATATCACACAATTCTGACTTTATATCACACAATTCTGACTTTATATCACACAATTCTGACTTTATATCACACAATTCTGACTTTATATCACACAATTCTGACTTTATATCTCGCAATTCTGACTTTATATCACGCAATTCTGACTTTATATCACACAATTCTGACTTTATATCTCGCAATTCTGACTTTATATCACTCAATTCTGACTTTATATCACACAATTCTGACTTTATATCACACAATTCTGACTTTATATCACGCAATTCTGACTTTATATCACACAATTCTGACTTTATATCTCGCAATTCTGACTTTATATCACGCAATTCTGACTTTATATCACGCAATTCTGACTTTATATCACACAATTCTGACTTTATATCACACAATTCTGACTTTATATCACGCAATTCTGACTTTATATCACACAATTCTGACTTTATATCACGCAATTCTTACTTTATATCACACAATTCTGAGAAAAAAGTCAATTATGAGATGTAAACTCACAATTGCAAGAAAAAAAGTCTAAATTGTGAGATAAAAAGTCGCAATTACCTTTTTTATTTTTTATTTTAATGGCGGAAACAGGCTTCCATACTTTAAGGTGGTGCTGTTCATTAGGGCAAATTTTATCATTTGGATGTCAGCACAATTGATATTTTAAGCTAAAACAACAGTGAAAATAAACTTTACATCTTTAGAAGTGTATTTCATAAAGTGTTTTGAAGTAGATGCTCATTTCCAGTTTTATGTATGTAGCTACTTTACATGATGTTGGTTTGTTTGCTGATTTATGCGTTTAAGTCACTTTCTGTTCCTGCAGTGTTGCTGCATTGACGGATGTGAGCGGCTGATATGTTCTGTTATCATTTTGCACTTATGGAATACAGCCAAATATGAAATGAATTACATTTTTTTTTTTTCCTTTAGCTCTAGGGGAATAATTGTAGAAGCTATCGGACTATTCTAATTTAATGTCAGCTGCAATATTACTGCATTTGAAAAATGATCAAAACGATAGTCATCTCTATCCAGTCACACACTGACATTTCTTTTATTATATGAGCTGACCATTACCATATCCAATCTGGCATATATTCGTATTTTGTAATAAGATCAGTATTAATGACGGGTGATTAATCACAAATATTGGTTTAAAGACATCACAGATAGACTTCTCTGCCAGAGTATTAACTCTAATGTATTGGAAAATATTGAAAATTATATCTGACCCCAGCAGATGACTAGGACAGTATGAAATTTCCAGATAGTGGGAGACGCAGTTATTCCGTGCATTAAGCAGGGTTGAGGTTAAATGTTCTTCTCCGTCTCGTTTAAACGGCCCTGTCACATGAGACACCTTAGTACCGTCACATATTCAGGATTCATCTATGTAAACATGTGCAGAATCTGGTCTGATCCCTCAGCCTCATTTAAAAAAATTGAGCATGGGTAAGTGAGCACAGAATGGAGAGCATTTGCCATAGTGTTATGCACTAGACGCTTCTTGGGGAGCTGAATAAATGGATCAGTCTGATTAGTTCTCAAGTGACCTCCTCCGGAGTGGGCCGTGTAACACTGGCTTCATTTCCATGTGTAGATTAAATGGACCCAGCAGTGGAGGATTTGGCTTAGGGTTCAGCACTTGTCGCCTTCCATCTACTTTGGTAAATGGAGGTCCGTGTGCACTGAAAGTGTTGCATGGGCTGTAGACCATATAGAAATAGGACTGTGATCATAAAGGATGTGTACATGGAGCCAGAAATTCCAAAAGCCAATTCATTTTCACAATGCACTCTGTCTAAATTCATTGAATAGACTAAGGCCCCGATCAGACAGAACGCATTTTCTTGCACTAAATTGTTTTCTATTGTCAGTGAGCGTTTTGCACACTGTTTATGTGCCCCAGGCACCTTGCGTTTTAGCTGCGTCTCGCGTTTTTGTAGGAGCGCTCTGAGCACCTGCAGTTGAAAAAAATCAACTCTGAGCAGAAAAGCGCCCAACGTCATTCGCTTTTTTTCTTCTCCATTGTCCAGTCGAATGAATGGAGAGGCGGGCCTTTCGTTGTGGTAACGGAAGTTTACAGTTGCTTGAAGCGGCCGGAGACTGCAATGGAGGTGAAACTGGAGCTGTATGACTTCACGAACCGCAACTACCACAATGTTAACAAGTTTCTGCTAATATGACAGTGTAGCCCTGATGAAGGCCTGTGTGCCGAAATGCGTTGGCAAAATAGTAAAGTAACATTTACGTCACACATGACCTTTCCATCATGATTACGTAATGCGTGGCGCATCGCAGAGCTAGTGCAAGATGACCATTTGTGGTTAAAAAGTATATAATTTGTATTTTTTTTAGAAAATGACCAATCGTTTCTCTGGATAAGACCCTTATTCCTCGTCTGGGATCGTGTAGAGCCCTTTGAAGCTGCACTGAAACTGCAATTTGGACCTTCAAACCATTGGTAACTGTTAAAGTCCACTATATGGAGAAAAATCCTGGAATGTTTTCCTCAAAAACCTTAATTTCTTTTCAACTGATGAAAGAAAGACATAAACAAAAAGGATTAGTTCACTTAAGAATTAAAATTCCCTGATAATTTACTCACCCCCATGTCATCGGGGGTGAGTAAATTATCATGAAATTTTAATTCTGAAGTGAACTAATCCTTTAAAATGCTTTTTTAACCAGGATAGGCTATAAGCTAGTCGAAGTGATGCAACTTTTTGTTATGGTCTCTAAAGCCTTTTTTTCTTCTTCTTCTTTCAGAGAAGATTTTTTCTTACTATATTTGAAGTTTTCAACTGGACGTTATCTGATAGCCTATCCTGAGAACTTTAAATTCTCAGATACACAGGTAAGAAGGTTAGAGGAGAGATGTTGCATTTTATTGCATTCATGTTCTAAAGTAGCAGCAGTTGAAATATGTTTATCCAGACAGCGGTAGGGTCAACATGATTTATGCGCCAGTTCTGAATCGGGGTGTTGATTCTCTGAGCTGTACTTCTGTAAAACTAACCAATTCCTAATGTTATAAATGATTTATTTAGGTCAAATGCTAAATAGTTTTATACTAATCCAAATGAGCAAAAATAGGATGGTGGAGCTGGGAGAATGCCTACTAAAACTCAATTAGTGAATGACTTCTACCTCCTACCTGCATATACACGTATACATGCATTAACACAAACAATCTCATGTTCAGATTCAACCTTGTGGCCTTATTGCTTTTGCTGACCAAGGTGAACATGAAATGTACCACATATGTACTGTTTAGTAAATATTCATGGAATATGGATATTACTGTAAATATGAAGAAGCCATAAGGTCGTCTGCATTGTTTATACATCTGGAAATATGAACAGAATCTATTGAAACACATGTGATGGAGAACTTGTGATGTGTTTAGTTTCAGACGTTTGTTGACCTTGTTCTATGAACTGAAAATCATTATTCTTCAATTCCCTAGCTCAACGTCAAGTCTGCACTGTTACAAATCTATATGAAATCTATAGAGAGAGAAATATCAGAGTGAAGAGTGTTGAGCGTTGCTCTGTGCTTTCATAGAGTGCACAACAATTGTACAGTGCATCTGATACAACACCAAAACAAAGGGGAAAAAAGCTTTTTGCCAACAGCTTACACTTTACAAAACAACTAAATAAATATCTCCAAGGTTTAGTGAATTGCTGTGTTTTCCATGACTTTTTTTTTTGTTGTTGTTGTTGTTGTTGAACATTTCATTTTTAGAAATCATGTTATAGAGATTGCACTCACAAGGACTAAATAAAAAAGTAGAAATATCCACCATAGAAATACAGTATCAGGGAATCTATGGTATTCCTGCACCATTGGAACCCCTGTTCTCACTTAGATTATACATTAAATGCATAATTCAGATGGGTTTGGGCATAATTCATATTCATATCCACATATTCGATTGTGCATATGAGACTATAAGTCTTCCTATAACAGGCGTGACCTTTGTGACTCAATCCTTTAGTCTCTAATAGGGATGGGAGGTGTGACCAAAATACCACAGTGTGAATATATCACAGTATAAATAATTTCATATCACGGACACAGTATATCACCATATAGTTTTTTTTTTTTTTTTTTCCCCATTTTTGGAAATAGAAAACTCACCCAGTCTTAGTCCACAGTATCTTTTAATATAAGACCAAATAATAATAATAATAATAACATTAATAATAACAATAATTGCGTGTGTGTGTGTGTGTGTGTGTGTGTGTGCCATTTCGTTTTCATAGGGGGGCACACATTTTTATGATCCAAGAAACAGACTTTCACCAAAACAATAACATCCCATATTATTACTGAAACAGACCAAATGCAATATTAACACCAAAAACAGATGCTGAACATGCTAGAAACATAATAATCACTGCAATAATCATCCAGTCATAGACTCTTATTTGCCTATTTAAATCTAAACAGATATTTTTTATTTGTTTTTATTTATTTATTTTTTGACTGGGCAGTGTACACACACACACACACACTGCCTCAAAGGCACTGCCACACATTTCAACAGCGTATATGTCATTACATACAACATTTTATTGTTTCTAACACACATCAGCTCATGCAGTGTGTCAGTCTCTGTGAAATGTGCATTTTGAAAATGATTAATATATAATATGACATTATTAATATATTTTAACTAATCTCAATATATCATCAAATTCCAATCCTGCTGCATGAAAGCAAACCCTGTTAGCCATCTACTAATATTTTAGCACAGCAGTTTTTTTAAGCAGCGCTAATGATGTCTCTTTTTTGTTTTGCATGATTTATTTGAAATTCATGAGGTGTCCAACTGCACAAGTTGACATGTGTCTCCATGGGGATAAATTATTGAGAACACTTTGGTGTGTGGCAGCTGAAAGTTGAGTCCATAAATAATGCAGAGGTCTGTATACAGTTAAAGCGTTATTACTTCTCTTGTAAGGTTTACGTTTTTGCTTCACTGCATAGTGCCATTCTTCCAATTCCGATATTAGCGTGGTATAATCCATCAGTCTAATTCCTGCTGTTAAAAATTAGAGGCTCGCATCTGAACACGTTGTGCCATAAAATGTAAAATATAATTTAAAAATGGCCTTCTTGTGTTCCTTATCAAAGAGCTTAACCGCCCATGTTTCTAGAGGAAAACCATAACGCTTCTCAATGAGATTTCCTCCTTGGGTCGTTTGCTTTCAATGGCATTACTATAAGAGTGAACCATAAAGCGAAGCACATCGCTATCAGGAGATCATTCTGGAAAATTCTAGCTCCCTAAGCATCTTCTCCTCCCTTCCGTCACGGTCTAGGAAAGCCTTATCGTTCAAACGGATTGCAGCGGCGTATGTGAATGTGTGCGTTTCAAGTGAGACGTGCTGGATTCCTGTGGAAAAAAGCACAGAGGCTTGGGAAGAGAATTGGATGAGACATGTGCAGCATGGACAGAGGAATCTCTGATGTCTCTGGCAGGCTTTTCTTCTCTTCTCGGATGTCCTGAGACAATCGTACAGCTGTCTGATGCTCTCTCCGCTCGGTAAGGAAGCGTCACACATCCATCAAGCTAGGAGGGCGCCAGCGCCGTTCCAAGTCTCGCTCAACACTCTTTCGTGGCCTGGAAGGAGGCCAGACGTTTCTCAATCCTGAACTGGCTCCTCTCAGCGTAGCTTCTCCAGTTTTGGACGGGTCCATGTGTGCCAGCGTAAAGCGCTGCTATCTAATCTACTCTGGGGGGTTATGTTTGTCTACAGAGCTTGTTTATCTAGCAGAAGCTTTTGGGAGGAAACAGAACAAAGGATGGAGATAGTAGATGTGTTGTGTGGTTTGCTTCACCTCACAAACAGCTGCTGGCAAGATATGAAAAGGGAACTCGGATTCAGTTTGTATGTACCTGACATACTAGAACTGTTCCAAAACCTAGTAAGCTGCCTCACTGCCTACATAGGTATAGATGCCAGCTTCCTAACCAACATGGAACATCACAAGTTACAGATTTGGAATGCTCTACAAAGGAGGCAACTCTAAACGTTATACTAATAGTCCTTGTGTAGAACGCATAAGTGCACAATTGACTTCAAAACAAGTGACACAAAAGGGATGATGCAATAAGAATAGATATAGGGTAAACTGGGGTAAGATGCCCATGAGTGCCCCACTTTTCTTTTTTTTTCTTGATTGTAAAGGGCACAAAATCTCATCTCATCACTTTAGATGTTATCTGCTTTTTCATCTGAATATCAACATTTGTGAGATTTAGTCAGTCGAAAGAATTTTGAGGTTAACTGATCAAATTTTGTGTCTCTGGAAGATAATGACCTGTATTATGTTAATATCAAGGTTTTTGTGTCTATTTGTTAATGAGGGATTTGTGTATATTTGTGGAGTAAAATTATAAAAAAAAAAAAATTAAATTATATTTTATATGAAAAGCTAACATTAGACCTTTGAGGTAAGATTGTAACATAAAACTATTTTAAATAGAATAATTGATTTAGTATTTTACATTAATGACACTTTTTAAAATATGTAATTGCTATGCAGATGAATATGGTTCTTTCTCATAACTAAAAAAAGGAGAGATTATCCCTCTGCTCATTAAACGTTCACTACTAGGCTTAATCTGTTTAGAAGGAAAGGATCTCAAACTAAATACCTGAAGATGTTTTTTTTTTAGCTATAGCCATTAATAGGTACATCCTTGAAAATAAATTCCAGCACAGCGCTACAACAACTATAATGAAATGACCCTTCACAATAGATAATGCTTTACAATGCACTACATTTGGCAAATTATCTGTTCAATATAATACCTTACTCACCTGTTGCATAATAAAAACGCCATCTCTGCGTCGCTTTTACAACAGTTCAAATCCCTCAGTTCTTGCAATCTCTGAAAAGCCAAGCCAATGTTGATTCTTGTTTTATTACGAGCTTTTGTTCATCTTTGGAACCCAAATGAAGAAGATATTTTTAATGTAATTTGTGAGATTTCTGTCCCTCCATTGACAGTCCATGCAACTACCACTTTGATGCTCCAAAAAGTTCATAAATAGATTGTAAAACTAATCCATATGAATTGAGTGGTTTAGTCCAAATTTTCTGAAGAGACTCGATCGCTTCATATGATGAACAGATTGAATTTAGGCTTTTATTCACATATAAACATTCATCAACTCACACATCAGTTATGGTAAGTTCAGACTTCTTGTTTGACGTGTGAGAACCAATGAGGTTCATTCTCATGTGTTATGCAGCACATTTGAGCTTCAGCAAGAACCAATGAGGTTTGTTCTTACACATCAAGCAGGTTCGAGCTTCTGTTTATGTTCACTGATCAGTGTTTATATGTGAATATTGACTAAATTGTATCGGATCATCATATAAAGCGATCAAGTCTCTTCAGAACATTTGAACTTAACCACTGCATTCATATGGATTATTTTTACAAACTCTTTATCCTGGCCTAATGGTTAGAAAATCAGACTGGTAACTCAAAGGTTGCAGGTTCAATTCTCAATAATGACTGAGGTTCTCAATAGGTGCTCCGGGTGTGTGTGAGTGTGTGTTCACTACTCACCACTCCTAGTTTGTGTGCACTAACTTGGATGGGTTAAATGCAGAGGACAAATCCCGAATATGGGTTACCAAACTTGGCCTTCACATGTCACTTTCACTTTATGAACTTTTTGAAGCATCAAAATATCTTAATTTGTGTTTTGAAGATGAACTTAAAGATTTGGAACAACATGAGGGTGAGTAATTGATGACAATTTGTTTTCATTTTTGAAAAAAAATCCATAAGACCTTTGTTCACGTATGACCTTCGTTCATCTTCGGAACACAAATTAAGATATTTTTGATGAAATCTGACAGCTCTCTGACTCCTCAATAGACAGCAATTTAACCACCACTGTCAACAAGAATACTTTTTGTGCGCAAAAATAAAAGAAAAATAACAACTTTGTTGAATAATCTCTTCTCTTCCCTGTCATTCTCCTACGCAGTTGACGCAGTAAGCACAGTGCAGCTCTCCCGTATTTACATCCAAACGCTGGCTTAGTATTGGCCAAAGCTGCACACGTGTGTGTGATGCTGACGCAGGAGCCGGCCAATACTGAGTTGGCATTCTGACGTAGAACCTGGAAATGCTGCACAAAAAGTATTCTCGTCACTTCATAAAATTAAGGTTGAACCACTGCAGTCACGTTGACTGAGTCAGATTTCATAAAAAATATCTTAATAAAAAATATCTTAATTTGTGTTCCGAAGATGAATGAAGGTCTTACGGGTGTGGAACGACATGAGGTTGAGTAATAAATAATTTTTTTTTTTTTTTTTTTCATTTTTGGGTGAACTAACCCTTTAAGGTGTAATTTAAAATCCTTGTTTTAGCACAGTGGTTGATTGACAGGTTTGTTTCTGAATACCTTCTCAATGTGGTGTACAAAACATTTTGTATGTAGTTATGTCCACTTCTGATTGCTTCATACCAAGTGTAAATGGCATCTTAGTTTCTCAGAATAGCATAGTTATTGTTCATATAGAATCATGTATATGCATTTTATCTAAATCTCTGTTCAACCCAACCCAAAGAAAAAAAAATTGCATTGTTTGTGGGACCAGGTCTCTAGGGTTTATCATAACATGATCTTAAACTAACACATTCTGCTCATTCAACAGTTCTGCAGTCAAACTGTCTGCTGTGTGTAAGGGATCTGGGGATGTTTTGTTGCGTTCTCAACTGTTTTATTTTGATATTTTCCTTTTCGCTTCCACTTTTAAGTTCGTTTTTGATGTTCTTGTCTTGTTTTTTGTTTGCTAACCCCAAACTGATGGTGTCCAGGTGTGTCTTGTTTTATCATTAGTTCTGGTGTATTTGCACCCCTGTGTTTACCTCTCGTCTTTGTCTAGGTTTGTTTGTTGTTACGTGGTTTGTCTGGTGAATTCTTGGAATTATTAGTCTTGTTTGTTTTGTGTTTCTTGTCAAGCTTTGGCCAATAGTTTGGGTTACTTTTCTTGTTTTGATTTTAAAAACACACTGAACCAAAATAAAATGTTGCTTTCAAAATACAAGACATGCAATAATTTCAAAATTAAAGACTTGTAAAGTTATTATAATAATGGTAACACTTTACAATAAGGTCTCATTTGTTAACATTAGTTAATGCATTAACTAGCATGAACTAACAATGAGCAATACATTTGTTACAGTATTTATTAATCTTCGTTAATATTTGTTAATAAAAATACAGTCATTCATAGTTTGTTCATGTTAGTTAACAGTGCATTAACTAATTAACAAGATTCAACTTTTGAATTTAAGAATGTATTAGTAAATGCTGAAATTAACTAAGATTAATAAATGCTGTAGAAGTATTGGTCATTCTTAACTAATGCAACCTTATTATAAAGTGTTACTTTAATAACTAAACATTTTTAGGCAGTGCTTTTTCATTGGATTTAATACCCAATCAACATTTTCAGACATTTTTACCTTTATCTGCATTCTAATCATGCACATATCAATTTACATTTCAAAGTAAAAACTGGCAATTTTATGTAAATATGACTTTTTGCAGCATAATGAGCTGATTTTTTGTTGTACATGCAAACACTTTTACAGAGATATGCAACACAAGTTTATGGGTCAGTTGAACAGACAATGTAACAACCAATCAAATGCAGATTGTTTTCTCTCGCACCTGCATCATGCCTGAGGTAGGGAAGGAAAGCACCGGTAAATAAAAGATTTGGGCATTCGGATACCAATAATCACCTCCGCTGCCTTGGTCCTAGATAGTTGTTTTCTGCACACATCATAACACGATTTGTTCTATGGCAATGTAAATTAGAGGAGTGCCGGGAAAGCAATTCCCTCTGCAAAACATGACCAGGGGTTACTTCTTGTAGCTCTGCCTGACCAGCTGTAAAATTAGGAGCAAGGGAGGTGCTCGGTGCGTCTTTGTGGAGTAAATAATTTATATTAAAAACGTCTTTCACAGAAGCACTCAATAGATGCCGAGGGCCATACAGACCAACAGTGTGTCAAGCGGGTTTTAAAAGATGCGCACACCTGTAACGCAATATTCATCCACACAGGAGATTGCAGATAGAAGTGAGATCTGTTTTAGACATCTTCCCGGAGCTAAAGCACATTTACGCACTAGAAATAGACCTGTTCTGTGTAGCGTACTGGAGCGTTTCCCCAGATGTCTTGGTTTGATTTGGAGATTGAAAAATGCTCGAGGTATGCTGCCAGCAGAACAGGACAGTGCTATAAAAAAAAAACTATCCATGCTCTTTTTTTTTACAGGAATGGAGAAAAAAGTTGACTACAAGTTTATGGTATAGAAAGCTCAATGATTAATAATTAAATGAGGTCAAATCACACTCCTGTTACTACAGCCAAAAGTACAGGGACGTTTCTATGAAAGGGCAGCCGATGGTTTTCATTTCTGCATAGTTTAATAGTTTTAGTCTTAGTTTTGACTTTTGACAAAATTTTGTCAATATTTTTCATGTCATAATTCATTTTAGTCAGTTTAACTGTGATTAAAGTGGCATCTAATAACATTTTATTTGATTTGAAAATATTCAAATGTATATATTATTATTTTTATTCCTTAAAAACATTGTTAGTGCATTATTAATATCTTGCAAAGTTATTTTTTTCACATAATATTTTTGCCAACAATATATCCGTATATGGAATCTTGTTTCCACTACTAAATAAAAAAAATTTAAAAAGATAATTGCGACTTTTTATCTCAGAATTGCGAGATTTAAACTTTCAATTGTGAGTTATAAAGTAAGAAATTGTGATATATAAACTTGCAATTCTGACTTTTTTTTCTCAGAATTGCAACTTTATATCCCGCGATTCTGACTTTATAACATGCAATTCTGGCTTTATATCACTCAATTTGGACTTTATATCACACAATTCTGACTTTATATCACTCAATTCTGACTTTATAACACATAATTCTGACTTTATATCATGCAATTCTGACTTTATAACTCGCAGTTGAGTTTATGTCTCGCAGTTGTCAGAATTCTGAGAAATAAATTCACAATTGTGAGAAAAAAGTCAGAATTGTGAGATAAAAATTCGTAATTACCTTTTTTATTTTTTATTTCATGGCAGAAACAAGCTTCCATATTTGTATATATTACATTGAGCCTTTCTATATTTTTTCAACCTACTTCTTTTCTGCCCACTCCTATTCTCCACCATTTCTACATTGAAAAATGGCAAAATCTTTGCTTTTGCATTTGCATTTATTTTATGACTTCGCTTACCTACCCTCATATTTAAACACCCATCTCACAACGCAGTCCTAATAACACACTTCTATAGTGAAACATACACCACAGAACCAGGATCAAAAAATGTATCTCTGATCACAAGCCCAAATGATCTCTGAGCTATTAATGCTTCACTCCTCTAATTGGTGAGTTTGCTTTTCTTAATACAAAGTGTTCTAAATGTGTCCATCACAGTAATTTAATAATGGCCATTTCATGCTACTCTGACTTTTCAAACAGCTTGCTTTGGGCGACCACAGGGAGCGGGTATTGATTGAAACCTATAAGCCAGGAATGTGAGAGAGGTAGAGCGGGCAGCTTCCCAAAGAGCTCCCAGGTCCTGCCATGTAGTATTCATACACTATCCACACTCTCCTTCCTGCCCAGAGGAAAAATTAATTGCTCAGAGGTTGCTCTTTTATAGCACAGGAGACTCAATGGAGTTCTCATTATGGTTTAAGATATTAAAATAGATAAAAATTAGATTATTGTTAACCCATGCTGAAAAAAAAAAAATTCTGGTTGGCTGGTCTTAGCTGGTTTAGGCTGGATGTAGCTGGTCTCCCAGCTGACCAGCTAAGACCAGCCTGACCATCTAAAGAAGTGGCCAAAACCCTTCAAAAACCAACCTGCTAAACCATCGATGACCAGCTACCATCTTAGGCTGTTTTTTTCCCCCCTCAATATGGAACATATGGAATAAAGCTAAAATGAATGTGGACATGAAAGTTCAGATAATTTGGTCTTGAAAGATTTTTCTGAATTCATATTGAAATCTCTTTTGATTGCAGTCTGCAGTATTTTGGCAACTGGTTAAGATAAATATCAAAATACCTCAGTGCTCATTTGCCCTGTTTCAAACCTTAGTGAGAAAGATGCTGAAGCAAATTAACCCTAAAATTTCCATAATCCCTGCCCCCAAGAACACACAACAAAGGGGGTGAGGCCATGTTGGGCTGCTTTAGAGAAGAGGAGGAGTTGTTGTAGTAGAGTGTTGTTGTCATTTTACACCGGACTGCTTCACAAATGAGGGTCAATTCAACGCTGGATTTGCACAAAAGATTAACATGACGGCACATGCTAGTGGATGAGTTGAATCAACTCCACAGCAACTACATAAATTTATCCACTAACCATTCAGAAACGTCCAGTTTCATTCTAAAAGTTGTAACTTCTTCCTGAGTCTCTCCATCAGTGTCCGACTCCGGTTTGATCAATGTAAGGCTGAACACTGTTACTGACAATCATCATTTTGGCTGCGTGAGATTCTCCAGCTTTGTTGTTGTTGAGCAACCAAAACACGAGCTGTTAAAGCTCCGCCCTCTTCTGGAAAGCGGCTGGGAGTAGCAGCTCATTTGCATTTAAAGGGACACACAAAAAAACGGTGTGTTTTTGCTCACACAAATAGAGAGGAAAATTTGACAAGCTATAATAAATGATCTGTGGGGTATTTTGAGCTGAAACTTCACAGACATATCTTCTTGTTCTTCTGTCCATTAAATCTCGTCTTTCCAAACTCAGCTGTCTATTCCTTTCTACAACTGCGACAAACCTTCCAATACAACAGGAAAGGGATTGTGAGTGCAACGGGATATTCTGACTATTCCACATGCAGTGAGGAGAAGACAGAAAGACAAGATAAGACAAGAGTGATGAAGGTTGGGGGAGCTGTGCTGACACTACTTACACACACAACATCTGCCCGAGAGTGTCAGTGAACAGATAGTTTGTTTGAATAAGGTGATAGATAATTTTGGCCCTGCTGACATGGATTTATCAGGACTTTAGCCCCTCTCCCCTCTCTGTGGTGGGTTAAGGTACATTTTGTCTCTTTAAACTAACTCTTGCTTGCTGAAACACAAGACATTCATTGGTTTACTTCCATCCTAAACACAGAGAGAAGTGGCACACATACTATTTTCTCTGGGCTTTCCTTTAAATCATTTAACACACGCACGCCATATATGTGCCAAACCGACATACATTTTTCCTCAGAAATGTTCCTCCCGCACATGGTTCCCTTTACAAGTCACATTGGAGGATATTTTGTGGTTCAATAATTAATTAATGTACCAGGAAGACTGTTCACTCCACTACAACACTACATATGAGTGCCCTATGGCCTTTCTCTTTGATCTTTCCCCCATTCGGCTTTACATATTCAAGTGTTTGATTAAAACAACTGAGTTGATTAAAAAAAACAGTTTTCATAGATACTTCCTCTGTTACCCTTATTATTGGGATTATTTCGGCTTGCAGTAATCTTTTATTGTAGAATTAACTATAGATAAATCTGTTGTGAGCCAATTAAATCCAAATAAATATCGAATACTGCATTTAAAGTCATAACCAGAGATGCGAAAAACATGTTAATTTGAGTTTTTTGTTTTAATCATCAACAAGTTGCAACAAGCAACACAAAATGTTAATGATCGCTTAGTTTCTTTACCGTTACATTCTGCCCACAATGAAAACTCATTGGTCCAAACATTATTTTCACAAATACCATAATACATTACGTAATACATTAAACCGTATGCCATATCTACTGGCTTTGTCACATTGTGCTGCAGTTTCACGTTAGGGCAGGATGTTACTGTGAAATGAAACTGCAACGTATCAATATATTTGATGATTAATATTGGACCAATGAAGTTTCACAGTAGGCAGGCCTACTAGCAAAACACCACAGAAATAGAAACAAAGCTGGAAAATGGTATGATTAGGGGAAAACTCAGATTAGCATGGAAGATATGTGTTTGAGAATGTCTTTAAAATGCTGGGTTTTTTTTTTTTTTCTTTCTATTCTTTCCTTTCTCTTTGCTGTCTGATCTGCAGATTTATTTTCAGCCACACTAGAGTTCACCTGACTGGATTTGTCTTGCAACTGATTTTTAAACATCACAAGTTTACTACTAACTGTTTAATTATATTGTCAAGTCAAATCAAGTCACCTTAATTTATATAGCGCTTTATACAATATAGACAGGGCTTGACATTAACATCTGCCAACCCGCCAAATGTGGGTGGTTTTCAGAAGTGTCGTATAACGCAGTCACTTCTACTACTTTTATATATAATATATACATTTTTCAAATGTAGTCTTTTAAAAAAGGCATCTGAAATAAAAAACTAAATGCAATGTAGTAGTGTTGTTGAAAATATCGATTTTTCGATGCTTATCGATACTGAAATATCTGAAATGCTTCCAGTACTCATTTTCCGCTGAATAGATAAACAATACCAGCTTTGCTTTCTTACTCTCTCATCTCTTCGACAGCAAGTTGACACACAAACCCGCCTCCCCTCACTCACTCATTTCATTTGCTCCGGATGAATATTGTTGGTGTTACAAGGCTTGAATTTCGGTGTGGGATTGCACGAATTGTGCATAATTTTACTCATTCCTGCGGATTGCCAAAGTGCGCACTCATAAAGCCACCTCGTACTAAGTTGAGTTCTTTTTCACTGCTCATTGCGCTTAAACAATCAAATACACACAAAATAATGTCAAAATGCCGGTCTTGGTGAGTATTAATGTAAACACAGTTAGTTATGTTTTAAATGAACATAAACAGTTGAGAAAGAAAACGCATGTGTAACAGTATTATTGATCCATGCATCAGGTCTTAAAGTGACAGCAGCCTAATATACCTGCTGCCAAATTATGAGAGATTATTAAAAATATCTAAATGGCAGTTTTTCCCCATGGTATCGATGTCAAAATTGTGGACAGTGAAAAAGCTAAGTGGCTAGTAACTTTGGAAAACCACAAGCCACAGTGGCTGCTGAGCAAAAAAGTTTGTCAAGCCCTGAATACAGATTGTTTCAAACCAGCTTTACAGGGATAAACAAGAAAAATAATGATTTAATTATGCAAACAGAGTTCAATTCTGCAATATATAAAGCATCTCTAAAAAGAAAATAGTTTCATTGTTCAGCTGGGGTCAGTTCTGTGTTGATTGTGTTTCATTCAATAAAACTGTGTAAAGATCATCAAATATGAAATGAGTTCAATTCTGTTTTAAAGCAGTAATTAGTAATCAATAATCAATTATATTGCTAGATATTAAGTGTCCCCAACTAAGGAAGCCAGATGGCAACAGTGGCAGGGAATCCAAGCTCCATCGGCTATATGTCAGTGCCATATATATGAGTGTGTGTGTGTGTGTGTGTGTGTGTGTGTGTGTGTGTGTGTGTGTTTTATTAAACCAGAATACATTTTGTGTCTTCTAACAGATAAGGGTGTTGTGTACCACAAAACAAGAGGCCCAAAAGAGTCTGGAGGCAACATCATTTGTGGATCAGCGAGATGAATAATTCAGATTAATTCCCTACTGAAATGTCTAAAAGGTCCCTCGCTGTGATGAGAAAGCAGAGAGTACAGTGGGAGCCCACAACAAACGTTCCAACTTCAAATAAGACCCCTTCATAGCCACTCATTTACATAACTAGTTGTTCATTTTAACATTAGACTTCTGTTCTTACTGTGGGCTAAAAATATTAATCACTTTATTGCTATGATTTTTCTTCTTTGTACTTTTTTGTTACTTTAAAAGACAAAAGAAAACAATTAGCTCTGTAGGCCACTTTGAAGAATTTGGGCCCCTGTGCAGAGCCTTTGTTCACAAATGCTTTTGGTGAGGTTCACAGAAAGATTGTTTGGCTTTGTGCATCAGCTATGATGTCACAGTTTGTCAACTCTTCATTCTATTTGGAATTAGTTGGGAATGAGTTTAATCATTGCCTGGGTTCCCTGGCATACAAAGAAGACTGCTTCAGTGAAAAATTTAAATCAAGTGTGAGGGATGTAAGGACCAAATTGTAACCATTATTTAATTGAAAATCCTTTGCTTTCATACTCAAATATGAATTGCTTTCACATACACTATATTGCCAAAAGTTTTGGGACACCTGCCTTTACGTGCACATGAACTTTAATGACATCCCTTTCTTAATCCGTAGGGTTTAATATGGAGTTGGCCCACCCTTTGCAGCTATAACAGCCTCAACTCTTCTGGGATGGCTTTCCACAAAGTTTTAGAGGTGTATTAATGGGAAATTTTGACCATTCTTCTAGAAGCGCATTTGTGAGGTCAGGCACTGATGTTGGCGAGAAGGTCTGGCTCGCAGTCTCTGCTCTAATTCATCCCAAAGGTGTTTTATGGGGTTGAGGACAGGACTCTGTGCAGGCCAGTCAAGTTCCTCCACACCAAACTCGCTCATCCATGTCTTTATGGATCTTGCTTTGTGCACTGGTGCGCAGTCATGTTGGAACAGGAAGGGGCCATCCCCAAACTGTTCCCACAAAGTTGGGAGCATGAAATTGTCCAAAATGTCTTGGTATGCTGAAGCATTAAGAGTTCCTTTCACTGGAACTAAGGGGCAAAGCCCAACCCCTGAAAAACAACCCCACACCATAATCCCCCCTCCACCTAACTTTACACTTGGCAAAATGCAGTCAGGCAAGTACTGTTCTCCTGGCAACCACCAAACCCAGACTCGTCCATCAGATTGCCAGACAGAGAAGCGTGATTCGTCACTCCAGAGAACACGTCTCCACTGCTCTAGAGTCCAGTGGTGGCGTGCTTTACACCACTGCATCCGACGCTTTGCATTGCACTTGATGTAAGGCTTGGATGCAGCTGCTCGGCCATGGAAATCCATTCCATGAAGCTCTCTACGCACTGTTCCTGAGCTAATCTGAAGGCCACACAAAGTTTGTAGGTCTGTAGCTATCGACTCTGCAGAAAGTTGGTGACTTCTGCGCACTGACCCTGCTCTGTGATTTTTACGTGGCCTACCCCTTTGTGGCTGAGTTGCTGTTGTTCCCAATTGCTTCCACTTTGTTATGATACCACTAACAGTTGACCGTGGAATATTTAGTAGTGAGGAAATTTCACGAATGGACTTATTGCACAGTTATTCTTGTATGTCTCTATATTAATAAATAAGAAAATATTCATTGGTAATTGAGCACACTTCTGTGAATTGGTGGTGCTCTTTATACTATATTGTAGGGGTGTAACGGTACACAAACATGACGGTTTCAGTACGCACCTTGGTATTGAAGTCATGGATCAGTACGGGTTCGGTACAGCAGGGGGGAGAAAACTAAACATAAAATTGCTTCTTTTTTCTGCTTTTTTTATTAAACAGTGGTTTATTGAACAAACTGTGACTCTTTCTTTAAATAAATTAATTTAATTTTAATTAACACATGCTGTAGACACTAAATGACTTGCCTGAGGTAAATGTAAAGCTATGTGAGATATTATTATTATTAAGCTGTTTTATTGATGTTTTTCTCCCCCCAACACTGGTTGAGAGATTACATGTAAACATATCTCTACAAAAATTGTCTTTTCTTCTTCTTCTGCGCTTTTTCCTGTTGTGGCGGTTAGTATACACCGTCGCATTACCGCGCCCCCTTCTGGATTGGAGTGTGGAACATCTGTGACTGACTCTATTGTACTGTGACGGTTCAGGATGAATACATTTACCGTTACACCCCTACTATATTGTGAAAGAAGCAGACAACTCTTCCATTAAGAGAGTGTTCTCCATCAGCGATAGTCCGACACAAATCCTCTTGGAATGCATAGCCCTCAACACCATGCCTTGGGATCACAGAGAGAGTCCATGATCATTCCATCTCCTGTCAGACCAGCTCTAAGCATTGGGGAACAGTACCTCTTCTGCTTGCTTTCAGAGCACATGGGGCTACAGTAGATGAATGCAGGTCTTATCTTTTTGTTTTTCAGTGTTAATTTAGTTTGTAGTTATTATATATTTATCATTTAAACATCTTTCCCCAAACGTCACAAGTAAACTGCAATTAGTTGCTTTAAGTGTCCTTCAAATGGCCCTCTTCTGTCTAGTTCATATGTTTAATACTGCTCCTCAAGGGCTACCATAGCTCCAACCCTTATCAAGCACACCTGAACCAGCTAATCAAGGTGTTCAAGATATAAGAGGTAAGTGTGTTGGAGCAGGGTTATAACTGAAGTCTGCAGGAAGGTAGCCCTCAATGAGCAGGGTTGGCTAGTCCTGGCATAACAGCGCCATATATGGCTTTCTGTCAGTAAAATTCCTAGGTATCTCACCTGGTTCAGCATTGCACTTGTGATGCGGAGCAGTATGTTACGAGTCCTTATGAGGCGTCTATCCGCGGATCCATAATATATCCATTAATAGACGGATCAGCCTGCATTCAAACGCCCCCGTGTGTATCTGTGTAAGCGCTCGGTGAAAAGTATCAAAGATATTTATTTGCAACGTTTTTGAAGTGTTGATCATTGTAACCAATCACAGATATATCTGTTGAGCGCATGAACACAGTGGCCAATCAGAGGTGTTTAAGAATCCACTCAATAGTGCTCAAAATGCTAGGGGGAAATGCTGGTTTTGTCACATTTTCAAAATTTCAAGTCCGAATCCGAATATGCATACCGAAGTCGGTACTTTTGACAACCCTAGAGCCTGGGTTTCCTTTATAAGATCTACACTGAAGATGCTCGATAAACAAAACAATCAATACTAAGCATATTGGTCATGCTGTGTTATACAACAGTAAATACTAGCTACAACTGAAATGTACAACCTCAATTGACCCTTCGCCGAAAGTTTGATTAACAAGCGATCTAACCAATCATAATGCCAAATCCGCCATTTTGTCCGACAAAGCAGTCAGGAGTTAGAAGATTAACCTTGGCGGACTTGAACTTGAAAAATGGTGTGTATTGACGTCTTTCCACGTTTTAAACAACATTCCTTCTCATGTTCATTCATGTTTATTTGATGCTATAAATTAACTAGTAGGAAGAGATGATCGGTTGACGAGCCGCTTGAGCTGAGGCAATACAGCGATCTGTCACGAGACATTAAAGAGCCACAAAATGTGTTTTATTGTTCGAATTTCTAAAAAAAAAAAAAAAACACAATTTGAAAGCTGGGACTTTGTTTAATATCACAAGTAACCTGCTCTGTCTTGTCTGTCGATGTGTTGTCAGTGTCCTCTTTGCTCCGCGATGTATTTTTCACTCTGTGTGGCATGACAGTGCCATGGCTTTTCGGACAAAGCAACAGTAACTACGGGGGGCGGGTCTTTGCGAATGGTCAATTGTTGCAATTAATTGAGTCATCAACGTCCGAGTGTGTAGCAGATCAAGGCCTTTGCTGGTATACCAAAACTGTGTTCACAATATACTGATTCAAGTCATAGGGAGTGGAATGAGACATATCATTGCAGTGAAGGCAGACGTGTCAGATTTACACCACTGACTTTAGCCCGTGCTAATCAAAGAACAGCACGGCTAATGTTTGTTAGCTTGGAGATGAGCAGTGGGGTAAATATGGATTTATGCTAGGCTGAGCATCACATCAAAGCCAGACGCATTCATGCCGGTGGTTAAGTTCAATAAAAAGAGAGATGAAAGCTAATGAAAGACAAACATGTGCACATCAGAGGTGAAGAATGTTATGGGTGGGAGACATTGGTGGAGGTACCAGTTGGCCTACAGGTTGATCTTCAGTTTAGTCAATAGCGTGAGATGAAAAGACTCTGGTTTCAGACTGTGGGGTCCAAGGCTGTGAGTGAAGGCCACGGTTCATCTTTATAATATTATATTTTTTCCAGACAAGTATACTTCAAATAAAAAAACAACCAGGTTGGTATGTATTGCTTCATTACTCTGAAGAACAGTTTCTCCAAAGGTTTACGTAGGATGTTTGGAGGAAAGTTCTCAGAAAACAAGCTTGCAACCAAAGGCTAAAAAACAGCTTGTGCTTCATCAAAATATAACAAGACTTTCAAAGAACGACAAATCTTATCACCCAAGGAGCGTAATGAGTGGAATCAGCCTTTAAAAGCGCAGACTACATTAATGCAATATAAAACAACCATTGAATTGCATTAAATCACACCTTTTTCTTCCGCCTGTCATCCTGCCATTATTCAAACCATTGTGCTAGCGTGCGTGACTCTTTGGCTGTCATATATTTTTCTGCATCAATGTCAGTACAACACATCTTCCTGTGCATAAATAATCTATGTGTCTTTCAGCCTGGGTGAAGTTAATAGGGCCGGGGCCATCATTAGCTGCGTCTCAAGCTTCTGCACTAAAGCCGGTAAGTGCGTCTGTCACTGAGAGTGCGTTATGTTCAGAGCGCTTTACCTGCGCTGTTGACTGTTCTACACTCTACACAGTAGCTGCAGGATGTTTAAGATGCATTTGCCAGTCCATTCTTGGCATTCATAGATGTGTCTCTCATTTGAATTAGATGAACATGCTTTGACAGTTAGCAGAGCACTAACTTCCTGTCCTTTCAAGATTTGTCTTATTTTGTTTCTTCCTCTTCTTGACTTAAAACTTTTTTGAAAAGGCAAATGCATGTGGTAAATCTGCATCTTATTCACTACACTGTAAAAAAAATATATATTTTCATGATTTATCACAACATTTTTTCTTTTGTCAAATCAACTTAAATAATTAATGTGGTTCAGATAACATAATATTTTGAGTTTCTGTTGATTAAACCAATCGTCTTCCTTGTATTAACTCAAATTTTTAATTTCAATGAACTCAAAATTTTAAGGCAACCAGGTAACTTACTTTTTTAAGTTAAACCAACAATTCTTTTTTACAGTGTAGACTCCAGCAATCCAATTAGGCCAGGCACATTTTGCTAAATGGTGCAGTCAATTTATGTAAATTAATCCATTATCATACTTTTTTTTTTTTTTTTTTTTTGCACCAACATGCCTCCTTTCTATGTAAATAGGTCATATTATAGATTATAAAACAACTAATCAGCCCTCAAATTTATAGTAAAAATATAGTATGAATGTAATCCAGATGTACTATACTACATTCATCATGTTATCATTGAAATGTGACCAACAGCGTCAGTTGTCACTTTACCACCATTCATAATTCCATTCCCGTGGCCTCATGGGATAGTAAAGTGTCCATTGGATGCACACTTCAGAATCTTTCCGCAAGTAGTAGGTCATCTAGGTACTTTTTGCCTATGTTTTATGAATACTGTGAATTCAGACATACTATTTTCACATACTATACAGTAGGGAAGTATGCATATTCGGATACAGTCCAAAAGCACTGGAACTTTTCACTGCTTGTATCACTCTTCTTGTTAGTATTTGTATTTCAGACAGAATGTCAAACCTCAATGTCACTCTAGACTTTATGATCCATTGACTTCAATTCATATGCATACAAACACAAGAGGTAGCTGTGTGTGTGGTGAAGTATGCTGAATATGCATGACAAGAAGACGTGTAAACAAACTATCTAAACGTCACTGACTGACCGCTTGGCTCAACACTAAGAACACAAACAGAAGATTTCATTATGATATTTTGATTAAAAATTGCCAGGTAAATATATATAAACATAAAACGTGCATGGATAAATCATTCACAATAAGTTCAAGAATAAGATCAATGCATTTAGAAAATGCAGAAGGGAGGGTGAATTTTCATTTCATGCCAACTTTAAAATCTAGTGAGATGTTACATTGTTACTCTAGAAAGTGGCGACATATGACTATTGGGGTATTGGGGTATTATGAGTCAATGAATCATTCACTTAACCAATTCATTCAAAACCCCAGATTCATTCAGGAATGAAACCTTAATTAAACAATTTAATAATCAGTTAAAAAAGAATTTATACCTGTATGATATTACGCTGTATCCACATTGAACCAGCGGTTTGGAAAATAGATGGATGGATGATTAAGCTGTGAGCACCATCTTCTGGTGAGACGCAGGAACTCATTAAGCGTGACCGTCACAGTACATTATGGGTATTCTCTAGTCATTGAGCGTACATCGGTTGTACACTCGTTATTGTGGTGCATTGTGGGATTGAATGAGTGTACTCAATTACGCCTACTATAGTTTTGAACACCACTACAAATGGCTGTCCCCTCAAATAATGCCCTATTTAAAGGGTATAGGTGCGATTTTGGACACGGACCATGACTGTGGGTTTCTCTGAGAAGCTGAGAATTCCACTTTGGCTTCGTTTGGATCTTTTTTTTAGTTGGCAAAGCAACAACAACAACAAAACACTGGGAATATTGTGTCTAAGGCCCGTTTACATCAAGAATGCTAACTATAATTATAACTATTTTGTTCATCATCTGGAAAATTCCAATGATATTGTTACTCTGTGTCGTTATTGCTATAGTTGTGGTGTGGACACTGCTATTCTTTTACATTTAGAATGATTTTTACAACTATATCTTTATTGTTATCATTATAGTTATTGTCCTTGGTGTGAACGGGCCTTAAAAGGCAAGTTAAGCAACTTCTTGATCATTGAACTGCCCTATTAAAGCAATATCACACTCGCAATCATGCAGATGTTCTGTACTTGTGTGATGCCGCTAGTATCAGCACTGATCACCAAATAAACAAACTGAACATATGAACAGATGCTGTTCATTGTTATTGAACCCCCCACCTAAATGTCCTAATTTGAAGCCTGGCAGTATCACAGCACATTTTAAACTGCACTAAATGACCATTTCATCCTGCCGATCTCAGAAGGTCAGCAATGCGTTTGCCTCAGTATTAAAGCTGAGCTCTCATGGCCTTCCCCAAGGGTCTGTTGAATAACGCCTTCCACCAGTATAACTATGTATGAACTGCAGGCAGCATAAGAGAGTTCAGAGGAGCATAAATCATCGTGGCCGTATGGTCGTCTAATAGAGCAGATAAGATCAGCGTGTGTATTAATGCAAGACTAATTACCTGACTGAGGACATTACTGCAGCTGTTCCGCAGGTAAGCCTTGCGCAGGAGGTCAGTGCCTCTGCTAAAGTCTTTATCTGCCGCTGTTATGGCTCTCATGAGGTTAGACTTACTCTTACTTGTCGTCTGTAGCATTAGCCAGATGTGCTGTGTCTTGTTTAATGACGCCACTGTAATAAGTACAAGGCCTGCTGGTTATGTAAGCCAGTGGTTCTCAGCTATTGGGTCGTGACCCAAAATTGGTTTGCAGGCATGGTTATTATAGTTAATTAAAACTATTTAAAAAAAAAAAAAAAAAAGTTTAACTTGATGTACTAAAATAACTAAAACTGTATAAAAACAGTATAAAATAAAAACCAGACTTAAAAAAAAAAATGCTGGGATAAAAAAATAACCCAAGTTGGTGTGGTGCCAAATTCAAATATTGTTTAAAAATTACTATATTGCTTCCTTAAAATGAACCCAAAATAGGTTGGAAATTAACATTTATTAATGTTTAATAAATAATAATTAAATAAACATTTTAATTACTTATTAATAAATGTTCACTTTTGATTATTACTGTTGCCTCTAGTAATTATGTGTCTGATTTTTAATTTCCAACCTATTTTAGGTTCATTTTAAGTCAGCCATATAGTAATTTTTAAACAATAGTTGGGTTAAATAAAACTACCCAGCAGGTTGGGTCAAACATTTAACCCAACCGCTGGGTCAAAACAACCCAAATGCTGGGTTTGTCCATATTTAACCCAACTTGGGTTGTTTTTAACCCAGAATTTTTAGAGTGCACAAACAATAAATGAGCATTGTGATTATTTTTAGAATTTTGTTGTACATTTTTCTGAAAATTGCCCATGCAGAATGTGTCACTATGATGTGTATGGCTTCCAGGGTGTTGCTATGCAGTTGCTAATATGTTCTGAGTCTGGAAGACCACCTCAAACCAGTCAAGACCACCACAGACTGGTTTACGTTAATGTCAACGAATTGCACTTAGTTTAGCAAAAGTGAGGAGATATGTATGATTTTTCGTGTGGATCTGACATATGCAAGGAATTGATTTGTAAACAGGAGTGTTTGGCCTGGCACAGTATATGTGTGTTCAACATGTTAACAGCCTGACTGCTGAGTTGTCTCTCCTTCAAGCCCATTCAAAACTACAGCAGTGCCCCCGTCTGGTCATTCTTAGTAAAACACACTGACGTAAGCTCTACTCAATGTATGTTCAGCTCTGACATTTGAGCCGGCTGTCAAAGCATAAAAAAGCCCTCTGCTTTTCATTAAAAACCCACTTTGTTCATCTCAGTGTCATTTTCATATCACAAGATTCACTCTGTCCTAAAGTTCAAGATATCAGAAAGGGACGTTTCTTATCTCTGCGCTCCCTCCCCCTCTATCTCTGCAACTATCAATCTATCTATCAATCAATCAATCATTCTTTAGCTCTATTCAATTGACGAGACATTTTAAAGCCACAACGAGAATAATTGTTCTCTTCTGCGGTCATTGTGTGAAGGCGCTGGACCAAAGAGGAACCTCTGCTCTGCCCACTTACTACAAAACCTGCCCTCTGCTCTCTTGCCTTCCCTTTTAGTGTGGGCATTCATGGAAGATCGGTGCGGAGAGGGGTGGGGTGGGGGCTACATAAGAGGTACGGTATCAGCCAACGGACTCTTATTTACCCCCGTCAATCTCCTGGCAGGGGGATAGTGCTGTGGATCTATTGATCACAACTCAGTGGAGCAGTAATCCTGCAGACTTGATTGATTCCGACTGTTGTGTAGGCCTCAGTGCTCGGCCCAATCCTCAATCCTTCTGTTCTAGCTCTCATGCAGCATTGATATGCATGACAGGAGGCCGAGGCTGGGGCAGGAAGCAGAGAAGGGTATTAAGTGAGTATACAGGGCTTGAGAGTTAGCTGAGGTGAGGCCAAGCTTTAGCGCTGAAAGAGTTTCTCAACAGACGTGGCATCTGACTAGTGCTGCTCTGATGCACCCCTATCAGCTTTTACTTCAACTTTTGTGTCTTCCAGACTTGATTTTGTAGAATAAATTAAGTTGGATTTCCCCCCCTTTTTTTTGTTATATTGCACATCGATATACCAGTGCTTTGATTTGCCTGTAAAGCACTGCAGTACATACATATTGTGCATTATCTAATTTCACTTTTTTATTAGGAGTATGTTTGTTTGTTTTTGTTTTTAATTAGTGGTGCTCTCTAATGATGGGAAAAAGAGAGGGTGAATTGAGTTCTGGAAATCTCACAAGATGGATCTGAGCTCAAATCACCCATATCAAAGACTATTACAAATGAATGGGAGAAACTGCAACATACAATATGACGGAATACGTTCTGCCTTCTAAATAAAAGAGCCAATCGCTGATTGGTAAAGTCATTGCGTCACTGCAGCTGCTGTTAGAAGCTCCAAATCCCAACCTGAGACTTGCGCTTAGGACTGCACATGCACATTGGCTGGTCTAGCCTGAAAAATACACTTTTTTAAAGCTATATAAACATAAGAAACAACATTTATAGGGCAGTGCATGTGATTTTGTTGCTGCTAAGCCAAGGCTCATTGATGCATGTGGGGAGCGAAGGCTGGCCCGTGTGGTCCATTCCAACAGACGAGCTACTGTAGCTCAAATTGCTCAAGAAGTTAATGCTGGTTTTGATAGAAAGGTGTCAGAATACACAGTGCATCACAGTTTGTTGCGTATGGGGCTGTATAGGCGCAGACCAGTCAGGGTGCCCACGCTGACCCCTGTCCACCACCAAAAGCGCCAACAGTGGGCACGTGAATATCAGGAAATCAATTTTTTTATCACGTTTTCTTTTACATCACGTGGATGGCCGGGTGTGTGTGCGTCGCTTACCCGGGGAACACATGGCACCAGGATGCACTATGGGAAGAAGGCAAGCCGGCAGAGGCAGTGTGATGCTTTGGGAAATGTTCTGCTGGGAAACGTTGGGTCCTGCCATCCATGTGGATGTTACTTTGACATGTACCATCTACCTAAGCATTGTTGCAGACAATGTACACCCTTTCATGGAAACGGTATTCCCTGGTGGCTGTGGCCTCTTTCAGCAGGATAATGTCCCCCACCACAAAGCAAAAATGGTTCAGGAATGGTTTGAGGAGCACAACTTTGAGTTTGAGGTGTTGACTTGGCCTCCAAATTCCCCAGATCTCAATCCAATCGAGCATCTGTGGGATGTGCTGAACAAACAAGTCCGATCCATGGAGGCTCCACCTCGCAACTTACAGGACTTAAAGGATCTGCTGCTAACATCTTGGTGCCAGATACCGCAGCACACCTTCAGGGGTCTAATGGAGTCCATGCCTCAACGGGTCAGGGCTGTTTTGGCAGCAAAATAACATGTGAAATCTGTGTGGGGAAATCTTTGGCCATCACACGAAGTTCCCAATCACATAGATACCTATTGAAATGGCTGGATTTTGCTTGTGAAAATTCAGAAAATAGTGAATGAGACTGCAACTTTAGAAGATGGAAACTTTTAAACATTCTATTCTAGTTCAAATTCCTCTAATTTAAATCAGTTCATACTCATTAATTAAACTCTGGATTTTGTGCGACCCTTGTATCCTAGCTTATAATGGATAAGACAGTCTGTTTGCAATTACAGTTGTAGCTGTTTATCTGTGTTCAAGTAATGGTCATTGTAGGTCTGTCACAGTTGCCTCAGGCAGTGTTCAGCAGGGCTGTTTATTTGCATGTGTGTGTTTATGTGTGTGTCTGGACCTTTCACAGGCCTGACAGCTGCTGGGGGTTGGTTTTAAATCCAGCTTCTCTCCAGAGCAAAGTGGAAAAACCACTGAACTACTTGAATATATGTTGGGTTTAGCAAGTATCACTTTGCTAGAGCACAAAAAGTTTTTTTTTTTTTTTTTTTTTTTTTTCTGGCTCACATCGTCAGCAGTGTGCCTCGAATCACTCAACCAGAGGTTCCAAATGGACAGAGACCTAATTTCAAATAAGAATTCAAGAAATAATCATCTAATTGCAGACAATAAAGCAATATGTACAGACTCTCATAGACTATAAAAGATCTTTTGTGCCATAGCCTTAAGTGCTCATACTGTAGAGCATTGAAGAATCCTTTTGAGATGATCATCTTCAGACACACTCATCAGCTAAACCAAAAGGAATGATTCATTTGATTCATGTCACACTCTCTAATCCAGTAAGATGGCCAAAAGAAGCACTCAAGCGAACAGTTTTTTACATAAACGGCATCTTTAACTAAAATTAATTAAAAAGAAGGCATGAATATGTATTGTAGTATCCCTCTGAATTCTGGACAGTGTGAAGTACAGTATAGGCTTTGCTCTCTGAGAGTTATCTCATCATAACAACATAATTATCACTATATAGGAATACTTTTTCACATAATCTTTGGGATGTGGTAGCCCATGATGCAAGTTATAGCCATGTGGTGTGTAGTGTTTTTAATAGTTTAGCCATGAAAATTGCAGAGGGTTTTAAACAGCCACAAGAGAGTAATTAGAACTGCCTTGATATCTAAAATTAACACGTTATTAAAATCCAGTGTACTGGACAGCCAATCGCTGGATGTATTCATGGATATAGATTTACACCAGCGTTCACTGGATAACAAACAGATGATTTGGTATATTTCTCTTTAAATGTTTTCGAAAGAATCTCTTGTGCTCGCAAAGGCTGGATTTATTTGATTAAAATCAGTAAAAATTGTAATATTGTGAAATATTATTAGAATCAAAAATAACTACTTTCTGTTTGAAAAAATAAATGACTCGAATGCTTTGTTTGCGCAAAAAACATAATTTACCACTTTAATTACAAAATAATATTATTCAAAGTGTGTACACGCAACAATGTCATCGCTCGCATAAACAAAACACATCTGTTGTGGTGCTCTCGTGAATGCAGGTTGCAGATCAATATTTTCATAAATGAAGTGGTACATTGTTTTTTGGGCAAACAAAGCACTCGCATCACTTCATAAAATTGAGGTTAAACCACTGGAGTCACATGGAGTACTTTAATGATGTCTTTCCTACCTTTCTGGGCCTTGAAAATGGTAGTTGCGTTGGATCTCTATGGATGGACAGAAAGCGCTCAGATTTCATTAAAAAGATATTCATTTGTCTTCCGAAGATGAACGAAGGTCTTACGGATGTGGAATGACACAAGGGTAATTAATTACAGAATTTAAATTTTTGAGTGAACTAACCCTTTAAAAGCTGCACAGGCCCTGTTCAAAATTCTGCACTAGATGTGGACTTGCAGTCCCATTGTCTTGGTTTGCTCACGACCTTGAAGTCCACAGGAGAGTAAGGTGTCCTATTTGTCATTTTAGGTTTCAGAAGGGTGCTCGTGAGCCTCTGTGCACACTTTTGTCAGGTTTGCACTGGTGCAGACTTCACAGCGGACTCTTACCCAAGAATCAGTGAGGCAAAGTGTAAATTCAGACGAGGCTAAGGGTTCCAGTTGGGACAGAGCAAATTCCAAGAGGTTTAGTTCTTGTTTCAGCATTTAAACATTGAAAACATACACACTTCACCTTTTGAATAAATGAATGGCAGCCTAATAATTTTCCCTCTCTCTTCGTTTGGTCTTCACTGTTAATTCAGGTGATTGGTTAATAGGTTTGCAGCCATTTAGCTCGTACCCTTTGTTCGTTTACAAAATTGCACCCAGATGGATGAGCAGCAGCAGCTGAATAGTTTATGGTGAAAGAAGCTAAAGGTGCAGAGTTCTCTTCGCTCTCTCTACTGCAGATGTGGACTCTGTTACCAACTGATTTATTTGAGCTGGACATCTGGTGCATTAGCATAGGGTTAATACAGTCCCGTTAAAGAACACACTCCCCTGTGGCCTACAGAGCACATCAACAATGCAAACACCAAATCTGGATAAGTTTCTTCTGGTTTTAATACAGTGCTAAGGGGAAATGTAGTGATGGACTTGTGTAGTAGACTTTGTTAGTAAAGTTGGTGATACATGGAGAATTGTGAGACGTTATCTGTCTGTCTGTCTCTTTGTTAAGCCCTATTTGCAAGGGATAGATTTCCCTGAGGAGATCAGGTAAATTTGTTTCACAGATGTACTTGCACTTGTAATTCTAATCCCGTGCGGACAGGAATTTCTGTGATTGCTTCTCCATTTCTTTTGACCTTCATAACGTCACTAAAGCTAACTTTTATTGTTCCATTTCCTAGTGCACCATATTAACTTTCTGAAAGAAATTATCCTAACACTTTATTTCAGTGGTCCACTTTTGACATTCTAACTACAAGTACCTTTGCAACTACATGTCAACTAACAGTCATTGGAATATTAATAGACTGTTTAATATCTTTATTTTGATGCTCCCCAACAGACATTCTAAGTAACTTTGCAACTATATGTCAACTTATTCTACTAACCCGAACCCAACACCTAACCTAACAGTCTACTAATACTCTAATGGGACTTAGTTGACAAGTAGTTGCAGAGTTGCTTATAGTTAGTAGAGTGTGTAAAGTGGACCATCGAAATAAAGTTTAAACATACTTATTTTCAGCAACAAGGCACTACATTTATCAAAAGTGACAGTAAAGACTTTTACATTGTTACTAAATACTATTTCAAATAAATGCTGTTCTTTTAAATGTTCTATTCATCAAAAAAACATCATGGTTTCCATAAAAATATTAAGCAGCACATCTGTTTTCAACATTAATAATAAGAAGAAATGTTTCTTGAGCGCCAGATCAGCAAATTAAAACAATTACTGACCGATCATGTGACTGCTTACATACTTCAAACTTTTAAACTCTTGTGTATATATCTTTTAATTATAAAAATCTTGATTTTTTTGCTGCCTCCTTGTGGTTGGGAGCATTTCCATTATGTTTGTTAAACTTTTGTTTGCTTTGTAAAAGTGCAATTGTGGGTTATCGTAGATGGTGGCTCAAGTACTGCTGGCATCCCATCAAATCTCAAGTGAAAATTAAAACACTCAGGCGAATCTGATCATGAACTGCTCAGAACAGGCACTGTAGTAGCGCCGTCAGGTATAAACCTCTCCATAATTATACATTGTTAAATTTACGCCACATATATAAATCTTGATTCATAATTTCAATGGGTTTTACAGAGCACATGACCTTCCAGATAATAGACGCCCCATCTTAGTAAAATCCCATCCAAATCTGTACATGACATCAATGGTGTCCTGTGTCAGTGGTTGCCAAATTGAGGGTATGTGAGGTGACAGAGGAGGTACGTGAACAAAATGCTGAGTTTTGACTTTCATTTAATTCTGCCCACCTTAAAATAACACTAAATCGAGCATGTATTTCTAACAGGCAAAATGCTGTAAAAGGTCAAATACATGACAGCCAATCAAATGATCTTTTGTTGTCAAAACTGACTTTATCCGCACAAAAATATGATAGGTTGTGTGCAGAGTATGCTTAGCTTTAGCACTACATTACTGTCGTAAAAATTAATATCAATTAAAATTGAGAAATCAATATTTTTAACCCAGCCCTAGTCAGTATTATTTGCTCTATTTTGCAACGAAATGATAGTTCCAATGGAAGGTGAATCATGAATGAATCAAGAGAGTCATTAGCTATGTTTCCTTCACCCTGTTTTTATGCGCATTTTGAAGTATCTCATCAGAAACGAGTGATTGAAATGCCAATTTTTTAAAATAAATAAATAAAAAATTTGCAAAAAAGTTTTTACGCTCGCTTGAGGTGGTTTTTGACTTGTGCAAAAAAGAGTCGATGCGAATAACAGGAGATGGAAACGCATTTGCCCAATAAATTCTGGTGTATAGCGAACATTAAACCCACGTGACTAATCGTCTGTTTCTGCTGTTGGTTACTAGGTTGCCAATACCACCGTCATCCGCTCGAACAACTTAATGGAAACGCACCTAATTCGCATTTGTTTTTTTGCGAACTTTGAAAAGATTCGCTTCACGTTTAGATGGAAACCCAGCTAATGATTCAATGACCCATTCATAAATAAAGCCAGTTGCTTTGTTGCTGAATGAATGAATGATTCAATGACTCACTCATTAAGACAGTGACTTACTGCCACCTACTGGCAGTTTTAGTTAAATATTAAAAAATATCACTTTGTTTTTACCATCATTGCATATTTCTCTATACATTTTTTATTTAAAACATTATTTATTTTATAAAGGTATTTATAAAGGTAAAAAATGCACTGGAAAATCAATTTAAGGGGGGCAAATATTGTCCCTTAATGGAAAATGTGTGACCGCAGTCTAAGCAGAAGCGAGGAGTTACGCAGATGGATGTTAAATCACTCTAAAAAGTTTGGAAACCACGGTCCTATGTTAATAAATATAACTCAAATGACGTTTTAAAAAACTAATCCCTAAATCAAATAGTGTTTTTCATTCTCTGTTGCTCTCCAGTGCTGTGCTTTTAAAGGTTTTCTGGCTCCCTGTGTTTCGCTGGCTGTGTTGTCGCTGGTTGGCATGATCATACAGTCGCCTCACCAGGAGGGTGCTTTGTTTCTTTGCTGTGTGGTTCCCAGGCTGCGTATAGGCAGAGCGGCACTGTGCCGTTTAAATGGGAGCAGCGAACCCCCGTCCGTGCTTATCTGCTCTCTCGCAGCAGTGCTGTGGCAGGGAGCTGCTGGCTCATTAGAGCAGCAGGCAGCATATCCCACACTGCCTGCACGGGTCTCACTCATATGTCATCACTGCCAAGGGCCCGCAGCCGCCACTAGTCATAGAGCTGAGACGAGATTGTGGATGACGTAATGTCAACAGCTTTTGTTGGTAGGGGAAAAAAACTGAGAAATGGTGGATGGATTTGTTTTGAACAAATGTTTTGTTTTGCACACCTTAGAACATTCGTCAGCCAGTTAGAATCGAGCATTCAACAGCCCAGTTTATATCATTTTATTTAGTACTTTAGCTTCACTATACACCATACACAAGGACACCAACACAACAATATACATAAAAAAGATATAAAACAATTAAAACAATGTCATTCCAATGTGTACATATACAATATATGCATACATATCCACACCTACTCATATTCATGTCTCAACATTTAAAGGGATAGTTCACCCAAAAATGAAAATTCTGTCATTAATTACTCACCCTCATGTCACTCCAAACCTGTATGACTTCTTTGAAACACAAATGAAGATGTTTTTGATGAAATCTGAGAGCCTTCTGTCCCTCCATAGACAGCCTATGCAATTAAACCTTTGACGCTTCAAAAAGTTCATAAAGAGATCATGAAACTAATCTAAAAGTATTGAAAAAATAAAAGCAACTTACACTGACATATCTTAAATTAAGTCAGTGCCATTATTTTGTCTCACACCAGATTCATCCCAGTAATGTTTTTTTTTTTTTTTCTAAGGCATGTTTATAAATGTTACTTAAATGTCCTAATTGAACTAAGGCCTAATCCTAGCTTAATCTAAGCCCTATCTGTGAAACCAGGCCAGTATGTCCTAATATAGACTTTTTATCTCATAATTCCAATTTATATTTAAATTATGATATGGCTGAAATGAGCTTCCATTCATATGTGACAAAAAATGGTTTGGATTGCAACAGAAGATGATAATACAGGCTTCTTCCAGCATGTGAAATTTCCTCAGAGTGGACAAATGGCCTCGGTCAGTGCGGCTTTCATCTTAAAATAATATGGTACAAGCATAAATACAAACACTCAATACTAAAGATCGATTCGTTACACATCCCGTTAGCTCTTATTTTCACTCCAGAAATACACACAGAATCACAATTTCACTGTGGAAGGACAAAACCAGCATGTAATCGAAATAAAACACTAATAATACCACGCTCACATGTGTCCAATTAGCTGTATGGTTTCTGTTTTGTTTGTTACTGTGTGCGTGTACATATGTGGTTAAAGTAATGTTTTGCAGATTGATTGCATTCTCTGCTGGCTTAAAAACATTCCAGTTATTGCCATTGCTTTTACACAGTTGTTTTAATGCATTAGCTGTGGTCCAGATTGAAGGACGTCTTAGACTGATGGATGGATTTGACCAGGCCCCTGCAGTTACTTCAGCATGAGAAATGGCGCAAGCCTGGTTGTGTGCGTATCCATATTTTTTTTTGTAAGTCCGTGTGCTCTGTATACACTATAGGGTGTGAGGTTCTGAGAGTGGTAGCAGATGTGGACAGCATGGAGGTAGATACGAGGCCATTTGGGCCTTGGGCCTGCTGGGTGGACGTGGTCCAGAATGGCAGTGACTGTGGCTCCCCTAACCCAAACACAGCAGATTAGAAGCTGATGAGGGAGAGAAGGCTATGGATGGAAGCCAACGGCTTGTCTCATCCCCTCAACTGTTAGAAAAGGGATTGATGGTTAGCAGCTAGGGTAATCTGTGTGTGGATGATCCAGATAGCTGCCTCAGCTAAACACAGAAAGAGAGAATGTGCGGCTAAGGCCAGAAAATACATAATGAGATCTTTCAGATAATAAGGCCAAAATCAGCTATGAATGAGTTATTTATTTATTTATTTTCAAACTATTAAATTCAGTTGCTATTTATTTTTAGGTATAATAATCAACACTCAAATACAAAAAACATAAATAAATTGCACACAAGGCAGGTTTAATTAGGCCTATAAAATTATTACTCCAATTCATTTTTGAAATATAATCATTTACACAGTTACTGTCATAACTTGATTCAATGAACATTTTTTAAACATATATTAAATAATTAAGACATTACTGACAGGTAAAGTAAATAAAATGAATATATAAGCTAATATAGTCTATATATTTAGTGAAATGCTCCCTCTAGTGTTCATTTCTCTAGTGAACTAACATGCTGTGGACACTAAATGACTTGCCTGAGGTAAACGTGATGCTACGTGAGATATTATTCTCAAGCTGTTTGTCTTTCCGCGGTTGAAACATTGGTTGAGAGATTACACGCATATCTAGATTGTGTGATTTTTTTTTTCCCAAACCAGTTCAGCGGAAATCCCGCACAGCAAACAATTTCATTGGCTGAGGTTACAGTGATGGGAAGGTTTAGGGATCAGTGTTTGATGTAGGCAGTCGTCACTGTGATTGACATGACCAATGAAATCTTTAGAATCGGCTTCAGGGCGGGATTTCTGCTGAACTGGTCTAGATCGTCTGTTCTTCTTCTTCTGCACTTGTGGCGGTTAGCAAACATATATATATATATATATATATATATATATATATATTGGATAGTCCAGTTTACTGTAACATTTACTGTGATATTCAATTACTCATAAATGATATACTGTTGACTGCATGATAGTATAGAATTACTGGAAAATAGAGGTAGAAAGAGGAAGAACTAGGATATTAATAACCAAATCTACATCAACCCGAGGAGCACCAATGGTACAATGTCATGATGCTAACTGCTACGTCACAGCTTCAACAATAATTACCCATTATTATGCATGTGCAAAAAGAGAAAGCATAATTATTTCTGTTTTAAAGACTGCAAATATCCCAAACTAATGCCAAAACAATAGAAGAGCTTTTCTAAGCCATCATGAACTTTTTTTTTTTTTGTTAAGGTCACATGCAAATTCAATTGATGTAATAAATGCATGAAGATACAGCGTGATCAGAATCTGCCTACATGACTTTAAAGGGATCATTAATTGCCTTCCATCATGTTGTTCTATCAGGGGCTTTTCAAGGCAAGGACACTTGAAGATGATCTTCATTCCCTTGATAGGCAGCAGATGGAGGGCTCCAAGGTGGCTCCTCCTCTATTGCAAAGGGTCATCTGATCCATTTGCAATATGAACAGTAGTTTTCCAGGAACCTCCAGAAGTCTCCATGGGAAATGTTGAAAAGAGATGCCCTTGGCATGTGTGTAATCACAGTTTTGGCAACTTAATTGTTAATGGGTTGATCTAAATCACACTCACATCAGTAGTTGTTTGGAAAGTTTCCACATAATAAAAGCCGGCCGATACGGTGCTTCATTTATATGCAGTCATAACTCCAGATACAACATGCCCAGCAGGCACCATGGCACCAACTCCTGTGTTTTGTGCCATACAATGATCCATGTAAGTAATATGGAAATATAGAGCCATGGAAATATGGACTGGTAGATGAGTATAACCATAACTCCATCTAAACCACTTTGCTGAATAGTTTAAGATTTGTACGAGTTGAACATCCTGCTAACTAAAGACTCAACCAAACTATTATTAGCTTGACAGATTGGCTACTTTCAGGTTTGCCAAACTACAATGGTTAACTACACCATCTGGGCCCCACATGATCCTTCAGAAATAATTATAATATGCTGATTTGGTGCTTAAGAAATCATTCTTATTATTATCAATGTTGTTTTTCAACAGTAGTTTATACATTGTCATCATATTAAATTCATTTTATTATAGTAGATATTTTTCTCCCAGTAAACTTGTCAGCACAGAGTATCTTTGATAGTAGGTTTTATAAAGGAATAATGTTGTTTTCATAGGGCATTTTCAATATTTCAGCATTGATCTGTATTAACGTAGCCATGGTTTGTTTTCTTACACCTCAGAGAACTGAAGTTCTTCTCTTTGCTTCGACCTTGTGTAATTTACAGCCTTGTTAACAGGGAGTTCCTTTGCACTAAGAAGCTTTTCATTTTAAAGCAACCACCACATTTTAATGTCGGTACCCCACAATTATGGACAGGAAGGGCTCCCAGTTTTCCACATTATGAGCTGCATTAAAGCAGAATCAGCTGGGCTTACGCTGCCAGCTCTATTTTGGAAGCTGTTTTTTCATGATCAAATCTGAGTTGGCTCACTGCCTCTTTCTATTCAGCTCATTCTGTGAGCATTACGCCATTACAACTGTCAGTCATTTCCCAGCATAAAAGGCTTCATTTGAAAGGCTCAATGAAAATCTCATATCTTACATGAAACAGCCTTGATTTATGTCTTTCCTTTGCTCTCTCTGAAAGGCATAACGGTCCTGCGTGGCTCAGATACAGCCTTTCAACATGCAGGCGGAGACACAGGAAATTTGTATGTTGTTTTTTCGGTCTCATGTTTTTGCTCAGTCAATATCTGCCAACAGCAGGTGGGAGGAACAAACTGCAAAAGAGGGCCACAGAGGTTGCACCTCAAAATTGTGAGGGATGAAGGGGTTTTGTGTGTGTTTTTTTTTACCCAGAGTGCCCCACAGACACGTCCTCTCTAACTACTCTAGACTTGAGGGGTCTAACTGAGGGTGAAATGAGAAGAAAGATAATAAATTGCTGGAATGTCCAGGCCACCTTGAATGCAACTACTTCTATATCTAATATTGACAGCAGTCTGCTAGGGCCCTCATTGGCCACATACACACTGTAGCTAAATTTGGTTGTCAGTTCACCTTTAGTGCTTAATCCTGTTCTGTGCACACAGTTCAGTAATTTACAGGAGTGACAACCGCATTTACAAAAATCACAGGGAAAGTGGTACGAGCCTGATTTGTGTCGTCAGATCAAGCAAATCAGCAAACTAGAACAAGCCCGTGAAATAAATGAAATAAAAAGGAATTGCTTTACGCTAAAATATTGCTCACTTTAATGTCTCCGTAAACTTGATCGCTTTATGAGCCAAGCCTAAAGTCTCCATGAAATCAAAATTGAAGTTTTTTTGGCTTTTAGTATGAATATGTTAGCCTTTCTGTTATCGATAAGCGAGTGTGCTCCAAAACAATGACAAAATCCGCATTTAGAAGATATAAGCGTTCAAAACTTGCAGTGTCTCACTTCCGCCAATATGATATTTGCTCATTGCGACTCATTTTGCTTTCCATTGGGGCGAATGAAGTCTGGTTTTGTGAACACAGACACAGTCTGCTCCGATCCAGACACAACAACACAGAGTGGATCATATGCTCAAGTCGGCGCAGACCACAGAACATATCAGACCCTTTTGAATTCCACGCAGAATGCTGTATTTTAAAATGTTATGGAGGAGATTAGGAGGAGAAACGGTTAGAAGTAAACTGAGGCTTTACCGAGCTCAACAGCTCTGGCCGAACTGTGATGTAAGCAAAATGCTACTGGCTATTTTAAAAAAGGGGAGGAGCTGCTCGATTATGTCCCGCCCTGTCTTCCTGTTTCAGTGAAAATTACGTCACATTGAATAATGCTGCGCAGTTTAACTTTAAACAACAACCCCAAAAACGCTTAGAATTAGTGGACATGGCAACACTGTGAGTGCGCTCTATGTAGCAGCCTTTAAACAAAACATGATGCCTCCGTCGACTGTGCTTTAGTTAAAATTGCTAAACACAATGAGTCTTTTGTCTCTGTAATATTACTTTAGTCAGAATAGTGGATACTAAACACACTAGATGCCAGATTGTCACTATGGTTACCACGGTGCAATCATTTGCAATCATGCGGGACTGAATTTCCTAAATTCAGTCCCGCATTTAAATGCGGTTGTCACTACTGAAACTTTAGTGTGTACGAGGCCAATGTGATTTTTATATCCACAATGTGACTTTATATATGACTTAATCACAGTGTGGCTTTAGTTTGATATCTCACAATATCAATTATATATACTGACTTTACATCTCACAATTTCAACTATATCTCCTAATTGTGACTTTATATCTGACAGTGTGACTTTTTTTTTCTTATTTATAACTTTTTACACTCTTAAAAATAACGGTCCTTTGGCATTGATGGTTTCACAAAGAATTTTTAATATACATAGAACCTTTCCATTGCAAAAAAGGTTCTTTATTGTGGTATAGTGGTAGTCCACTGTATGAAGAATTTTTGGGTATAATATGTCCAGTTTACTTTATTTTGCTATCCTCACTTACATAAATGAACATAAGTGTCCTGCACCCACTAGTAAAAATATATCAAAAATATCAAAAATGTCTGAATGATTTTTGTTTTGACTGTATGTATGTAAGATGGAAATGAGGATCTTCAACCAAAACTTTTTTAATTGTTTTGTCCATCTAGTGTACGTTGATATAAAAAAATTATAATATATATATATATATATATATTTTTGAAGTTCAGTAAGAAATCCAGTATATGTATTTGAGTACATTTTAACAAATTCAGACAAAATATTTTAACATTAAGAAGCCTAATTCTGGGCATGTTATATTGAGGTCTTGAGACTGAGGAAAGACACTGCATGGGTCTAAGGCGTGAAGATCATTTCCAGCACAATTCTCTGGTGTATTTTTAACAGAAAATGTTGCATATTGCCACTCACTATGTTTCTTTGCTACAGTCTATAGTCAGTAAATTAACCATCAACAGGGAACTGCATGGCGGGGGGGAATCAGGTGTTGGTCTAGAGAGAAAAAAAAAAAGATACCCCAAAAGCCCAGGGCCATCTACACCCCTGATGTGAGGGGAGTGGTACAGGCTTGTTTTGGCAGAGTTGAGTGGTTGACAGCCTGAATCTCTTGCATGCTGCTGACAGAGGGGAAGAAATGCAGGTTCTCAGGTCTGTGCCAGGCAATGGAGGCCAACAGTCAAACAGCTGTGATGCTCCATTCAGAAGCCCAGACTCTACTGCCAGGCTGCCACCATGTTCAAACCATGGCCCTGTTTGCCAGTAGCACCAGGTGCACCTAGAAAAGTCTTCTTGAAGGACATGGAAAGTGTGTCAGTTGAGAGTTAAAGTCTCTGTTTTTAAAGCGCTTGTAAATGCAGCAAAATCCACTGAGTCAAACCAAATATTTTATAATGAATACGATTTAGCGCTCTTTTTGATTTCGTTGACGTTTGAGGTTTTAGATAAATGCTGCTTCAGATGGTCTTGATTAACCAGTGGTTACCATTTGTAGCATACACTCAAAGGATTCAAAATATTTAATCTTTTAGTTTTTTGAAGCACTGTAACGGATAAATCTTGCCAGTTTCAATGTCCTGAAAAAACATAATTAACATAATTGTCAATACAAGTTTATGTAGTTTATTTTGGGACATTTATTTATCCATGTAATTTTAATATTTTTATGTTTTGGGTGAACATTTGTTTATTTATCCATGTCATTTTATGTATAAAAATAATAATAATAATATATATATATATATATATATATCCCTAAAAACCTTTTTTTTCCCAACACACACATACATGCTTGTATAAGTGGTTTACAGGGACTCTTCATAGGCATAATACTGTACAATAATAATATAATACTGTTTTTATATTGTACAAACTGTATATTATGTCCCTTAACCCTAACCTTAAACCTACCCATCACAGAAAACTTTTGGCACAGGACACAGGAAGTGTGTAATACTAATGTCATTATACATACATATCCCTCATAAACCATACAAGAACGCACACACACACACACACACACATGCATGTTGGGTTTCCATGTTTTATGTTTTATGTTTTAACCAACACATCACAAAAAACTTTCTGCATTTTAACATTTTCAAAAACCCTCATATAATATGATTTATAAGCTTTTTTCATCATGGGGACCAAAAAATTGACATTTTGTCTCCACAATATAGGGAATACCTGAACCACAGACACACAACAATAAATATAAAATTAAATCAATAATAAATATATCTTTCCTGGGGCATTATAATCACCTTGAGATTTTAGGGCTCCCCCAACTACAAAATCCTAATTTAAACCCAGATCAGCCACTTCTAAAACAAATCTTTGTGCGCCTCTTCCCAATTTATAGGCTTACTGTATAGCTTATGAGCTAATTTCCCATAGAAAGTCATAGTAATTCATCTCTCTCAGTGTAAAACTATAAGGCATGCAGAATAACATGCATACATCAACAGTATTACCCAAGTACAGTATATCATTATTGAACTGTTTTCAAGTGGTCAATACAAACTACATTAGCCCATTAGCCCAACAGTTGAGCTCATTGCGTGTCATGGCAGTTTGCCAGGCGAAATATCATTTCAGGGGAATATTTTGTATAATTAGGTAGCAATTTATTATTTGACCTGTTTGTGTATGACAAGGCTTTAACATACATTTAATTTGACAAATATGCTTAGGATTACGATTTTAGAAGTCACTGGAAAATTACCCCACAGTGCTCACTGTATGCAGTGATTTAGCCCGGCTGTGGTCAGAAAAGTGCCGTAATCTCTAAAACGCTCAGCCCACCCAATGACTTCTCTGTAAGGAATGCTTCTGTCCAAGGCTGCTAGTAATTAACCAGCATTTATTACAAGATTTATGTAGTGCGGTTGCTTTATTTTTAACTCTCTCAAGTTTATCCATACTCTTCTGACATGACATAACAGCTGGGTTCAGCTAAAGCTATGACTTTGCACATAGGGTAGCTGGAGAGTAATTGAAGGGTGATGTAAAGTTTAATAAACATGCTAAGTGATCTTGAGCTCCCTTTGTTCCGGTTCCAACATTAGTTTCCACAAAATTCCCACATGGAACATGCAACCGCACAGTTATATAATGCTCTGCATTAGATTATCATCTGCATAAGGGCCTATAGATGACTTTGAGAAGGTTGTGCTGATGAGGCATTTACACTTATAATTACTTATTTGTAGGTGTTTTAAAACAGTGTTCACTCTTCTTGGAAGTATTCATGTTTTGTTGTTGTACTCCACTGAACCACAGAGGATCGACTTGGCTTTTTAAAACTGATCGACAGAGAAACTTCAAATTGGTCAAAATGTATGTTTATTGAACATAAAATAACAATTTGCTGAAGTTCTTACCCTCTTCAAGTCAGTGTTTTGTAAATGCCAGTTTTAGCAGTAACAGATTTAGGTTTGTGTGGACGGGTAACTGCAAAATAACATGTGTTTCTAATGTGGCGTGTTTGGATAATGCCAAACAAGCTGTTTAGTCTCATGACTAAAAATGTATAAAATCTACTTTAAGATGGTTTGAGAATCTCTCAAATGCTTTCTGGCAAACCAAAGCTGAGATGTAAAACAGTATGACATCTTGTTCACAGTGGTTTTCTTTTTGCCACTTTCCAATAAAACTGTGGTGCACCCGGCTATACATCAATACATACATATACATGTTTACATTATGCTTCAATCCCATCCAGCTCATCCAACACGAGCTGTTGTATGTAGTGCAGCAGGAATCAGAGTTCACTGACCACATGACAAGAGTAAGTGATGAGATGACTGACAAGACCATGGCGGAGGTTTCGTTGCACAACAGAGTTCAGCACCGCCACTCCCTATTCGCAGATTACATGTGATCACAAAATCAAACGCGATTTCAATAAAAATACTCTCCGATCTTGCCCACTGAAGCTTGTAACTCCTTCAGAGTTATCATTAACCTGTAGTCTCCTCCTTCCATGGTCATTTAGTTTTTGAGAGCAGCCTGATTTAGGTAAATTTACAGCTGTGCCACTTTCCATTTATTAATTATAGATTTATCCCTATAGGGATATTCAATGACTTGGAAATCATCTTGTATCCATCTTCTTTCCAATTACTTTTTCACAAAGTTACAAAACATAGTCATAGCAGTTTGACCTTCCAAATACAGGAGTATTTATACTACAATCAATGAAATCCTCTTGATTGCACACAGATAATATTCATCAACTAATGTGACAAAACCAATAAGCTGCACCAGTGATAATTTTAAGTGTGTCATATCAAAGGGAATGAATCAGTTATTTTGAATTATATATCAATAATTATTTCAGATAACTTTGTGGAGATCTGTATAATATGGAATACCACTTCATCTCAAAAAAAGGTAAGTGTAAAGAAATTAGTGTTACATTGAGTTGCATTTGCAGATATAAAGTCAAAATTATGGGGCAAAGTCACAACTGTAAGATATAAAGAAGCAGTTTACCTTCTTTTTTTTCATTTTTTTTTTTTCATTTTTGGAGTATTATATTATATTATATTATTTAAAATTAGGTCCACTGTGTAAAAAGTTTTTATTCAAACAAACAAAAAACAAACATTTATTCAAAAAATTCACAAAAGGTCTAAATTTTCATTGAAGTAAAACACTTGAAAATGGGGGGGAAATGTCATTATGAAATAAAGGTTTTTCTCTAATACTCGTTGGCCACAATTAATGGCACTCTTTTATTCAATACTTTTTGCAACCTCCTTTTTTTGCCAAGATAACAGCTCTGAGTCTTCTCCTATACCTGATGAATTTGGAGAACAACTGACATGAGATCAGAAATCATTCCTTCATACAGAATCTCTCCAGATCCTTCAGATTCCCAAGTCCATGTTGATACACTCTTCTCTTCAGTTTTCTGTAGTGTTCAGGTCAGTGGACTGGAATGGCAGAAGCTTCATTTTGTGCTCAGTGACCCATTTTTTGTTGATTTTGATGTTTGTTTTGAATTATTGTCCTGATGAAAGATCCAACCACGGCCCATTGTAAGATTTCTAGCAGAGACTGTCAGGTTTTGATTTTTTTATCTGTTGGTATTTGATAGAATCCATGATGCCTTGTATCTGAACAAGATGTCCAGGACCTCCAGCAGAAAAATAGGCCCACAGCATTAAAGATCCAGCAGTATATTTGACCGTACACATGGGGTACTTTTTATCCATGTGTGCAACAAACCCATATCGTGGGTTTGCTGCCAAAAAGCTCTCTCTTTTTTTTCCTTTTTTTTTTTTCATCTGACCATAGAACCTGGTCCCAATTGAAGTCCCAGTAGTGTCTGACTACAGAATTTGACAGATTTTCCTTGAATTATTGCCCTGATGGTGGAAATGGGGGTTTTCAATGCTTTAGCTATTTTCTTACAGCCACTTTCTATTTTGTGAAGCTCAGCCATCTTTTGCTGCACATCAGAACTATATTCTTTGGTTTTACTCATTGTGATGAATGATTAAGGGAATTTGGCCTTTGTGTTTCCTCATGTTTATACTTCTGTGAAACAGGAAGCCACGGCTGGACAATTTCTTGCTCCTAGTCACCCTGGTGTGCTAAAAATTGTAAATATGAAGGGGAACATACTTCAGATATACTTTACTCTAGGGGTGCCAATAATTGTGGTCAATGTGTATTAGAGAAAAACATTAATTTCATAACGTGATATTCTCCCAACATTTATTAGTTTTTCTTCAATGAAATTGAATTGTTTTGAATGAAAGATCAAAAGGATAAACAATGCAGATTTCTTTTCACAGAATATTTTGACATTTACCAAGGATGCCAATAATTCTGACCACAACTGTATATATATATTAGTATAAACACTCAAAATTAATGTTTAAATGGGAAAACAGTTAAGGGTGTGAATACTTTTAGAAGACACTTTACATGTTAAGATATATGAATAATCGTATTACTCTAGTCATCATATGAGACCAGTGGAAAATTGGATTTTGGCTATTTATTTTTATTTTATTTTTTGGCTCTATCATGTTGTTTACCCTATTGTAGAACCTAAAACATGATTGTCCTTAAAAGTCTGTAAAGCTACGGGGTAGCTTCAGGTTACCTCAGCAGTCAACAGCATCTAGTCCTGCTCCAGTGTGAGTGACTCACATCATCAATCAGTCTGTAGACGGCTAATGAAAAATCCAGCAGAGGGTGGAGGAGGTTTGCCTTGTTGTAACGCAGAGCCTCAGGACAAATGAAAGGAAAACAACATTACCAATGAAATCTCAGAAACCACCATTCCTCTGACAAGCTGGAACAATAAAAGCTTTCCTCAAACACGTGAAATTCATCAGTTGGAGAGAAAATATTTCTTCTCCCAACATTAATCTAGGAGGTTTCGTTCTTATTATTCATCATTAATTTCGGCGAGGTATTGCCAAGCTAACACATCTCCCTGAGTAAATGAAATACGTCAGAAGAGTTCATTTGTATTAATGAGAGGTTGTAGCTCTGTTCGCTGCCCTTTATAACTTCCTTGCTTTCAGGGCTTTAAAAGAGGCTTCGTTTTGTCCCCAAAGCACCACCTGCTCACACAGAGGGCAAACAGACACTGATTCAACGGCACGGAGCGGCCCAACAGGGCAGAAAGATAGCAGCTAAAGTGCTTATTTCCTTAGTCTCTTTATCCTTTCCAGCACTGTGAGATATTGACAGAAAGTCAGTTAACTCTAGCCAGTGGCAGCTGCATGGATTTTGCATAATTAATTATTTATACCAAGCCAGACACAGTAATTACCATCCAGATGAATATGATATTCTAATCAGCCACGCTTTAATTTTAATTGCCCTCCAGCATCTAACTGTCAGCGGTGGCCTGGCGTGATGAAGTGAAGACTCACCGAAGTCTATTAGACATCTGCCTGAAGACCAGTGCCTGCGCTAGCCGCTATTTCTGCCTCTGTGCGTCGAAATCAATACAGCTAGCTTGTACGCAAGTGTATGTACGTGTGTGTGATCTCATCCATCTCGTTATGGATTGCCACTTCTGTCACAAATGTAAACCAGTAAGAAGATTTCAAGGAATGATGTTCATCTGGTGCGGTTTGTTTTGGACTGCTTTATAGCAAGGCGTTTTACAATAATATTCCGGTGACAGATGGTCTGCGCGAAGTATTAGCCAAACTCATATGGCAGCCGATGTATGTAGTCTGAACACTAGAGGATTATTGGATTTTCTCATTCGAGGACAGTATGGTAATTCATGCTGCGTCTGATGTGAACTTTATCTTATTCTCCTGAAATAGAGCTGAAATGCTGTCATGAGTCTTCAGCTATTCATAAACGCCTATTGTGTCGCTTCCTGTTTACAAGTAAAACTGTTGTTTATTTGTTTGTTTGTATGGCTGTTGGTTCTACAATGTGGATGAGGGATGAAAAATGTTAAAATTGGCTCACAGTGAGAGAGATGATAAGCAATGGCCTCAACCGCCTTGTCAGTTAGACAAGATATGGTAATACTGATGCCAGCAGTTAACAACAGACATTTGGTGTAGAAACAATTTTCACTCATAAATAGCTAGTAAATTTCACAAATAATTACAAATGGCAAATAATTACAAATGGCAAGTACCCTGTTGAAAAAACCAGCATATGCTGGTTAGGTATGACTTAAAGCATGGAAGCTGGTTTTAGCTGGTTTAGGCTGGTCCTTAGCTGATTTGAGCTGGTTTAAGCTGGTCAAGTGGTTTGTGGTTTTGCATTGTCCTGCTGAAATACACGAGGCCTTCCCTGAAATAGTCGTCGTCTGGAGGGGAGCATATGTTGCTCTAAAACCTTTATATACCTTTCAGCATTCATAGTGCCTTCCAAAACATGCAAGCTGCCCATACCGTATGTACTTATGCACCCCCATACCATCAGAGATGCTGGCTTTTCAACTGAATGCTGATAACATGCTGGAAGGGCTCCCTCCTCTTTAGCCCGGAGGACACGGCGTCCATGATTTCCAACAAGAATGTCAAATTTGGACTCGTCTGACCATAGAACATTTTTCCACTTTGAAACAGTCCATTTTAAATGAGCCTTGGCCCACAGGACACGACGGCGCTTCTGGACCATGTTCACATATGGCTTCCTTTTTGCATGATAGAGCTTTAGTTGGCATCTGCAGATGGCACGGCGGATTGTGTTTACCAACAGTGGTTTCTGGAAGTATTCCTGGGCCCATTTAGTAATGTCATTGACACAATCATTCCGATGAGTGATGCAGTGTCGTCTGAGGGCCCGAAGACCACGGGCATACAATAAAGGTCTTCGGCCTTGTTCCCTACGCACAGAGATTTCTACAGTTTCTCTGAATCTTTTGATGATGTTATGCACTGTAGATGATGAGATTTGTAAAGCCTTTGCAATTTGACGTTGAGGAACATTGTTTTTAAAGGATTCCACAATCTTTCTACGCACTATTTCACAGCTCTGCCCGTCTTTACTTCTGAGAGACTCTGCCTCTCTAAGACATCCCTTTTATAGCTAATCATGTTACAGACCTGATATCAATTAACTTAATTAGTTGCTAGATGTTCTCCCAGCTGAATCTTTTCAAAATTTTTTGCTTTTTCAGCCATTTGTTGCACCCGTGCCAACTTTTTTGAGACTTGTAGCAGGCATCAAATTTGAAATGAGCTCATTTAGTCGATAAAAGTGTAAAAATGTCTCTGTTTAAACATTTGTTACAGTATGTTATTTGTGTTCTATTGTGAATAAAATATTGGCTCATGTGATTTGAAAGTCTTTTAGTTTTCATTTTATTCAAATAAAAAAAAACCGTCCCAACATTTCCGGAATTCGGGTTGTAATATTTAACTTTAAAGGGGACCTATTATGCAAAATTCACTTTTACATTAAACATAAACGTGTGTTGGCAGTGTGTGTACATAACCACCCTATAATGGTAAAAATCCACCCACTCCTCTTTTTTTTTTTTTTTTTATCCCGATAAACCATAAGCAGTGTCTCAGAACAAGCTGTTCGCAGATTTTGTACAAAGTGACGTCACTTTGAATGATTAAAAGGGAATGATTAAAAGTAATCTTGCCATATGGTTTGGCAGTTGGGTGAAAGATTACAAAAATGGTTTCTGAACCGGTTAGATGTGAATTCATTTAGAAATGGCCAATATTTTGTTAAAACTCATGACTTCAAGAGAATTCTGTCATACATAACTTTCTAAACTTCCATGTAACAGTTTATTTCAAGCTTGTTTTTGGTGTATTTCAGTGGTAAACTCCCTTGCTATCTCACCTTTCTCAACCTACAGTATTTGCCAAATTACTTTTATCTACATTCATTTGGTTTCATTTACCAGATGCTTTTCCTTCAAGTTAACTATAGATTAGAGCAACCTGGTGCTTTACTCAAGTGTACAATGTTGATGATAATGGACTTATAACTCGTAATGTGTTGTTCCAGCAGCTCAGCTGGTAGAACATGATGCTAGCAACACCAATTTCATGGGTTTGATTCTCTGAGAACAAACTTCCTGATTAAATGTGAACCTTGAATGCACTGTGAGATCACTTTGGACAAAATAGAGTATTTGGTAAATAAATTATTGTAAATGTCCACATGTCATGTGGTTCTTTTCCTTACCTAGGCAAGCAAAGCCTCAACCGCTATGCTACCAACACCCCAGAAGGCTCTTCCTCTGAGAATGGAAACAAACTTGACCTTGTCTTACTGGAATCTTCCTCTCATGTGTCTGATTATTTCTGTATCTCCTTCCCACAGTCTATCCTATTTACTGCAACCTCTTCACTCATCAATTCACAGTCACCTTCACATTAAATCTTTGTACCCTTTCACCCATCACCCTCACCTTAGTGATTACCTCACTTCCACCATATTGACTGGTTCTCAGAAATGACAGCATGATGGAAACATCAAATCCAAAAATTACCCTCAAATCTCTTGACATCTTCTCCCCCTGCAGTCTCAGGACCATTTCAGGCTATTTCTTTGTATACGCTGAAACAGCTTGATGTAGGATTTACTTTGAAACAGTTTTCACTCAGAAATTGCTAATAAATTTCACAAATAATTACAAAGAAATGACAAACAACTAGCATAGTGAATTAAACATAAAACTAAGTTGAAAGACTGAAATAGTATCTGTAGAATCTGTGTTTTATTTAAATTTACTTTGACTTTGGAAAATCATTTACAAAGAAATGTTTTATTCATGTTCCTATGTTTCCTTTCAATTCAGTTCTCATTTCTATAGTTATTAAGTTCTCCTTGTTTGTCACCTAGGTTACTAATTAATCCCACATGTATCTAGTTAAGTCCTCTGTGCATGTTTTGTACATTCCTTTGTCAGTTCTTGTCGCTATTTCAAGTGGTATGAGTTTCTTTCCCTTGTGTATTTTCCAGTATTATTATTGTTAAAGTGTTATTATTATTAAAGTGTTTGTCTTGGATTACTTGCGTCATGCAACTTCTTAGTACCACCATATATGTGTCAATATGTAGAAGACATTTATTTATTTATTTATTTATTTATTTATTTATCTATCCTCTTTCTATCTCAACCTCTTTGACTTACTTCAGTGTCCATAGAAAAGCAAATTCAAATGAACAGTTCAGAAGAACCGATTTAGCTAAACTATTGGCTTAATTTTGACACAAACTTAACATGCAACTTTTCAAAATAAAATCAAATATATTCTTAATTGTAACTGTGTTTTCCACATAGTTACTATTGAGAATATATTTGATTTTATTTTGAAAATCTGCCCCTTCCTCGTTGTACTGTAAAAGATGAAAGAGCTTTTTAGCAGTGGACTTATAAAAGTGTGAACTTAAAAAAACTAAAATGTTGAACTTTGCAATAGTGAGGAATCATCTCGTTATTCTGTGTAACCTCATGAAAACGCCTGAAAAAATGTTTCAGGTTGTTTTAAAGGAGTCAGCGGTGAGATTGAGTGTGCTAGCTATTGATCTTCTGCAGTAGTTCCCACTGATGGTGAACACAACTGAAGTTTGACTGAAGTTTCAGCTGTTTGAGTTTTGTAAAAGCATCTTCCACTCTTTCAGTCCACAGGAACAAAGACAGAGCTTAACTCAATAGTAATCCTGCCTCCAAGGCTTGAGCGCAGAGGTCAGGAGGAAGCCGATGAAATCTCAACTAGAGCTGAGGAAGATTGTATAGTTGTATAGGTAGGACACAGTAAAGTTTTTTGTCACCTGGGAAGAATATAATGAGAAGAAGCTGTCATTCATTCAACGAACTTCGAACTGAGGTGTTAAACAGGAAGGGAAGACTTGTTGGGGGTCTCATTGTCTGATTGCATGTAGCATTACAAGATGTTTTAGTTATAACAATATTTCTCCTTTTGTAAAATGAGCTTCTGCATATATAAATCCCACTCTAATGACAGTTATGCTGGTTTGATATCACTTATAAATGTCAGAAAGGGTCTCAATGGTGGTGATCATAAAGATTTTTATTCTTAAATCTTAAAAAAAAAGTGTGATTAGCGTTTCCATAACACATTTTTGTAACTAAAATGGTCAGGTTGGATTTCACTTACTATGACTGAACAGTCATACGGTCTTGGATAATGTAATGTTTTGCATCGCCTGAAGTATCTAGCATTTCATTATGCTTCTCTGTATGTTCGTTGAGTCTGATTGAAGCTCACATTGCCTTCATTAGGGCTCTGCTGCAGTAACCTTGCAATCCACCTCATTAATAGTGATTCATTTTCATCTGTGTTATTTGAAAGATCTGAATTGCAAAGATGACTCATAAAACCTCAGTGTGAACTTAATTTGTGATCAAACATCCTCATGAGAAGCGTGAAAGCATGACTTATTACTGAGAAGATCCTGACGGTTTTGGTCTAAAAAAATTTATATGAATTGTGTACTGTAGATTCACTCATTTGTATTTCACATATGTGATATATGAAATATGTTTTAGCTTCTATAAATATTCTATACGCTTCTAGAAATATCTTGCTGATAAACAACAGAATGTCTGCAACAATACAAGAATCACTGCAATAAAAATGACTGCACTGTTGTGTTTTTAAACAGAAAATCAATTTTGAAGTATCAATGTGCATTTCCTGAAGGAAAAATACCAGTGCTTGCAGGGCAGGAATAGAAAATTTTTAAAGTTTCAGATAGTTTGGACTTCTTTCTGCGTAAGAATGTTTCTTCAACTTTGGGTACTTTTATGTTCCACATGTTGATTTTTATCACTAAAATGTAAACTATTTATGTATTAACAACCTTACAGACATACAAATATGTACGAATCCTTATGTACTGTACACTGTGAAAATTGTTGGTTAAACTAAAAAAAAGTAAGTTACCTGGTTGCTTTAAAATTCATTGAGTTCATTGAAATGGAAAATTTGAGTTAATACAATGAAGGCGATTGGTTTAATCAACAGAAACTCAAAATATTATGTTATCTGAACTACATTATCTAAGTTGATTTGACAAAAGAAAAAAATGTGATAAATCATGAAAATATTTTTTTACAGTTTATGAACATTAAAATTGTGGTGGTCATATCAATGACATTGTTTTCAGTATTAAACGCAGTTTACTTATCTACTTAATATGTAAGGGATAGTATACATCCAGCCGGTTGTTATCACAGAATAAACCCCAACAGGGTGATCAGGAAGTGGAGGGGTCTTGCATCAGCCTGAAGGGGTTTATTCTGCGATAACAACCGGCTGGAGGTACATTATCCCGCTTATTACGCGGCTACTTGCCACATAAGTAAATAATTAAACATGAAATAATGATCCAAGTCAAAATATTTTATTAGCTCTTTAAACGCAAAGCTTCCACAGAGAGAGCAGTTGCTAGCAAGCGGCAAGTTCAACTGAACATTTCAGAGACGGTACAGTCATACCACATATTACACGGCATTTCGCCACATAAATAATTATGGGGATAAGAGATATTGATCTGAGATGAAACTGATTAAAATCGTACCTGTTTGTTATCTTATAATCCATTACAGTGAACAAAACAATAGTCGCAAAATGGCAGCAGTTTGTATGAAAGGAGAGAGCGAGTCCGCGATACCGGATGGCATAATTAAATAACTGTACACAAAATATTGCTTTGACTGCGTTTTAATATTTTATTAGCTCACCAAACGCAAAAACTTCCATGAGGAAAAAACGTTCCTAGCAAGCATATAGCGCTACAGACTTCAGTTACCCGGATGAGCCTGTGTTTTTAGCGGTTGTTATCGGGGTATAACATACCGCTGGATGGCGCGATTGACCAATCAGAATCAAGTATTCCACAGAGCCGTGTAATAAAATATGATAACAGTTCGCTCAATTCTGTGACTTTTTCTCATTTCAAAAGATTCCATAATGTTAAACAAGACTGCAAAATCTTAAAATGACTATCATTTCTGTAATCGTTTAACCATTATTTATCATGTAATATTTATTTTGTTTGCCAGAAAAAGGAGATGAATCATAATCCACTAAGACATCACTGTCGGTTACATTTTGAATACTCAGCATACAAAATACAGTATGTAAGTCAATTAAAACTAATAGAAAATTAAATCCTTATGATAAAAATGTCAAAAAAAAAAAAAAAGTGGATCAGGCTGAACTACTTGCAGAAGTTAAAAACTTACAGTTAGGGTTTAAAAAAAACAACAAAAAAAAAAACGTCTAAACAGAGTGTTTGAGAAAAATCAATACGGTACTGCACTGCAAGCGCTGTAATAAAAAAAAAAAAAAAAAAACCTAACAGGTGCCGTTCCTCACACTTCAGGGCCTCAGCATCCCCCAAAAACTGTGATGCTCGTGTGAATGGCTTCCATTCTATAACCATTATGTGCATGTCAGTTTGCTTCCAGACTCTTTGACACAAGCTGCTGAACAGGAATGCACAAATCCCTTTGAATTCAGCAGCTCCCAGATAGTAATCTGTGCTGGGGAGACCATCCGCTGCCTAAATTGAGCCCTTGGAGACTACTCATCCAGAGAGAGAGCAATTATTAGAAGCTGTGGAGACCTGGAGGTGGACCCCGAGTCCCATAACTTGCGTTGAAGACAAGTTAAGGACCCTTGGCCCCCATTTAAATCAGACCTGGGTTCAGTTTGTTCACAGCTGAGAAGTGTACAAAGTACACAGTGAACAACTGGCTACATGGGTCTAAGACAACAGTGTTCAGTTGATACAGTACATAGGTTGTGTCGATATGGAGACCAGAGAAAGTGTCAGATCTTAATGAGCGAATGCACACCACATACTAATAGAAATCATTAATCCAGGATGAAGGAATGTAAGTAAACCAGACTAGAAATGAGTCTTCTTGAAGGTGAGAAGAAAAAACTGCAAGTTGCTGAAAGTGCACTTCTTTCAAAACGAATCGTATTCTCTAAACGAAATAAACAAGGGATTTATAACCTTCAGTATATCCCTCATATCGTTCTAACCCACACAGTAAACAACCACTGTATACATTATATTCAAAGAAGATCCATAATTTGTTGTTATGTCCTAATATTATCTTCCAGCTACCCATATGTTACTGGAATAATCATATTTTTCATGTTCTTATCTGTTTATATGGCAAAAATCCATTCGCAAAGTAAATTAAATGAGTTCCATATAGGAGCATTATAGTTTGCACGGCTCTAATGTATTTCAATAGCTGACATTATTATTTCAAGCTCGGTAACTTTCTTTATTTGTCTTCATAGCTGTCGGGAAGACCGAGCGATTGCTTATCTTTCCCATTTGCATATAGAGATAATTGTAAAACGGCATGAACTAATCCACTCTTAGAACTGTATACTTGATCGTTTTTAGCTTTCAATCCATTAATGAAATTTGTTTGAGCACTGGGTTGAATCATTGCAATAATTATATGAAGGAAGTTATTATTTGAAGTTATCTCTAATTATGGGTTTTGTGTCCCAAATTTGCATACATAAATTGCAGTAATTATGGCACAATAATTAATATGATTTGGTCAACATATTATGATGCAGAAAGTACATGAGGTAAGCCTAAAGCAAAGAGATACAAATATTTGCTCTCAAGAAACCAAGACCAAGTGAATTCCTTTATAAAGTTTGTTCTTTTTAAAAAAAAAATCACTCTAAATGTAAATTTCTTCACATCACAATGCAGATATCAAGGTGATCTTGACATCTTTATTCACTACGTTGGTGTAGAATGTAAGAGTTGATATTTGATTAACTGTGACACATAGATCCTCAAGTTCTTGTATTGTATGTAATTTTTTTTTGTTATCTTTTGGTACCCCATGCTAATATTGTGAAATATTGTTACAATTTAAAATATCTGTTTTCTATTTGAATAGATTTTAATATGTGTTCCATTTATTCCTACGATTACTCCAGTATTCAGTGTCACATGATCCTTCAGAAATCATTATAATATGCTGATTTGGTGCTCAAGAAATGTTTCTTATTATTATCAATAATAATGCGAAACGAAATACGAATACGAAATAATAATATTTTGGTGGTGTTTAATATCCAGGCTTAAAAAAAAAATAACATTTTGTCAGGGAATGTGTGTGTCATGTTAATTTTTTTCTGAAGAATGTGAGTGATGCTTGTCTAAGCAAAATGCTGTTGCTGTAGTTGCTATAAGGTTTTCTGGGTGGTTTTTAGCATGTTGCTATATAAGTGAGACAATGAGTGACTTGTAGCCAAGTATGGTGTCCCATACTCAGAATTTGTGCTCTGCATTTCACCCATCCAAGTGCACACACACAGTAGTGTGTATTGAACACTCACACACCGTGAACACACGACCGGAGCAGTGGGCAGCCATTTTGTTTGCTGCGGTGCCCAGGGAGTGATTGGGGGTTAGGTGCCTTGCTTAAAGGTGGAAGAGAGAGCTGTTCATTCACTCCCCTACCTTCAGGGTACAAGTCCAACTCTAACCATTAGGCCACAACTGCCCACAACTGGTCCAAGCTTAAAAGCTTGAGTTATCAAGAATGATAACTGTAAAGATAACTATAATGATAACTGTATTTGTGTACACACCAACGCACAATACTGTTCTGTCTGTTAAAGGGTTAGTTCACCCAAAAATGAAAATTCTGTCATTAATTATTCACACTCATGTTGTTCCAAACCTGTAAGACCTTCGTTCATCTTCGGAACACAAATTACGATATTTTTGATGAAATCCGATGGCTCAGTGAGGCCTCTATTGCCAGCAAGATAATTAACACTTTCAGATGCCCAGAAAGCTACTAAAGACATATTTAAATCAGTTCATGTGACTACAGTGGTTCAACCTTAATGTTATGAAGCGACGAGAATACTTTTTGTGTGCCTAAAAAAGCAAAATAACAACTTTATTCAACAATATCTAGTGATGGCCGATTTCAAAACACTGCTTCATGAAGCTTTGAAGCTTTACAAATCTTTACGAATCAGTGGTTCAGAGCGTGAAAGTAACGTGATTTCAGTAAACGAGGCTTTGTCATAAGTGTTTCGAAATTTCAATGGTTCACCACTGGGGGGCGTGACTTTGGCAGTTTGATACACGCTCTGACAGAATTTTAAATTTTGGGTGAACTAACCCTTAAAGAGGGTGTGCTGCAGTTATATTGTCTCCTGCTTTAAATGCTTGAGCTCTTTAAAGCAGGATGGATTCTGATTGGCTGTCAATGTTTTTGTCCTTCATCAGCTGTCATTATCGTTATAGTTGTGGTGTGGACTCTTTTAAATTATTTTACATTTAGAATTATTTTTTATATCTTTTGCTTTCTTGTTATTGTTAGCATCCTTGGTGTGAATGGGCATTAACAAGCCCAATGCTCTATAATATTCTGTGTCCATATCTGTATCTTATGTTCAGGTTTAAAGAGTATTTTTTATCCATATTATCACCTACCAATTTGAAGAAGGGATAGTTCACCCAAAAAAGAAATTTCTGTCATTAATTACTCACCCTCATGTTGTTCCAAACAAAGACCTTCGTTCATCTTCGAAACACAAATTAAGATATTTTTGATGAAATCTGAGAGCTTTTTTTTTATCTCCCATAGAAAGCAACAAAATTACCACATTCAAGGTCCAGAAAATTACTAAAAACATCATTAAAAGAGTCAACATGACTACAGTGGTTCAACCTTAATGTTATAAAGCAACGAGAATACTTTTTGTGCGCAAAAACAAAACAAAAATAACAACTACGCAGTGCAGCACTTCAATGTCTATGTCAGAACGCCGGCTCATTATTGGCCTGAAGTAGGTGTGTCAGATAAGGGCGACATACAAAATGTGCAGTGCTGGGGGTCCTTCAGGACAGGTTTGGGAACCACTGGTGTAGGAGAATGACAGGATAGAGAGGAAATTGTTAAATAAAGTCATTATTGTTGTTTTGTTTTTGCACACAAAAAGTATTCTCGTCACGTCATAACATTAAGGTTGAACCACTGTAGTCATGTTGACTATTTAACAATGTCTTTACTACTTCTCTGGACCTTGAATGTGGTAATTTCGTTGCTTTCTATGGGAGATTAAAAAAACTCTCGGATTTCATCAAAAATATCTTAATTTGTGTTCTGAAGATGAACGAAGGTCTTACGGGTTTGGAACGACATGAGGGTGAGTAATTAGTGACAGAAATTTTATTTTTGAGTGAACTAACACTTCAAGTCAATGAAAATCCCTTCCTTCTTTTATAATATAGCTTAAAACTGCATAATTTATAATTATTATAGCTATTTATAATAATTACAGTATTTATAATTCACAGGGGAGGGGACTCTCTTGTTCTAGAAAGCATTTGATTGGACACAATTTCTCCAGTGTGTTGTGAGTCATCAGTTTTTCTCTAAATGATTTAAATCTTAACATACAGTCTCTATGTCATGAGCTACTCTGAAAGTCAGCTTCAGTGGTAATTCTTTCAGTGTTTCTCATGGCCATTTCTACTTCTGTATTATGGATGCGGTAGATGAGCCAGTGTAAGCACTTTCCATTACTATCTGTGGGAGAAGATCTCCTCTGTATGTTTTTCTCTTCTTAGGATGTCTCTGATCTTGGCAGTTGTCCAGTCAAGCTGTCATTTCAAGGCCTGCACCGTAAGACCGCACTGATGTGGGGCGCACACTGGGGCATTCGTGCCTGGCATCTGCCAAACATGCTGAAAACTGTCAGCCGCTCGCTCTGTTTGTCAGTGAGTAATTGGCACAGAGCGAAGCAGACACATGCAGGTGGCTGTCTGCGCTCGGAGGTACCTTCACTTCCCTCACTAGAGGCCCCCTGGGATGAGTTTGAGCCGGGGCCCCCGCTGCTTCAGGCTGTATTGTGTATACATTACAGCCAATATCCTGCTCTCCTCCACAAAGTTTAAGTGCCCGAATAAAAAATAATTGGCCGTCTGGAGTTGCACGTTATGACATATGTTTATTTCTTAGGTCTCGAACTTCATTTCTTAAAGAAGGACCGTTTCTTTTTGTTGTTTGTTTGTAACAGATGGCATTTGTTCTGAGGTCCTGCGAAAGCGGTGCCTCCCGCAGAACGGCAGAGTTAAAATTCAGCAGCATATGCGATTCAGCAGGGGTGTTAGTCACGCTATACTAGCCAAATCCCAAACAGGTTGTAAAATCAGGTCTGTCTCAAGTTCTTCTGTCTAGATCTCTGGAGTCATGCAAAAAATAATAAAAAAAAAAAAGATTTGCAGAAGCTGGACAACTACTGGTTAGCTGTCAAAAAAGCATGGAAAGTTAGTGAGCAGAACACAGATTCTAGTGCGGCGTGTCACGTGGACTGTTGACAGGCCACACAGACACATGGACTCTTGTTTTGTATAATAGAAATCCCTTTGGATGATGTGAAAATCACTTAGGCCCTGTTTACACCTGGTATTAAGATGCGTTTTGGTCGATCAGATCAGAAGTAAGTGGGAGAAGTTTACACCTGGGTTTTTTTTTTTTTTTTTTTTCACTTTTGACTACTTCTGTCCTGATTTCTTCAAGGGGAGGGTCTATGGGTGGGTAAATATATATAAATGTATTTTACATATTTACAATTTACATATGAACACGAACAGAGACGATGGAAAAAACATATGGAGAACAGCAGCTTATGTTTCTGCTCTGACAACCATGCGTGTTAGAGAACATTGTGCTTGGTACATTTTTTGTCTTCAAACCAAACTAGGGTCTTAAGTCGGCAAAGTTTAAATCCCGTCTGGCTAGCGCGCTTCCTATAATGTTTATGCATTAGGTCAGTAGGTGGAGAGTAGGTGGTCTTTTGTGGCTGTTCAAACACATTAGACCACATGAGCATCTACACTACGAAAGCAATCCGTTCGAATGCGTTTTTGACTAGCTCTGGAAGTGGTCGAAAGAGGACAAGCTCAAAAGTTTTAGAGACTGTTCACACCTGTATTTAGCGTTGTCCACTTGTGATCCGATCGGCCAAAATGCATCTTAATACCAGGTGTAAATAGGGTAAAAACACTAATTATTTCCTCTGCTTGGTTAGTTTCATGTTTTGGTGTTCCTCAAAGACAACCAAAGGAATAAACAAAGATGTCCTGTACACAAAGTAAGACAGTCCCACAACATATTTTCATGTCTTGACAGCATACCATGTCAGAAATTTAAGTCCAGTGGCAGGATATTTGCTTATCTTTTACCGCACGTCCATGAATACGTGAACACGATGTAAATGAACAGTGCTTACAGTTTCATGCTTATTGCAACATGATCCACCAGTCTTGTATGTTCTGTATCAACCAGGAACGCTTGAGGAAACCCGAAGGCTATCACGTTTTCAAACTGAAAACGAGTAACGTTTTCTGAAGTCCAAATACAGCTGACAACAGCATCTTGGAAGTTTGTGATAAACATCGCCGCATCTTTTTTGAAGTAGGAGCTAGCGACGACATATGGTGATAACAGTGTAGTAGTGGTGTCCCATTTCTTAAGCCCAATGTATACTTCACTTTTTACGCATACGTCAGCATAGAGTGCGCGTGACACGAATGTCGTCATCAGAAGAGTACACGCGTACCGTACACGCATCGCCGGATTTTTGTAACCGTGCATACATTGTACGCACAGGCTGCACATGCGCAGTAATTTGTTTATCCACAAGGTGTCAACCATGCCCTGGGGGGGCTTCGATTCACAAGGTACTCAAAGAAAAACTGCATAAACAGAACAGACTGGAACGCATGCAAGTTTTTAAAAAAAATTTTTAAAAATTTTGTTCATGGTAAAAATTAAAGAAAATAATATTTTTAATTAATGAATATCATTAAGTTTTTGCCACATGACATTTTACAACCTGAATTAAACTTGCCTTGCCATAAAAAGTTTGACACACAGTCATGAGGGACTTTGACAAAAGGGTTTTTTAATATTAATGAGGAGTAAAGCTGTTTTGTTAACATATTTTTTTCTAAGAACTAATAATTGATTATGCTGAACTACTTAAGGATTTCTTTTTAAGAATTTCATCCATTTAATGAGGTTTTTTTTCTTTTCATTATGATATCAGGACAGTTTTATCACCCTGATATTTCTTACTTCATGCCCCTCAAAAATTAATTTTAATGCCCTGCTGATGTATTCAAGTCATTGTATTTATGAATGCCATTTTTAATGTATTTTTATATGTATAAAAAATGAACAGATAGCAGAAAAATGAACCCACCAACCCTACAGAGCTACTGGTTGTGGGCAGCACAATGTCACATAAGCAGAATTGCAAAGGATTTATATGAGCCTCTTAAAAAGCCTGAAATTCCTGGTTGCTCTCTAAAGTTTAAATTGATTTTCTTAGAGAACCAATGAATCATTATGAAATACGTTTAATAGATATAAACTAGTTTAATATACCCAAGAGAATAGGAGACCCTGAAAAATTATTCCATAGCAGAGGGATGTCTTGCACCATTAAAAATGTGCTGTTATGTAAATCAGTCAGTGCCAGAGTCTCTACTGAAGCTGAAGATCATAGAAAACGACATTAGGATCTGCACCTATTTCTAGGGAATTTGCATTTCACATGTATTAGTTCTGTTCGTATTGTAACTGCGGTTTCCTTTAGAGCTCATGTCATTGAATCTGACCTACTTAAGTAATTGTCACAAACACAATATGCACTTTTCCCTTGGTTGCTTTGGTGAAAACATCATCTGCTTCAAAAGTAAATGTAAATTTGTACTCGTGTACGTTGAATGTGTTTGGAAAAAAATGAAGCGGAAATAGTTCATCCATAATTACGAGTTGTTTTCTTACTGCGTTGCTGCGGATTAAAACTTTTATGTATGAAAATATACTGTATTAAAGCTACTAAAAAAATACATACCTGCTATATCACAACTATGGAATAAAGGCATATTTAATTCTGGGAACAAAGTCAAACATTCACTTTGTACACGTTTTGATGGTTTCCTACAAACTGAGTGGGGATTTCAGAGAAGCTGCTCCAATAGCAGTACTATAGACTAAATTATAAAAAGCAGTAGGGTTTTGCAAATCATTAAAAAAGTCTCTTAATAACTAAGTCTCTTAAGCCAAAGCACATTTTTCACATTTCAACCAATTTGTATGTAAAGCGCATCTCTGTAAGGGGAGACAATGAGACCCATAGGAAACAGTACTCTGTATAATATGACAGCATGGCTCTCCTGTTGACACTCAGTCGAATCAGGTCATTGGAAAGCCAGAGCGGTGGGCTTCCCTGCTGAGTCCTGTGAGCCAATCAACTCGAACCTCTGAGAGGCATAAATGTGATCCGTAGCTTAACAAACGTCCCTCCACAGCTGCTTGACGGTTAAGTTGTACTTAAGAAAATTGTGTTGAGGGGTCGCGAGGCTCTCGTACCATCTAGTGTCCAATGAAAAAGAAAAACAGCAATGATTTCTAACAATGGCCTGTCTATTTACATGATATTTACCCTATACCAGATTGGACTGGGGTGTGTGTTGTACACAAGGGAAAATATCCATGCTAAAAAGTTTCTTCTCATGAATGGGGTCGACGCTAAACAGTGTTTTTATGTGACGGCCCTTATAAAGGTTTCCTTTTCACTAGAGAATTTCAGTCTGGTGCATAACCTTGCAGTTAAAAGAGAACTCACCGAGAGAGCTGATGTGAGATCGAGGGGAGTATCTGAAATCTCATTAATCTTGTTATTTTTTTACATAACATTGTAAGTATGTTCCAAGGGCAGGAAAATGTGAACGCTTCCCGATGTGGAGAGCGTTTGTGGACACGCAATGGCTTTCCCAACTGCTATTTGTGATGTAGACTCCGATTCGTCAGGCCCTCAGGACTGCCACATGTGGAATGGCACTCTGGGGCACCAGAAAGAAATTTTTAGCTGCTTTATACAACAATCCCAGGTGGGCAATCAGAGCTCAGACTGAGGATTATGGGATCACTAAAAAAGTGATCTTTGGTGCGGTGTCTGTAGGAGCTTTTTCACACTGTTAGGATTCAATAAAATTCATAGCAGCAGGTGATGTGTAAGTCTGGGAATAAGGAATAGAGAGGGTAATGTTCCCCTTGGTGGGTACAGACTAGACTTGATATAATAATTTAGGTTTCCTGAAGTCCAGCTGAACAGTGTTATAAAGTTCAGGGAATGTATCCCAAATGATCAGCTGAACTAAGGTCTTTCAGCGGAACAGTACTAAGTTAAGTGCAGTGCCATACAGAAAAATATATTTTCATTGGCTTCAGGTTCACTAACGATTGGATACAGAACCATCACCATCACTCTGCAAGCTCCTTCTGCACGTTTAAGTTTACTTCTGAAGTCTGTGGTCAGTGATTGAGCGGAATCAATTGGGATATCAATGTATAATGGTATCAAAGTCCCTCTCTACTCCAACGTTTCTACAAACTCTTTGCTAAACCAGTACAAATGTATTTATTTTGTAGAACACAAAATAAGTTATTTACAACCCGAATTCCGGAAAAGTTGGGACGTTTTTTAGATTTGAATAAAATGAAAACTAAAAGACTTTCAAATCACATGAGCCAATATTTTATTCACAATAGAACATAGATAACATAACAAATGTTTAAACTGAGAAATTTTACAATTTTATGCACAAAATGAGCTCAATTCAAATTTGATGCCTTATACAGGTCTCAAAATATTTGGGACGGGGGCATGTTTACCATGGTGTAGCATCTCCTCTTCTTATCAAAACAGTTTGAAGACATCTGGGCATCAAGGTTATGAGTTTCTGGAGATTTGGTGTTGGAATTTGGTCCCATTCTTGCCTGATATAGGTTTCCAGCTGCTGAAGAGTTTGTTGCCATCTGCAGTATGTAGTTTTGCATTGTCCTGCTGAAATACACAAGGCCTTCCCTGAAATAGACGTCGTCTGTAGGGGAGCATATGTTGCTCTAAAACCTTTATATACCTTTCAGCATTCATAGTGCCTTCCAAAACATGCAAGCTGCCCATACCGTATGCACTTATGCACCCCCATATCATCAGAGATGCTGGCTTTTGAACTGAACGCTGATGACATGCTGGAAGGGCTCCTTCCTCTTTAGCCCGGAAGACACGGCGTCCGTTATTTCCAACAAGAATGTCAAATTTGGACTCGTCTGACCATAGAACATTTTTCCACTTTGAAACAGTCCATTTTAAATGAGCCTTGGCCCACAGGACACGACGGTGCTTCTTGGCCATGTTCACATATGGCTTCCTTTTTGCATGATAGAGCTTTAGTTGGCATCTGCAGATGGCACGGCGGATTGTGTTTACCGACAGTGGTTTCTGGAAGTATTCCTGGTCCCATTTAGTAATGTCATTGACACAATCATGCCGATGAGTGATGCAGTGTCATCTGAGGGCCCGAAGACCACGGGCATACAATAAAGGTCTTCGGCCTTGTCCCTTACGCACAGAGATTACTCCAGTTTTTCTGTATCTTTTGATGATGTTATGCACTGTAGATGTTGAGATTTGCAAAGCCTTTGCAATTTGATGTTGAAGAACAATCTTTTTACGCACTCTTTCACAGATTGGAGAGCCTCTGCCCATCTTTACTATTGAGAGACTCTGCCTCTCTATGACATCCCTTTTATAGCTAATCATGTTACAGACCTGGAATAATCCCGTAGTAGATCTATACAGGTGGAGCTGGGGAAGGTGGAGGGTTTCTGAAAGTGTGTTGCTGACTGCTAACAGCAAACAATGCCAAGTATTTTAATGTTTGAGCAGCAAGCTCATTGGCTGCTGATGCCACAGCAACCAATCAGCTGTGCTATGCAGATAACATTGTTATAGCTACAAATTGAGGACCTATCACCTTCCCTATCTAGAGTTTCATGACAGAACTTTGTATTTTGTATTTGTATTGTAAGTCTTCTCAACCTAACTACTCAACAACATGAAAAGGCAGATAAATGTACAATGCTCATTTTAGTTACAATATACTATAATATAGATATTTGTTATCATTTTAAAACAAAGCAATGGAATCCCTTGAAATGAGTTGAAATGCAGCATCAGAAATCACACTGAACAGAATAAAAAAAGGTTATGTCAAATTAGTGTTAAATAAATGTGATGACATTGAACATTTAATTCATCTCATTAATTTAAATACAATAAAAGCAGCCTTTTAATTGAATGAATTCAGTGTTCTATGTACCTAAAAAGATTTATGATGATATTTATTTTGTCATTTTGGAACTTGACAACCACTGGTTTCCCCATCCACTTTCATATGAAAAGAAGCTTGGACATGCTGATATGGAACAACATGACAGTGAGTAAGTACTGACAGAATTAAATTTTTAGATGAACTGTTCCTTTAAAACATTCTCTCTATGTACTTCTCTGTACTATTGTAGCTTGTACTTCTTTGAGCAATTCTGGAACTTAAAATCCCCATGAAATCAAAATTTAAGTGTTTTGGCTTTTAGTGTGAATATGTTAGCCTTAAGGTTATCAATAAGCTAGTGTGCTCCAAAACAATGACAGAATTTAGAAGACACAGTATAAGCATTCAAAATGACTTCACTCTGCACTTCAGCTTCTCATTAGATTTTCTGTCCAATCAAATGCTCTCTAGAATCTGAAGCATCCCGCCCCCTGCACTATAAATAGACAATGAAGCTGTGGCTGAAATCGGTGACTTGTTCACACATTTACTGTTTTCTATATGATGAATTGCACGTAGTGCAATATATAGGGGATAGGGAACAATTCAGACAGTGTAATGCTTTCCATTAGGGTGAATGAAGTCTGGATTTGCGTTAGTGTCACGTGAACCACAACAGTGTGCACTCGGCACAGCCCACAGAATGTATCAGACCCATTTGAATTCTACACAGAATGCTATATTTTAAAGTGATATGGAGGAGATTAGGAGGAAAAACAGTTAGACAGACTCTGCATTATAAATGGCACTGACAAGTAGAAGAGATAACACTGGTGCCATGCACCAACATAAATTACACACTTTTCAAACTACACATCCTCAGCATGATTATGATCACTGTTTTGCTTTAGTAACAGTTTCATATTAAATTTAAAAGGGGAATCTATTAGACTGTGGCTGTTATAAGCTGTCAAATGTGGCTTTACCAAGTTCAACAGCTCTGGGCGAGCTGTGATATGAACGCAACGCTATTGGCTATTTTAAAAAAGGGGGAGGGGCTGTTTGATATGTTCTGCCCTGCCTTCCTGTTTCAGTGGAAATTACGTCAACACATTGAATAACGCTGCACATTTTTAAGGCACTTTAGTAGGGTTTTTAATATACTGTAGAATAGCTCCACTTCTCATGCTACTGTCTACTGTCATGTTTTGTTGTGTTATTCCTCAATTTTTAATCTAAATATGTTATAGCTTATAGCTTATTCGGTGATCCAACCCTTTAGTAAAAAAAAATGGCACCTTTACCTGTCAACCACCAACCACAGCTATTCTGCTTGATGGATCAATAAACGATAGGCAGTCTTGCCCAATTAGTTTTGACACACAGGGAGAAGGGAATGAGAGGTAAAACATACTCTGTGTTGATGCACATCTTAAGGCCATCGGACACCTCATCAGGTGGTATTGATTTAGCCTAGCCGCACTGACTAAACACCAATCTGATGGCACTCAGCCCCTCATCATTAAGCTCTTCTCCGGAGTTCTGTAGCCCTCTAGAGTAAGCCGCCAGTTGCGCCCCATCCGCGCTCATTCGGTCCCCCCGTAATGTCACAGCATCGACCCCCTGCTGGTGATAATAGGGGTGAAAATCAGGTCTGGGCATCAACATACATCTCATCCCTCAGGTGTTAGCCTGCTGGTAATGAGGACAGCCGCTGTTTCCTCTCCCATCACACACGCATGCACACAGCCAAATGAGAAGAGGAAGGAGCTGTGCTGTTTTCTGCACCTGTTTTGAGCTTGATTGGAGGATAGTCTGCTGAGATGAGCTCCACATGGCACCCAATTACGATCCTGGTGCATTTTTCATGGTAGGTGTTTGCTAGCAGTTTTGTTTGTATTCATGTCAGAGTTCAGTTGTACTGGTCTGATAAATGCTGCTCTGGCTGGTCGTTACAATATATTTATTCAGGTTCAATAGAAAGGTGCATGTTCAACATCCGTGCAGAACAACACCCCTGGAAGCAGACGGATCAATATTTGAATTGCTAAACAAATGGACATTTTCACAGAAGCAGGCTAGAACGAAATTATTCGCAGGGTGCAAATTGCTTCAGCACTGACCATCTGACCTTTGACCTTGCTCATTTAGAGCACCTGTGTGATCTGAATGCGGCTCCGGCTCTTATTAATCACAGGGACCAAAAAATGGTCCCAGAGCAATTTGATGAGAAATTGTGTTATGTTTGAATTAGTCTTTAATTTGCGCTGAAGGAAAAAAAAAACATTTTCTAGGAATGGACGGTGGATGGAACCCAAATTCACAAGCAATAATTCCACAAAAAATTTCCCTTCAAAGGAAGTTAAAACAAAATGTTGAGAGTGAACTTTCACCTTGCACTGAACAGATGCTTGCAAACAGAAGTTGTTTGCCTGAGGAGGTAACCATAGGAACAGAAGTATGTTGGAGCGTTTTTCATTGTCGTTATTTAGCGTTTTATTATAGATTTGTATATTATAAGTATATAAAAAAAAAACTTGCAATTGTGCTGCTACTTGGGGCAGCTAATGTCATTTCAGGGAATAATGGTAATTTTCAAATATATGGAAGCCTACTAAGTTGAGTAAGAAAGAAAAGATGGAGAAACAATAATGCAAGGCCTTTGCAGACTTATTTGGAAACGATTATTATTTAAATTTGTTGTTTCTTCAACTATGGCTACTTCTAGAACATACTTTTTACACTCTTACTAATTTTTCTACAATAGCCGTGTTTCCACCTAAATTACCCAGACTTGTTGTTGTCTGTGTTTCCATCGCGGTCCGTGAACATTATTCCGGTGACGTAGGACAGCGTGCGACTTTCCAGTTCGTCCTCCGCATATAAGCTTAAAGGGTTAGTTCACCCAAAAATGAAAATTCTGTCATTAATTACTCACCCTTATGTCGTTCTACACTCGTAAGATCTTCGTTCATCTTCAGAACACAAATTAAGATATTTTTGATGAAATCCGATGGCTCAGTGAGGCCTCTATTGCCAGCAAGATAATTAACACTTTCAAATGCCCAGGAAGGTACTAAAACATATTTAAAACAATTCATGTGAATACAGTGGTTCAACCTGAATATTATAAAGTGACGAGAAACATTTTTGTGCGCCAAAAAAACAAAATAACGACTTTTCAACAATATCTAGTGATAGGCGATTTCAAAACACTGCTTCGAAGCTTTACGAATCTTTTGTTTCGAATCATTGTTTTGGATCACATATCAAACTGCCAAAGTCAAGAGAACTATTGAAATTCGAAACACTTATGACGAAACGAAGCCTTGTTTACTGAAATCACATGACTTTGGTGCTCCAAACCACTGATTCGAAACAAAAGTCATAAAGCTTCGAAGCAGTGTTTTGAATTAATTTGTGTTTCGAAGATGAACGAAGGTCTTACGGGTGTGGAACGACATGAGGGTGATAATAAATGACATAATTTTCATTTTTGGGTGAACTAACCCTTTAATAAAGCCTGAACTTCATTGGCGGTCCATTGGTCGTATTTTTTAAACTCCATTGTTGATTCGAATAGCAAACAACTCTTACTGCACGCACCCCAACAGACTTTTAAAATGGTAATTGAAATAAAATGCTGCGTGGAGTCAACCAATCAAAATGATGCTTGAACTCAACCAATCGGCATGTTCAGCACCCAAGTCCCACCCCCAAAAGTTTATGAATTTTGAAAAAGTACTACCTCATGAGCAGGGACTTTCTGAGGGCGAAATTTTTACCCAGAACTTCATTTAGACCAGTACTTTCAGTAGACCAATACTTCTTTTTTTTTTACTACGTATGGCCACAAGAGAAATATTAACAGAATTAATTAAGACACTAATGCTGCTTTCATGTGCTATCGGAAATTTGATAATTCCCACTTCTGAAGTTGTGATTATGAGCTCATTGCATTCAACTTTCGAAATTGGAGGGCGTTCATGTGCAATTTTTACCTAGGAAACTCGTATTTACGATAATTCCAAGAGCACGTGAAGGCAGCATTATATACCGTTATCAGAACATATTGAAGTAGATTCAGCTTTCATCATCTCAATATGTGCCGTTAACGCAGCGTCAGATGTCAAAAGCTCTGTCAGTTTTTACTTTCACTTTCTGTAGTAAATACCAAAGAAAAAAGTTAGAATCTGTTTTAATAAAAATCAACCCCTGGGACAGTGCTTGAAGTCAGTTTTATGTCTCGAGTTGCACAAAAATTACACACTTTACCTTCAAAAAGATTTTAGAGAGGATAATATATTGTACTTTTAGTCGTTGTATAATTTTCACACTAAATCCCCTGCATAAACCTGTGGTAGTGCTTTAGCACAAGTTTGACTAAATCAACAGATCGACCTCATTATTTCTAGTGTATCTACCTTTCTGATGGAAACAAATGCATTATGCATGCCCTGTGTCTGAGGGGCTGCATTTAAAAGCCCAATGTTGTACACCAGCACCCTGAGATGTTTTAGCACACAATCAATAATTCCCCATCAGCCCGAGCAGATTCAGAGAGACCAGCACCGCCGGCTTTGAAGTTCTCTGACAAGTTAAACCCAGTCCAGTCTTTAGAGCGCTAATGGCCACCCTCGTAAGAGCCAGAGATGTTTTATGTTGTATTTCTTTTCATTTTCGAGCAACACAATTGTATGAAATTCAGGGTATTAGAGGATCAGTTGTGTGCTAAGTCCTTGATAGCCCTAAGTTGTAGCTGAGGGAAAAAAACAAGGAATCTAACACTTTGAACACAGCATCTGTCCGCCAACTGCAAGAAACAACAACACTTTGAAGGGATGACAGCACCAAATAAACTCACCAATATTTTCAGTTGCAGTTTTATTTGAGGGGAGTAAGAATGCCCTCTGGCGATGTTTTCTCTGAAAGGTGCCGTATTCAAAGACCTCCGTACATTTGAGCTAATGAGACCAGTCAGACTCTTAAGTCCTTGAACAAGCCATTGATCAATTAGCAACAGCACTACTTTCACATCCCTCTGTGTCTCATTTACAGTTTGCTTTGATTGATATTCTGATTCCAGCTAGAACAAAAGCCATTCCCGGGAGAAAAGAGGATATTCCACCACAAGACTGAAAACATGAAGAGTTATTGCTCGCTTTTTGTTCATTTTCTTTTTTTACTTAAAATATCTTTTTCTATCTCACCACTGTGGGACTAAGGTAACCACATCAGCAGGGGTTCGATATGGTGCAACTCAAAGGCAATCCAAGACATGGTGGTGACATCGCCGCACTGTGAATAGTCTTCAAAGCCCATTTCTGTCACCGGTGATGTAAAGTTTAAGCACAAATATTGTGTCTGAAGTTTTTCCTTGTGACATAGGGCAGTGTTATGATTTGGAACTAAGAGTTACAGAGTAGAGAAGAAATATAGTCATATATTAAAATGAATTGGTGTGTCAGTTACTGTTAGAAGCCAAATTGGAAATGCTCATTTTATTTGGCAAACACATGCTGGCACTGTGCACAATGCTGTAAATGTCATTTACTACCTTTTAATGGTTAAATAAATAAATATATGTGACCCTGGACCACAAAACCAGTCATAAGGGTAAATTTTTGAAATTGAGATTTATACATCATCTAAAAAGCTAAATAAATAAGCTTTCTATTGATGCATGGTTTGTTAGGATAGGACAATATTTGGCCAAGATACGACTATTTGAATATCTGGAATCTGAGGGTGCAAAAAAAATCAAAATATTGAGAAAATCGCCTTTAAAGTTGTCCAAATGAAGTCCTTAGCAATGCATATCCACTCACAAAAATACATTTTTGATATATTTACGGTAGGAAATTTACAAAACATCTTCATGGAACATGATCTTTACTTAATATCCTAATGATTTTTGGCATAAAAGAAAAATTGATAATTTTGACCCATACAATGTATTGTTGGCTATTGCTACAAATATACCCGTGTGACTTATGACTGGTTTTGTGGCCCAGGGTCACATATATATAATGCAAAACTCATACTCATGCTGTATTTGTATGTTTTAAAGCAGATTAATTATTTATTCCAAACTTTCAGCTATCCTGCAGTTTGTGAAAATCTCAAAAGTTCAGTAGGCTTTTAAACAGTTGGAAGCAGAGAGATTAATGTGTGCCAGATTCGACTGAGCTTAAAGGTATTTGGAGGCATGATCTCTTCCCCCTTTAGTAAGCCTGAAGGGGGCTGACCACTGATACTCAATTACTCCTCTCACTTTGTGGTCTGAGACTCCAGAGGCCAACTGCGGACATCCGTCTGTGGCTGAGACAACACACTCCATCTTCACCTCATGATGCAAGAGTGTGACATCGGGCAAGGCCACACGAGAGAGGTCTGCGGCTGACAACTTGTAGCACCTCATCCGCATCAGACAAAACATAAGGGACTATCACAGATGCTGCTGTAATTGGTGCTTCCTGGACTGAAGCTTCCAGCCAATTGGTTGCTGGGCAGACTTCGTTCATTCTGGGAAGGTGTTTGTAGAGATGTCATGTTCACTGTAGAGGAGAAGAAAGTAAGTGTTGATAACAATGTGTTGTAGACACCTATTTACATGTACGAGACCCATTTTTGAGATGATTTTAAAATGACAAGAGAAACTACAGATACCCAAATACAAGGGCCCTGTTTACACCTGATATTAAGATGCGTTATGGTCGAGATCACAAGTAGACGAGGGAGACATATTCCCGTTTACACCTGGTGTTTTAATCCATCTCTTTTGTCCACTTTCAACCACTTCTGTCCTGATTTCTTTGAGGGCAGGGTCTATGGGCGGGTAAATGTATAGGCTTTTTCAGATCTTTTGATCTAATGGACGAAATAAGCTAGCCCAATTTACATATGAACGCGACCAGAGACGACGAAAAAAAACACGGAGAGCATCAACTTTCATTTCTGCTCTGACAGCTGTGCGTGTTAGAAATCAGGAATGGTGAGAGAACATTGTGCTTGGTACATTTTTCGTCTTCAAACCAAACTGGGGGCTTCAGCCAACAAAGTTTAAATCCCGTCTTGTTAGCGCGCTTCCCATAATGTTTAAGAATTTGGTCAGTAGGTGGTCTTTTGTAGCTGTTCGAACACATTCGATTACATGAGCATCTACACTACAAAAGCAATCCAGTCTAATGCGTTTTCGACTACCTCTGAAAGTGGTCAAAAGTGGACAAGCTCAAAACATTTTAGACCTCTTTTACACTTGTATTTAGCGTCGTCCACTTGTGATCTGATTGACCAAAACGCATCTTAATACCAGTTGTAAACAGGGCCAAGATGTAGCTCTCTCTAGTGTCCTATTGCCTCTACATAGTTCCTTTTTTAAAACTATGCTCTTAAAAATTACCCTGACGAAACCCAAATCGTTATTCATTAGCAGCCAGGGTGAAGGGAGTCATAAAGCAAGTTTGTAAAAGAGCTGTCTGACTAGAGCAGTACGATGACAGACTGTAACAGCGAGGACGTAATGAACAGACCGATAATAACAAGTTGGTTTTTCAAAGTGTCATGTTCCATGGACCAGTCATTCGCAACTCATTCGCAGTTAGCTATGAGGGTCCATCTTGTGTGATTTGGCTGCTCTCATCTAGAGTAATCAATTCAAGGGGATGCTATGAACCATTAATTAGCCTGACCAATGAAGCTTATAATTTAGCATATGCAGTTCTCTTACAACTTGCAGAAGGTGAAAACTAACCTGAATACCTAATTTAGCCCTGAAAAAGTTACAGAAACACTGTCAGTTTATAGACTTTATGCTTGGTTTCAGAGCTTTCTGGCAGGTGCTTAACTCAAACAGAGCAACTAAAGAGTACCTAAGAACTCCATCTGATACTATGTTTGTTTGGATACAAGAGCGGAAATCAGTATTTGGGATATGAAAACTTAGTATGGTGATTGATTGCAGCAGGACAATGGAACAAACTGGTAGTGATGATTTGTGACCCATGCTGGCAAAATGAGTCGGAATGCGCACGCTAATTTTGAGCTACAGGCAAAACAAGTGAAAAATCGAAATTGAGGTTTTCAAAAAAAATTTGTTCATTAGGCCCTCGTCTAGCAATCCCAATGCTTCAAATAGCAATTAAACATCTAAAAATATCTTTATTTGTACATTTTCTGAGAGGAGTACCTTTACTTTGATCATGAAAAATGCAGTTTTTCTCTGCTCGCTTCTCAGCACAAGTTTGGTATTGTTTTAAAGCGTAGCATTCCAACTTTTGTGAATATTCATAGCGAATTCTCGATGACATGGGTCTAAACCAATGAAATGTGAACTCATGCTGATGTAACCAAAACGATCTTACTCACGCTGACTGACATCCGAAGCGCACGCACAAAGATGCCTCAGACAGCACACGATCCCGATATACACATATACACAGATTAATAGTATTTCAAAATATCTGTCTTGGCGAGTATTCACACAAACATTATCTGTTATGTCTTAAGTGAACATTTGGTTAACTTTTGAGGAAAAACATCTGATGTGTAACATTTTATTAGATCCATATGATACAGTAAGACCTACTGTCACACATAATATATAGGCTGTTTCATTAATGTTAATCAAACAATTGTGGAATCATGGGGAAAAAAGTTGAATATATATATATATTTTTTTCCTATAGATATGGGTTTTTGATTTGGTTTGTGCTAAATTTGGTGTTATTACCAGGGATTTTAAGGTTTAGTTGCTAGATGACTTTCTCAAAATTGACTTTGCTGACTCTATCGACTTTAAACAGGTGTAGCTCAGTCATTTTTTTTGTCGGATTCCAACAAATCATACATCATTTTGAAGGTTTTTTAATAGAGAATGTGAGAATAACTGCTCGTTGCAACTCATTTTGCCAGCATGGGTCACATTTACTTCCATCTGCATGGGCAGTGGCTGGAGTTGATCACAAGCTTCGGTTTCTTACTGTAAAGGTACAAAAGCTGTCATTGGGGCAGTAGTCAAGTCAAGTCAAGTCACCTTTATTTATATAGCGCTTTTTACAATGTAGATTGTGTCAAAGCAGCTTTACATTGATAACTGGTACATTATTTGGCTGCACAGCAGCTCTTAAAAGAATAGTGTCAATGCAGGCAGATCAAAGCACTGTTGAGTATCAAATGTCAAGTCAAATGTCAAGTGTCCCCAACTAAGCAAGCCAAAGGCGACAGCGGCAAGGAACCCAAACTCCATCAGTTTGGGTTCCTTGCCGCTGTACCCTTTCTAAAGGTACTAATATGCACAATATAGGTACAAATATGTACACTTTTGGTACTGTTATGTACCTTTTGAAAGGGTTCCGCCCTAGTGACAGCTTTTGTACCTTTTTTCTGAGAATGTGGGGTCCAATGTTGAAATATCAATGATTCTACATCAAAACCTCTATAGGAATTGTAAATAATAATTGGGATGGTGGAAAACATAATAAAAAGACCCAGGATGTAGGCGGCTTCTGGAGACTGGATGTTCCTCGGCCTAATGATCCACTCTTGCTGGGACTTAAGGGGTTACCGCAGCAGGAACAGCAAGTGCCGAAACAAGGGGGTGCATTAGTAGTGAAACATCCCCTGCAGCATCTGCAGGCCAGGGAAACGCACAAGGGGATATACTGTAGGATCAATTACCGGCATTTTGCTCGAGGCCTCCTGCTACAGTGAGGGGTCGAGGGAGAGGGGAGAACAATCAATGCAGCCTACTGAGGGGCCTATGTCAGACCACTTACTGGGCTGACCACCCTTATGTGCTTTACTTCCCCGTTGCAGCTTCTCAGCAATCTTCTCAAACACCCTTCCATGCTTCCTCGGTGTACCTTCACCCATCTCAGAAGGCAAGACATACAGTAGATGGTACAAATGGGACACAAGGTGAACAGAACAAGGATGGGGAAAGGGGAAAAAAACTCATATGGTCACTTGTCTTGTCCCAAAGCATGGCAGCGGTTCAATAAAGTGCTTGTGCTGCCTGATTGACACTACCCTGCGGAGAAGACATTTGTCAGTGGTGGACAAGGTGCTAGTGGGGTCATCTCTCATGTGACTTCAACTTCTACAGTCTCTTCCAGACAAAGGGAGGTAACATGTCAGGTGGACACACACCTAATCAGGCCTGCCACACAACGAGATCCATAAACTGTCAGTTCCCTATTAGTCCTTTTACAAGACCCTTTTTAGAAGACTTTCTTGTGGTGCTCGAGATAAACAAGCTTTGACCTTTGGTGCACTTTGTGCACCAGTCTACAATCTTTACAATTCTTTGACAGAACATCCCATCTGTCTTGCCTTTTCACCTCCCAATGTGAGAGCACTGGCACTGACAGTGTCCTGTGTGAAACCATTACCATCAGAGTCTTCCGCCATAGTCTGGAATACATTACAGCTACGGCCTCCGTTGTCTCGTCAGTACGCGCCAGTTCTTAATCTTCCAGTTTAAAGGGTTCATTCAGTCCCATTAATTGGCATGCTTGTGGTTTGTCAGAGCCTCATTAATGAGTAAGCCTGTTACGTGGCCCTGCCGGTTCCACTTCAGTGGGCACATCTGCCTACGCTAACCCACAGAATCACAGAGGTGTCAAATTGAGGTGCACACCCAGCAGGTATTAGCATATTGTCACTTTTGCCATTAAAAGCAAAGCTGAGGAGATTATGATCCCATTCAGAAGGGAAGAATGACACACAGACATGAATGATGGCACATCATAAGATCCTTAATAAAAGAGGAGCAGAGAGGAAGTATGGAGATGCATACATAATATGGAGTCTAATCAGAGCTCGTTCTTTTGCTCTCTTTCCTCTTCAGTCTTTTTCACCTCTGTGTCCCTGTCTCTCTCTCTTTCTCTTTCTGTCTCCGGTAGTCTGGTAGTCATTGAACAGCAAAAGGTCTGGTCCACATTGCATCTTATTTTGGCCAAGAAGAGTGACATGGAAAACAAACCACTGTTTGTTTTGTGATTATGTGCTGTTTAGAGGTGGGTTAATCTGAGGAAAATAGTGGACTTTTTTGTCACTGAATAACATTAGAACTCTCTAATCAAACATGCCTGATTCAACTCAATTAGCTTGTTAGTAAAGACTGCAAGACCTGAAATGGATGGGTTAGATAAGGAAGACTTCCAAAATAGTTACTGCTGGTGTGCCTCCAGAGGCCTGTTCCATAAAACAAGTTTACCAAATAAGCCAGGCTTTTTTCAGTTAGTCTGACTCATTGTCAGTTGATTTGGTTCCATAAAGCAAATTTAACATAGCTCAAGCTCAGTCACTCTGGCATCTTATGCTGGGAAACTAACCTAGTCCAGGGCAGGCTAACTGTCAGGCTAAGCCTGAGTTGTTGCATGTAAACTTAAGGTATTTTTACTGACTGTTTGAATGTTTTTGTTTTGTTTTTTTTTAAATACATGTCTCTCTGGTTTTGTTTATGGCAGCTGTAGTATCTTTTATGGTTATTAGAAGAACATTAGAACACATTATTCAAAAGCACAGACTAAATTTTAACTGGTAAGATGAACACACATTATATTAGCCTATATTAGCCTACCCCATTACAATAGTCCCTTTACAGTTACTAGTATCATAAAAATACACTTACTTGTAGGTTTAAAATTCATACATAAGGCACATTTAAAGGATTAGTTCCCTTCAGAATTAAAATTTCCTGATAATTTACTCACCCCCATGTCATCCAAGATGTTTATGTCTTTCTTTCTTTCTTTAGTCGAAAGGAAATTAAGGTTTTTGAGGAAAACATTCCAGGATTTTTCTCTATATAGTGGACTTAACTGGGGTACAACAGGTTAAAGGTCTAAATTCCAGTTTCAAAGCAGCTTCAAAGGGCTCTACACGATCCCAGACGAGGAATAAGTGTCTTATCTAGCAAAACGATCGATCATTTTCTTAAAAAAAAAAAAAATGATATACTTTTTAACCACAATGCTCATCTTGCACTGCAATAAGTCCACTATATGGAGAAAAATCCTGGAATGTTTTCCTCAAAAACCTTTTCGACTAAAGAAAGAAAGACATAAACATCTTGGATGACATGGGGGTGAGTAAATTATCAGGAAATTTTAATTCTGAGAAGAACTAATCCTTTAATGTCCAACAACACCTATTTTAACAAAATGTATTTTTTGGTCAGGATTATTGGGTAACACTTTATTTTACAGTGCCGTAGTTACACGTTACCACATATTACTTACTATAGTAATAACAGTAAATTATATTACAAGTAACTAACCCTAAACCAAACCCTAACCCTAACTGTAACTCTATAGTAAGTACATGTAGTTAATTAATAGTACTCAGTACTTATTTGAGTAATTACAATGTAACTACGGCACTGTAAGATAAAGTGTAACCAATTATTGCACTTCTATTCTATTGTGCTTCATTTTGGCGCACATGCACGCAGCAGCGCTCGTTCACTCTGAATTTTAGCAGCAAAATGAAAATTTTGCATGGATTTTTAACATTTGTGTCTGTGAAATGTAAGTTATGCACTGAGGAACATACCACGTCTCAAACGCATAAAATGCACAATATATATATATATATATATATATATATGCTGTTTGCCATGGTGGGTTGATATGATCCATGATCGACCTTAAGGGCTGCTTAAGAATAGCATGCACATCAAATGATCTTAACTCATTAAACCTGTGTCAAAATAGTGGGATTGCTTGAAATTAAATAGTCCTTTATAGAACCACTTTAGCCCCGACTGATTTGTTAGGTTAATTGAAGTCAGGTTTTGGACTGGAATCCCCAATTTTCTTTGGCACTTTATAGAACAGGCCTCAGGAACAGGGTTGGTAAACACTGCTCTATAGACAAGTGGTTCCCAAGCCTGGCCCTGGAGTAGGCCTACCCCAATGCTGCACAATTTAATGTCTCCCTTATCTGACACACCCATTTGAATCAGGTGTGTGTGATTAGGGAGGCACCCAATATGTGCAGTACTTGATACTCCAGGGTTGGGAACGACTGCTATAGACAATTGAAAAAATAAGCCTGTAGTGTTTAAATTACTTGGATGTGAGAGCGTGTTTATGTTGTGGTCCCTGAGGGTAACACTGATTTGTTCATGCAAGACTTTTTCCCATCTGTCAAAAATTATAATTGTGGTATTAAAACATTGCTTGGTACATAAGATTAAAAAAATCTGAACAAAAATGCAGATTGATGTTTTTAAACAAACTTGTAAAACCATACCACCAGTCTATGTATATTGTCCATGTGTGATCTTCTGTATTCACATGCCATGACAATATGGGCTAGGTGAGACCGTAAAACCCCCTCTGGAGCATAATGGACCACAACTTCTCATTATCCTACAGGGCAGTGTTAGCCCATATTAAAACAGGCTCTCAAACAGCAGGACAGAGCTAGTGATAAAAAGTGGGTATAAAGCGTTCCTATAGGAAATCAACCGCAGCACATCCATGGAATCCAAAGTGGTACTAGTAATATGTTAGCCATTTTTATCACATCGGTTTTTTTTTTGGTGCAGACGTTTATATAAGTGATTTTATTGCCTGGGCCTGCGTCATGGGGATAGAGAAAGCCATGTTTATGAGATTACTACAAGCAAAAAGAGATTCTCACATTGAATGTTAGAATGGAAGAGGGTGGGAGATGCTGATCTTGTTGTTAATTTGTGTATAAGCATATGTGTGTGTGTGTTTGTGTGAAAAGGAAGCACAAAAAAGACAATGCAGGTGTTTAAAAAACAATCTGAGCCCTTACACAAACAGCCCTCTTTATCACAAATGCACACTATTCAAGTAAGACCTTGATTAGCTGGTTCAGGAGTGTTTAATTGGGGTTGGAGATGAACTCTGCTGGACAGTGGCCCTCCAGGACACACGATTTGGGGGACTTTTATAATTCTCAGGGGCTTGCGGTTGAAATCGCTTTTGGTTTAGTTGGCGTTCCGGTTTAAATCATGTTCCGTGGGTGGGGTTCAGATCATCGCAGGGGGGGCTTGAGATCATCATTAACCCCCCTAAGCCCTGCTCCAGGAACAGGATTGGACACCCTGGTTTAACCTCAAAAAATGATCAATTTCTTTCCTCAGAATAGAATATGACAATATTATAACAAGCCTGACACAAATAGGGAGTGAAACGGTGAGATTAAGTTGTGATGGGCTGATACTTTCTCTGAAAGTAAGAGGAGGACTTAACTCACTACAAACCAACAGCACTGAAAGACAGCCATGCACAGCAACAGCAGCAGTCTGACATTTTGATTAATCTAGTCACGGCCGATGATTTATTCAATTGCACTGGACCGCCAAACCCCTCCAAGGGTTATATGGAATGCATTCAGAATCTAAAGTACTCAATTATACAATACATTAATTAAAAATTCACCTAAATGTTTTAATATTTTTAATGTTGGCTTGATTACAAAGAGACACATTATTTATACTGTTTTTATAGTGGAATTAATTCGTGTGATATCAATTTATCATAGTGATAAGATGAGGTATAGAGAGGTTTCATTATGGAAAATGTGGTTGTTAATTCAATTCTTTATCATCTGCGAGACAAAAGAGATGTGATGATGAAAGATTAGAAAGATTTTGTATTCTAACTGATCCTGATGCTAATGGCCCGATCTTTGCTGTTGTGAATAATTTGTTCATCACTGAACAAACAGTGCATTTAACATTAATCCCTGATGATCTCCTTATCGTTTTAAGAACAATTTACCTAGAGTAGCTGAGCCCAGAAATTTGGCAGGAAAAACAATATATATATGGAGAGTTTATTAGTTCTTGTATTCCTTAGGAATTAAGCCCATGACCGTGGCATTGCTAACACCATCCTCTACTGTTTGAATCACAGAATACGGCCAATTTCAAATGACACAGACCTGCTTCAACCAAACAAGTGTCATTAGAATGAATAGCGATGCTAACAGATAGCTTTCTCCAGTGCTGTGTCCGAAATTGCCCCCTATACCCTCATTCACTGTTCCCTACATTACTCCACTAATATAGTCCACTTGAAGGAGTGAATGAAACGAGTGAGTGAATTCGGACACTGAGTGCGCCGGAAGGGTTGCCATTTTCGCATAGTTTGTGCTTGCTGTATAATAATAATTTGAAACATAGCAAACTGGCAGCTCCAGTAGTAATGAATATTTATGTTGAACTCTGCCATGGAAACTAGCATGTACAAACCTTAATTAAACGATTTAATGATCAATTTAAAAAAGAATTTATACTATGTTGGACCGGTGCGGTTTGGAAAATGAATGGATGATTGATTCAGCTGCGGGCGCCATCTCCTGGCGAGACGCCGGAATTCATTCAGTGCACGACTCTCACCGTGCATTATGGGTATTCTCAAGCCGTTGAGCGTGCATCAGCTGTACACTCGTTATTGCGGTGCATTGTGGGATTGAATGAATGCACTCAACATCGTCCACTATGGTTTCGGACACCACTACAAATGGCTGTCCCCTCAAATAGTGCCCTATTTAAGGGTATAGGGGGCAATTTCGGACACAGCCCAGGTTTTAAAGATGGCTGAAACCAACATTTGAATAAATTCATATTTCAATGCTTTGTGACAGTGCCTACTGATTTGGCTGAATTAATAGGTTCCAGTCTGCACTACTATACGGGTCAATGACGTGACGCATCATTTTTTGTCCAAAGGCCTTAATAATAATAATAAAAACAAAACAAAGATATGACATCCAAAGTATGTAAGGTAGATTTGTTTTATTGTATCCAAAAGGTTTTAATTATATTTTGCTACATATAAAAGTATTTTAAAGATTTTGAATTGTCAAAAGGTCATTAGGTTTAACCGTCCAAAGGCTAATACAGCCATTTCATTTGTGAATAAAATATCTTAAAATGTAATAAATGTATATATTTTTTTTTATTCTGGCATGATTTTATAACATCATATATCAACATAGTGCAAAATGGTATTAAAACTATGTGTAGAAGTCGTTGCTTTGTTATGAGAAAGAATGTCCGGGAAAATTAATTTTATTGATGTCATTCGGAGTAACCAATATAAAGGAACCATTTTGGATCAAGTCATGCGGTCAATATCATGTGACAAGATGTGACATCATTCAGACACCTGCAAAGGACCACATGGTCGTGAAGCAAAGTAACTAACTCTCTCTTAACTATTTGAAAAATTAATGTTTTCACTTGCTCATACGCATGTCCTGAAACATCAGGTCTTTCGGTACAACCGCTATAAAACGTGGAAAATGTTGTAATATTTAAAAACTTGTACTAAATATAAAATGTTTGATTGTCCTTTTGCTAGCTAGTTAGCTAGATATCAGCCTGTTAGCATTGTTTGAAAATATCGTCATTCGGTATAACCAAAAGTGTCATTCGGTAAAACCAAAATTTTGGTTAAACCGAATGACTTTTTTGGTGACAAATTTTGTCCATCTTGTAAAAAATGCCAAAAGCAGTGCTAATTGATTATAAAAACCACATAATCTCATTGTTAACACTTAATAAAACTTCAAAATTAATTATATCTCCATTAATGGTTTTTTTTACACTTTTAAAAATATTGATTGAAATTTTGCTCTGAGAAATTTAATGTTTTCCAGTGTTCTGCATATGCAGATTAAAATTTGCTAAGGTCATACTGAATCTTAGTGATCATACAGAGGCACATATGATGTCAGTAAGTTTTATTGCTCTGCTCCAGAGCTGCACACATAAGAGCTGCTGACTCTACAATCTAAAGCATGTGTTCCCTCACTGCTATTACAGTCTCCTTTATCTCAGATGCTGCCGACAGCCTTAGTAATTAATGAGGGTGTGCTTCTGATGTAATTTAGCTTGCTCAGGGTTGAGATACATTACATCAGACTATATGGATTAGAAATCTTTGCATCAAGGCCTTCATTCACCGTTCCAACAGCAGAGAATATACGTTCAAGAACGACCCCTCATTAGGACCAATATTTCGCCATGTTTTAATTGTGTTGAGGATGTCTTTTGTACTTGAAAGCCTCATCGCAAGAATAGCTATAGGATATGTATTAATTGAGCAGGCTTGTTGTCAAATCCAGTAGTTTTTATATGTAACGCTCTTCCATGAGACTCATTAGTAACTCTCAATCAGAATTCTAAATGGCATATGTTGGAAGTCATCCCTTTAGGAAGAGCGGTCATACTGCCGAAATCTACAGCGGTGCCGGCAATGATCAGATTCCTGCGCCAGAGGCGAATTTGTTTATGTCCTACAGCATATGTGGTTACATTTGTGCTACGGTAGAGGAATCCATTTGTTTACACAATTACTGTTTAATTTTCATTGGTATCCAAACATTTAAACATTAAAGCCAACTCATGACATGCACACTGGGCTTAGCATGCGCAAGTAAGTTGCAACAAGTTTTGTAATTGGCAAGATTAATAACATTTACAGCGTGGCGATGCAAATCGTCCTCTCAGCACATGAATAATGGAGAGCGAGCCATCACTTTGAATAATTCATCTCAAAATATCCTTTAGTGCAATTTTTAATGACCAGGGGCAAATCTAGATTTGTGACAACAGCACTATGCCAGCGTAATTAACGAGCTCAGCGGCACTCGCTTAATTGCTGTGAGAAAGTTCCTCGATGCCGGCAGGCTTTGGAACAGGGGGCTGAAATAAACACTAGAGCGGAGGTTAGTTATGGAAGACCCATAAAGAAAACGCTTCACAACCGAGGCTCAATGGCTTAACTGCGCGGTTCTCCTGTGCACGTACCGGCTCTGATCACCACTCATGAGTAGAATATTGATGTTGGGAATTAATTACTTGTTTTACATAGATCCAGACAAAGCCCTCGAAGGGAGAGCAAGCTCTGGGAGCAGAGCAGACTTTGACGGAGGTGGGAAATTAGAATGGGGCTTTAAGAGCTAAGTTGATGTGCGCACTGGGGAAGAAACTTAACAATGTCTGAGATTGCCGATGATTACAATTAGAGTTGCTTATGGAGTTGTTTGCTGCTTGGAGATTTATTTCACAAACATTGTTACTTTCACAATGTATTGCTTTGTCCTTTAAGCTAAATCAAAGGGTGTTCGCTTTTAGCTGTTTTTTAATAAACAGACCTGTAGAAATTTGCTCTTACTGTAATAATAATAATCAGCTTGTAATCACAATTTAACACTGACAATTCAATATTGACAGCTGACCAACCAACTAAAACCAGCTGAACACCAACTTAAAGCAGCTATGAACTTATGAATTTGACATTTTACATATTATTTGCCTATACTATATAGTAGAGAACTAGGATTATTTGAACACAGGGTTAGTGAGAAGCTTGTTATGTCTGACGTCACATGTCACCGCTTCCGGGTACAAACGCTCGACCATGTGCCCCAAGAAAACAACAAACGGTTCAAATATACACTCACGATACCGATATAATCGATATAATCCTACCCATTATCACCATACCGAAATCCCAGATGGCCAGACAGTGATTCATCTTTTATAAATCATTAAAATATTTGTGTCTGGGACGCCAAGAGCACAGACTGTAGTGTACAAGTATTACCTTAACAACATGCCGGATATAGTTTAGTGTTAGCATGTTGCTAAGGTAATACTACAATATAGATACAAATGCTGGGGGATCTTTTGGTGCTGGGAATGATGTCTTAAAATGCTGTCTATGTAGGTAGTGTATGAAGGGTGTACTCACACTAGGCGATCTGAACTGTGCCCGAGCATGTTTGACCCCCAAAGTCTGGTTTGTTTGACTAGTGTGATTGCTCCGTGCTGTGCCCTTGCCCACTTAAAGAGGTGGGAAGGGTTGCCAGGTCTGTGCAACAAAAATAGCCCAGTGGACAGTCAAAAGTAGCCCAAAAATAGCCCAATGTGATATACTCCAACGGGGGGCTGAATTCTCCACTGAATTTGTACATCTGGGGGGGTGTTTTGGAGCACTGAAATCATACGTACGGGGGTGGAAATCAACCCGCGGACTTGGAAACACTGTAGGTGGGCTCAGGTGCGGTACACATGCTACTACTCTTGTGTGTGCTACTGTAACTGTCGTAGACTGCGGTCTTTAACCTCCTTGTTAGAGCACCCGACTCCCATGCCGACGGACCCGGGTTCAAGTCCCGCTTAGAGCAGGCGGTTCAAACAGGAGAGGTTAGATTGGTGCCGTGACCCGGATGGGAGTGAGGTTTAGGGGGGTGAGTGTAACTGTCGTAAGCCAGTAAGAGCTGTGCATGTAAACCTCACTCTAAATTCATCTATCAAAGTCAGTTGCCTCTGTAATAATCTTTTGATACGTGCAGCACAATCAAGTGAAAATTGTTGCGTGGCATAAATGATAAATCTATTAGGCAGTCTATTAGCGAAAGTGTTTTTTTCCGCATTTTCTTCAGAACAAACAGTTGCATCATAAATGACGTAAGCGTGCTTTGGCCTGGAATGTTAAGTGCAATGTGAGTGTAGGCCAGCGGGGGAGTGGGGAGTATGTGCCTAGTGTGAGTCGCCCTAAGTGTATTAGTATTTAGCATATAACAGTTGAACCATATAGCACATTAACACATTTTGCAGACATTACCTTGTCTAAATTAATTGTGGTATGCATTTAAAAAACAAACATCATTTTTTTGTCTTCTAATTGCTATTTGCATGCATTGTTTTCCCATTAGAGACCTCTTGTACTTTTAGTTTACTACTCTCTCTCCTTCTCTTCTCCCTCTTGTTCGTGTTAATTACCTCTAACAAACAACTCTGTATCATGTCAGGCACCCAGAGCCCTTTAAGCTATGTAGGCCTCGTCTCAGGCAGAGCAAGGGCTGGCTCAGGCCTTGCAAAGAGTGCGATCGATCCGCTCTGTGTAATGATGGCTGAAAGATTGCCTGCATCAGAGCCTGATCTGTGCACTGCGGCTGGATTAAGGGAACCATGGATTGCCATCGATTTCTATCTGATACAATCATTTCATTCAGACTCAAATCTCCTGCCTGGTGGAGGGAGACAATCCCTGCAAAGATCTTTTAATTCCTGCCCAGGACCTTCATCACAGGCCCCCCATTCACTACATGCTCCACAATCCTGCCAGGTTAAAACCTATTGTTGTTCTGGCTACTACTGTCAAACTTATTAATTAAGCCAGAGCAGGAGACTAAGACCCTGCTGGTCCTGAGGGGGCTCCGCTTCCTCAGAGAATGGGTCGAATGAGGTCGTTGGCAGGCTTGCACTTACCATCAATTGTTCTTCCTGATACAGTTGTGTTTACCGATACATACAACATCTGCAGTTCACTTTGTGCTCTCTCTGGAGACTGAGGAATGCTTAAACTAATGCATTCTTAGAAGAATGTGTCACTGTGGAGTGTTTTCTAAAAACTGTGATTAAACTATTATGCCCCTTTTTACAAGATGTTATATAAGTCTCAGGTGTTCCCAGAATGTGTCTGTGAAGTTTCAGCTCAAAATACCCCACAGATTATTTATTACACCACATTGTAAATACCCATTTTTGAGTGGAAGGAAAAACATACTGTTTTCGTGCATGTATCTTTAAATGCAAATGAGCTGTTGCTCCCCACCCCACTTTACGGAAGAGGGCGGAGCCTGTACATCTTGTGATACTCTGCCAAAAATATGTGTATATTAGATCTGCGTATTAAAGTGAAAGCAGCGTAATATACAGTACCTACTGCTGTATATGCTGTTAATATAAAATAAACAACAAAAGAAAAACAGAAAATCACTCTCTGCTCTTGACTGAATAACTTCAGTAGCTTTAATAAGAATACATTTCTTACTTGAATGCTGCTGTTAAATGCTCTGGCGAGGAAATAAACATGGCGGACTGTGTACAGCTCACTCAGGGCGGGGTCTATGCAAATAGTGCAGAGTCCGTCAGCAGTTGTGGGCGGGGCCTGTGCAATGTGACGCCACATTGCATAGAAACTGCAAACGGCTTATTCTGAGACAATGCTTATGATTTATGGGGATTAAAAAAGAGGAGTGGCTGGATGTTTACCATTATAGGGTGGATGTTTACACACTGCCAACACACATTTATGTTCAAACACCATGGAAAAGTGAATTTTGCATAATATGTCCCCTTTAACTTTTAACATTCCCCTTTATGCTTATTGTAGATCTCTCATATAAAGCAGTTCGTATTTAATGTAATATCATAGTTCTGTTTTTTCATGAATTACTTGCAGTCCAGATCAGTTCTGTTTGAGAATAAACATTACATTCGCAGCAGTATATCAGCATCAAAGATACTCCCCACTGAGAGCTGATCCATTTCCCTTGATCCAGGTTTCTTTCAGCCCATTATATCAGTCTCTTACCATGCAGATCAATTATGCTCTCATGTATCACACTGTCATGGACATCCTTCTTAAAGCCTTCTTATAAATTGCACACTTCAATTAGTCCAATTCAAGAAGCAGGGCAGTGATTCACCCTTACGCATGAAAACAAACAGGCATGGGATTTATTGATTTTAGCCAGCTTTTCTTAAGACATTGATTAAATCCCAGTATTATCTCTCCAAAGTGGAGGGAGTGTTGTTTTTGTGGCAAATTTTGTTTGCATTAGCACATAAACTTGTGGGATCCCATCTAAGGCTACATTCGCACCACAAGCCAAAGTGTCCGATATCTGCTCAACTGCTCACGACCAATTCGTACGTATTTTATGAGGTGGCTAATTCGTATGAATTCGTACGACCTCACTCGTACGAATTCGTACGATTTGTCTAAACCCCGGTGACGGGTAGGTTTAGGGGTGGGGTTTGGGGTAGGTCATTCGTATGAATTCATACAAATTTGTCAACTCGTAAAATACGTACGATTTAGCAAAAAACATATGAATTTGTACGAGTGTGGTCGTGTGAATTCGTACGAATTCGCCACCTCGTAAAATTACCTCGTAAAAGTATGAATTGCAGTGAGATCGGGTTGGTTTTGTGATATTATTCAAATGACTTTTCAAATGTGCCACATATCAGACACTGATATAAACAGTGCTTCTCTAAATGGCATTGTGTGTGTGTGTGTGTGTGTGTGTGTGTGTGTGTGTGTGTGTGTGTGTGTGTGTGCGTGTGTGTGTGTGTGATTGTACCCAGAATACTCCATGTTCTTACAGGAAAGCCACAGGAGTTTAAATATTAACACAGACACCCTTTCAATCTGTCTTCTTGCCTTCACAGGTTCAATTAATGAAGGTCTTGCAATGGATATAAGATCACTCCTTGAGGTCAAGAGAAAGCTTCCCCTTCACAATCTTGCTCAGCTGCAGCCGGTGGAGAAAACTTTGCCTCTGCCATTACATCTGACCTTCCGATTGATTTATCGCAATCAACTGGAAGGAAAGAGGAATTCAGGCACTGTCTATGTGCTGAGCAAAGGCACCTTGGGACTGCAACAGACAGTTCACAGCCTCCCATCAATTTCCAGTGACAGGAACAAGAGCTACAGCGGAAAGGTGCAGGGCTGCAGAGCGGGGAAAGAAGGGGAGCCGGGCAGTCAAGAAGATCCCTAAGGTGTCCACTACTTAATTAGCTTTGTAAGAAAACAATCAGGTTAACAAGCAAAACAAAGTTATTAGATTCCCCACATTATCCAGCATGGCCTAGAGAGGCCTGTCTGTATCAGACCCGCACTCCACTGTCACACCTCACTTCTGCTCACTTTAATAGCTGCTGTATTAACTATTGGGGCAGCAGAAATCACGGTCTGGTGGGGGGTTGGTCGCCAAGGTGAGGGGGCACAGTGTCTGAGGTGACGCTGTCTTTACCAAGGGTGTGTACCATTCAGAATTGAATTGGAGGTACTTTATTTTCAGTATGTGTACTTACAGTGTACTTACCTAAGAAAGTACTGGGTAATGTACGGTAACTACAGGGGTTAAGGTTAGGTTTAGGGATAGGTTCAGGGTTAGTACCTAGTTATTACCCAGTTATTGTAATTAGCATAAGCACATGGGGAACAGGACTGTAAAATAAATTGCTACCGAATTGGAAATGCCTTTTAGATCCCAAAATTGTAGGTAATTTCAATTTACGGTGGTATAATTAGAGTTTATATTAATGAGAAATAGAAATAACTGTTGTATGTGTTGTTATTAAAGGAAAGGCTCACCCAAAAATAAAAATTCTGTCATCATTTATTCATCCTAATGTCATACCAAACCACTTTTGTTCATTTGTGGAACAAAAAATAAGGTATTTTTAATATTCTGTAATTATTTTTGCCCTACAGTGGTTAAGCAAGCACATTTGAGCTGCCGTTTATCATATTTGACGTGCTTTATGTATTTGCTTTGATTTAATGTTTATATCTGCATTAAAGCCTAAAACATCTGTTCATCATATAAAGCTATTGTGTCTTTTCGGAAGTCTTGGATTAAACATCTTGATTCATGTGGATTACTTTTGGAGAGTCTGTTGTAATTGTTGATTACATAGACTTTCAATAAATGGACACAACGAGGATAAAATGGTTTAAGGTTTAACTTTATTGTCCATTCTGTTTGTCACAGAGCGGAAATTTGTCTTTGATACTAGTGTCATCCATATATACATAAATACATCCACATGAGTGCTTAACAACACAAACACAAAATTAAACAGAATTACACGTATTTCTTCTGTCCAAATGAATTTTGAGTCTATGCCCAGATGGGAGCATTTCAAAAATAGAGTGAAGGGGGTGAGTATGGTCTTTAAAAATTGCAATTGCCTTTTTTTTTTTTTTCTCCATAAAATGATAAAATAAGTCCTGGAGTGAGAGTTTTTATGCCAAGTGAGCTTATTTACCTGATTAACTATTTGTGAAAGTTTGTTCTTCTGTTTAACTGTTAGATTATCATACCATGAAGCGATATACAAACCCGATTCCAAAAAAGTTGGGACACTGTACAAATTGTGAATAAAAAAGGAATGCAATGATGTAGAAGTTTCAAATTTCAATATTTTATTCAGAATACAACATAGATGACATATCAAATGTTTAAACTGAGAAAATGTATCATTTTAAGGGAAATTTAAAATTTCATGGCATCAACACATCTCAAAAAAGTTGGGACAAGGCCATGTTTACCACTGTGTGGCATCCCCTCTTCTTTTTATAACAGTCTGCAAACGTCTGGGGACTGAGGAGACAAGTTGCTCAAGTTTAGGAATAGGAATGTTGTCCCATTCTTGTCTAATACAGGCTTCTAGTTGCTCAACTGTCTTAGGTCTTCTTTGTCGCATCTTCCTCTTTATGATGCGCCAAATGTTTTCTATGGGTGAAAGATCTGGACTGCAGGCTGGCCATTTCAGTACCCGGATCCTTCTTCTACGCAGCCTTGATGTTGTAGTTGATGCAGTATGTGGTCTGGCATTGTCATGTTGGAAAATGCAAGGTCTTCCCTGAAAGAGACGATGTCTGGATGGGAGCATATGTTGTTCTAGAACTTGGATATACCTTTCAGCATTGATGGTGCCTTTCCAGATGTGTAAGCTGCCCATGCCACACGCACTCATGCAACCTCATACCATCAGAGATGCAGGCTTCTGAACTGAGCGCTGATAACAACTTCGGGTTGTCCTTGTCCTCTTTAGTCCGGATGACATGGCGTCCCAGTTTTCCAAAACGAACTTCAAATTTTGATTTGTCTGACCACAGAACAGTTTTTCCACTTTGCCACAGTCCATTTTAAATAAGCCTTGGCCCAGAGAAAATGCCTGCGCTTCTGGATCATGTTTAGATATGGCTTCTTTTTTGACTTATAAAGTTTTAGCCAGCAACGGCGAATGTCTATTTTGACCTTCCCTCAAACACTGTAGTTGAAGCCGAGGCCTGGAAGAGTTTGGTTCGTGTTGTCGACATGTTGAGAAAACGCTGTTTTCATACTTTACATACTTTTCCTTGTGGCAGACAGTCGGAGTACTGCAGGTATTAAGCAGTTCTTAAAGGATTTAGAAGTTGACTGGTTCTCTTGTCTCTTCTCTAATATGTTAATGATAGGCAGCGTGTACAAGGCAGAGATCTGAAACCATTCAGCTGTGCACAATTTCAAGATCATTTGTGATTTATATAAATCTAGAAGATCAGCATGCGTATGCTTTTTGTGTGTAAGTTCATTCTCAATTACATGTATATACGCACATTTGAGAAATGATTGTAAGGTCAAACGTAGGATGGTTCCTATGCAACATTTTATAATCTGAGTGCGAAACCTGTGGAAGAGAAACAGGAAATGGAAGACCTGAAGTGGAGTTGGAGCTGAGTGGTTACTGCTCCACTCATACTTCCTGAAGAATCATCTACAAACTGGTCTGAAATGTAAGTTACATGATTTTAAGTTATTTATTGAACCACTGAAGCAATATCATACTCATAAGAGTGCTGTCAGAGGTAAACTAGACAGACCAAAATAACATAAATCAAGCTTACAAAATGAAATCTTCTTATTTAGAAGATACCTAGAAATTGCTCAAATCGTTGGATAGCAATTCCGTAAATTCCTCTTCCTCTCAATCCAATTCATATTCCAGTTAAACCTCCAGTGAGCCGTTGCTAATTCATATCAAATTCCAACTAATCAACTGAAAAGGAGCCAGTTCTTAAATTCTGAATTTCACCCAACCATGGTGCTTACATGATTGTTTTTCAAAGCAATATCTGAAATTGCAAAGACGCATTTATGTTTTGCTGTAAAGATTACCACATTTGTGTGCGCATTTCTCCTATGTTCATGCCTCCCTTTGTTTTGGCATCAGCCTGGGTGATCCCATGCATTAATGTACTCACACAAACTAAAGCCGGTGATAAAACAAGCCTAGCACATAAAACAGCAGCTGTCCACACACACTAAGATGGGCTTTCAGTCCACCCAAAGCAGACTCAATACCTATAGCGCTCTACAAGGGCTTTTATATGTTTTGACATAAATTGGAGGCACTGGAGGGCAAATCTCCAATTTGGACCGGGCCCCATCCAAACAAAATGAAGCTCTGCCTCGTATAAGCTTGTAACTTAAGCAGGTCCATTTCCGTTCTCCAAAACAGCCTGAAATAAGCAATTGGTTTATTTACTCTAATGACACCAGTGAGGTTTGAACGTATGCAGTGGAACTGAACGTGACCCACCGTCATGACTGGAGCTGAGTGGAGAAGCAGAGCAGATGCTACAGTTCGGGTGTGGTTGGCAAAAGAGTGCTTGGCTTGGCTGAAGGCCATCCTTTCCCACTGGGCTGTGGCCAGTAGAGATGCTTTTATTATGAGCTAGCCTCCCAAAGCTGCTAGGGAACCAGGGGATCAGGTTTAATACCAGCCAGCTGCTTGAACTGAGTTCTTCGGCTATATCAGAGAGAGATATTGAGATATCAGGGAGAGAGCATTTGTGTACGGAAGCATAATTATCAGCAAACAAGATATGATAATAAAACCAATACCTTATTGGTTTGATCAATGCTGATTTACTGATCAGCCTCACAAAATTGAAAATGTGTGAAGAGGGCAGTAAAGTGAACTCATTCCCAACATTTGAACAAAGTGTTTTTCAGGGCTGTAGATAATAAATTGCAGGTTCAAGATGCTGTGCTGATGTTTTTTCAGTCAGTGGGCAGTGACATATACTCACTCTCTAAAAAATGCGGGGTTAAAAACAACACAAGCTGAGTTGAAAATGGACAAACTCAATGGTTGGGTTAAATATATGCCCAATGTGCTGGGCAGTTTTTTTTAACCCAACTATTGTTTAAAAATTACTATATGGCTCTACTCTAAAAAATGCTGGGTTAAAAACAACCCAAGTTGGGTTGAAAGTGGACAAACTCAGTGATTAGGTTGTTTTGACCCAGCGGTTGGGTTAAATGTTTCCCCAACGTGCTGGGCGGTTTTATTTAACCCAACTATTGTTTAAAATACTATATGGCTGAATTAAATGAACACAAAATAGGTTGGAAATTAAAAATCAGACTAGAGGCAACAATAATAATCAAAAGGTGAACATTTATTAATAAGCAATTTGATAAATGTTTATTGTTTAATTATTATTCATCAAACTTAAATGTTCATTTCCAGTATACTTTGGGTTCATTTTAAGCAAGCAATACAGTAATTTTTAAACAATAGTTGAGTTATATAAAACTACCCAGCAGGTTGGGCAAACATTTAACCCAACCACTGGGTTAAAACAACCCAATCACTGGGTTTGTCCATTTTCAATCCAACTTGGGTTGTTTTCAACCCAGCATTTTTTAGAGTGTAATAAATGTTAATAATAATTTATTAATATGTATATATAAACTTAATGTAAAGTGTAATCAAAATGTTGTTGTTGTTGTTGTTGTTAGTTACAATTAATATTTTATAGCATTAATTTGTTTGTTAATTTACAAATATGCCACTGATTATGGTCATCATATGTTTATTCATTATGTAACAACATAAATGTAACAATATAAGTATGTATATGACAACCAAGATCAATAGTATTTTTTGTAAATTAACATTACGCTAATAAATGCTCTAAAATTATTGTTACTTAATGACTTAATGACATTAACAAATGTTAGCATATAGATTTATTTACTTTTATGTATATTACTGAATTATTATGCATACTTTTAATTTTGTGTGATCAAATTTCTCGTTCGTTATAGTTAAATCCCTAATTTTGTTGTGTCCATTTTTGATGCTAGGAGGCACGTAGGACACACAGTCACCCAGAACCACATCTGCTTACAGTGATTCCCAACAGAGATTTTCGGTTTGAAAGGGTCTATGTTTTTTTTTAGTGAGTTAACAGTCAAACTGAAAGATTAAATCTCTGCAAATATTAGGTGACATCTTCAATATTATATGCATTTTAATATAGCCTCTTAGTGTAGCCCAACTTTTAATCCCTCTTAGGTCCCCTTTTCAATTTACACCTAGTGAGTTACTGTTTTAGCTAAGTGTTATTTTATTTATTTACTGACAATTAAAAACTTTAACCTTCCCACTCCATTTTTGATTATATCCTCCAAGGAATACCCAAATGTTGTAAGTGTGGAAAGTTGGATGATTTATGCCCTCAACAGTTGCAGTGTTGCCTACGTAGCAAAAGGAGAGGAGCTAACATGCTAAAGCTAGTCACAACACACCAGGTGCATTTGAAACATCATATCCTTCAACTGGAAACACTGCCCTTCTAAAATTCATACACGAGATAGCAGACTACATTGTGTATAGAACACAATTTGGGACTCAACTATGTTGCTAACACAATAATGTAACAAATTTAGCACATCAGGTTTTTGCTAATACTTACCTGTAAAAGGCCTGTTAAAGTTTCATTCACCACTATAAACACCACACTTGAGTATTTCAGATGAGATTTTGCATATCATATACTTGCGTGTGTGTGTGTTTATAGCACACATGCTTGTAAATAAAAGGGGCAAAAGTGCAGCTATTTCCATTTGCTACTTAGCAATATTTTGTATGTATGAAGCAAGGAGGTGAGAATCCATAAATCTTTGAAACATGCACATTATTGCTGTTTTTATGTTGAACTTCTGCTAGTGTATGAGTGCTACAAACAACATTTGCTTTAACTACACAATCTGTTCCTCATGGCGGCCATTTGGTTTATTGACTATATGCGGTTCACTGTTGCGCTACTGTGCGCAGCGGTGAGGGTAAAGTCTTTCCTCCAATAATCCACTAAGTGACAACAATGCCATTTTAGGAGCAATACAGTGAATTATGTAAACTGTTTGGGAACATTTCACCTGATATTGCTGCCGTTAATCACTGAGAGGTCTTATGAGGAGCTGGAAAACTCTCATAAATCAGTTTAGGGTAGCGTGACACTCAAGCAGGGTTTCTGGAGTCTGCAGCTGTGTCCCAAGAACCCAGTAATCTCTTTTTTTAAAAGAAGCAGATATGATGGCAAAATCAATTTTATTTATTATCAGTATAGTGTGCTTATGCTAATGCGATGAAATTGTGGAACAATTGACCTCACACAATGGCACAAACCTCTGCATGACTGTGTCGGCTAAAGCTGTTTGCAAACGAATTCAATTAAATATCAATCCCCGGAGAAACTGATAGATTTTATTGTACTCAAAACGTAACACCCTGTCCTTACGCTGTCCATTAACAAAGATATACACTGACCTCTGCACAATTGCATAGTGCTTAAGAGGCACCTGGATGCACCAGATACTATAGAAAAACAACATCCTTTTTCTTCCATTCTTTCAATCCTTTCTTTTTATCCACAGGGTGTGGACACATTAGCGAAATCATGAGCATAAACTACGATGGAAACATTTTTACTGAATAAAATCCTTGATGCGTATCAAAAAAAGTTATGGGATGGCATAACTGGACCAACCAGCGGACCGATCTCGTTGTACAGCATCTGAAATGCTGTTTTGGTCATTCTGTAGTGCCTGAGCAAAGTCTGTCGTTAAAGTGGTTCGGTATAACTCCCTCCCAGAAGCGACTCACATGATTTCGTTCACAAACACAAGGCATCTAAATGCAAGATAACATGCAGCATTTACTGTGTTTCAGCTGCACGCTCCAAGGCGCAAGTAATCTATTATATACAAAAGTTATTACATACAGTGGCTTCTCCTATTGCAACAACTTTCATTTTTTTTATCAGGAAATAACGATTTTGTTCTGTGCACAAGTTAAATTCAAAACTTTGGATGGAAACAGTCTATTGGTCATACTGTGGCAATGTATGAAGCACCATTCACACAGAAGTCACTTTCAAACCAAGCAGCTCTCTGTTGGTCAATGCAATAATTCTGTGTGACCAACTTGAACCCATTGCGAAATCTTCTCAGGGAAATCTTTCACCCTCAAACGAAATTCCCGATCGTGTCAATTCCTATTGAAATGACTGGATTTCACCCGTGAAAATTCTTTGAACAATGGTAAATGTGACTGAACCTTTAGTCACTTTCTTCCTAACTTAGTCATTGCCTTCATTTCATTCTTACCTTTCTTCATTCTTGTCATCATTTCTTCCTTAGTCACTTCCTTCTTTCCCTCCTTATTTATCTACCCACTGACACACTGACCTTCCTCCCTTCCTACTTACTTCCACTTCCCACTTACTTCCTTACCTCCTTTTTACCTACACATTTCCATTCTTCTTTCCTCCCTTCTTTACCTACTTCCTACTCTTCTGTCCTTATTTACCTACCTACTTGCATATTTACTTTCCTCCTTCTTTCCTTACTTGCCTACCTTGCTCTCCTTACCTACCTACTTATTTCCTTTTGTGCTTTCCTTACTTTGGTACCACTTATTCACTTCCTTAGTCACTTCCTTCCTAACTTCATTAGTCATTGCCTTCCTTTCTTTCTTCTTTCTTTTCTTTTCTTTCAATCATTTCTTCCTTAGTCACTTCCTTCCTTGCCTCCTTATTTTTTACCTACCAACTTATTTCCTTTCTTTCCTTCCTCCTTTCCTGACGATACTAATTTACTTTACCTCCTTCCTTCCTTCCTTACCTACTGAATTCCTTACCTCATTTTTACCTACACATTTCCATTCTTCTTTACTTACTTCCTATTCTTTTCTCCTTATTTACCTACCTACTTGTGTATTTACTTTCCTCTTTCTTTCCTTACTTGCCTACTTCAATCACTCCCTCCTTACCTACCTACTTAAGCCGTGTTTCCACCGCAGGAACTTTCCCCAGGAACTAGGGACTTTGGGGTGGTACTTGGTGTGTTTCGACCGCAGGGACCAGGGTCTAAATGAAGTTCCGGGTAAAATTTGTTGGTAAAATTTGAGGTAGTACTTTTTCAAAGTTCAGGAACTTTCGGGGGTGGGACTTGGGCACTGAACATGCTGATTGGTTGAGTTCACGCAGCATTTTGATTGGTTGACTCCACACAGCATTTTATTTCAAGCACCATTTTTAAAAGTCTGTTGCGGTGCGTGCAGTAAGAGTTGTTTGCTATTTGATTCAACAATGGAGTCTAAAAAATACAACCGATGGACCGACGACGAGGCACATAAGCTTATTAAGCTTATATGCGGAGGATGAGCTCCAGCAGGAACTGGAAAGTCTCGTGCAGTCTTACGTCACCAGACTAATTTGCCTAATCTTCACGGTACTTTAGGAAACGCAGACAGCAACAGGAACGGGGGGGAAAAAAGTTCCTGGGACAAACTGTTCGGGGTATTTTCGGTGGAAACGTGCCTTTATTTCCTTTTGTGCTTTCCTTACTTTGGTACCACTTATTCACTTCCTTAGTCACTTATTTCCTTCCCTCCTTACTTTTCTTTTTTTCCTCTCTTCCTTACCGTACATATTTACTTATTTACTTCTTCCTATGTTCCTTGCTAACATCCTTCTTTCATTTTTTCCTTCTGCACTGTTCTAATTGGTTTAATTTTGAAAGCAACATCTGAGTTACGCTTATTAACATTTGGGACATTTTTGACTTTGTCTGCTTATTCAGAGTTTGGGATATCTGTAGTTTTTATTTTAACGGGAGTGTCTATGGTCTTCATGAAGCCATCACGAAAGATCATGTGTGCTAAATGTAACATTAAGTATATAATTGAGAGTCAGAATTAAATAAAAACACAGTATGTCTGTGAAACACAGATTTACCTAAACTCCTCAGGAAAAACTAGTCCCATCCCAATTGAAATTTACTTTCAGATATGACCAAACAGGACTGTACATTCCCAAAGCATTTGGACACATTGGTGAATGAAGATGTTCCTATATTGATATAACATTAAATCACCTCACACATATGGTCATGTCTGTCCGTGTCCTGAAACAAGACTAAGAAACTGATTTGTAACCCAGGTTTGAACGTCTCTCTGGTGCTTGCATGTGTGTTTATCTGCATGCACAGAGGAGGTGTGCTAATGGAGTCCATCTCAGAGGTGAAAATGGTAATCCATCAGAACCTCCTCCTCCTCCTCCCATGACCCCCTGTGTTCAGCAGCTGCTTGAAGAAAGCCAGAGGTTGCCCATCCAGTCTGGAAATCCCCTTAAAACTCTACAACCCCTTAGACAGTACAAGAGAAATGGCATCCTGTGTTGACAATATGTAACATGGCGGCTTATATCTTGTGCAGAGCCACAGTTTTAGTGATCATATTCTTGCTATGAAGTTTCTTGGGGGGGTTAGTGGATGGTGATTGATTCGGGAGGTTCTGCACACCGCCTGTTTAGGTTGCCCTCTTGTACAGTTCATTGGTTCTCCACTTTAAAGGCTACGCTCCCTTCCTCTGTTTCACTTCTTTTTTGAAGTGTCAGCAGAAAATTGAGAGAATGTCCTGAATGTGTTCTGCCTTTCACCACAGGACTAAAAGCTTGCTTGCCAAAAAATGAAAGCTTTATTGCCTTGATTGTTGTTGATCTTGTAGCCAAAGGCCTAGATGAAACTTGCTGCACATTTTCCGCAGTGATTTTGAGAAAAAAAAAAAAAAATGCAGAAATCTGAAATGGATTTATTGATTTAAGTAAATTTTTTGAATGGATTTAAATCTGTTAAGTTTTCCGTGGAGCTACAGACGTCAGTTCTGTGTGGTGTTTTTATATTTGCTAAATATCTTTTTTCAAATGTTAAACTATTTCTGTTGAGTATACAAAAGGTAGTTCACAAATACTTTCATTGATGCATCTTTAAAGTTTGATTGATTTTAAAATGACCCTGTTGTTAAACCCAGAACTTTGCCCTTCCTTACAGCACCTAAAGCAAGACTTAAAACCTTCAGTAACCTCTAAATGTATGTGCTCCTGTGTGCTTTTTATCTGTGTGCGTTATGATTCATTTTCTATGTTCACCTATAGTGAAGACCTAGCCATTGTAAAATGGCTGGGGGCAACTTTCTCTAGCAAAAAAATGAATGCATTAAACTGCAGGATGATTTCTGGCCTGGATGAGAGTCTCATTGGCTTGCATTTTTTATGAGAACAGCTGCTCCAATCTCTCCTCTGTTCACAGCCGGGCTTGCTTAATCACACAGTTTATCCCTGCAGCCCCACTGACAGGGCAAAGGCAAGGCAGGCAGAGCAGCAAGGGGCCTGAGAGAAAGATGAGAGGAAGAAGGCGAAGCAGAGAGACAGATGAGGAGAAAAGAGAAAGAAACCTGATAGTAGAAATAAAAAGTTCTTGAGTATGAAGTTTTTAACTGAAAATACTGTCGCTATTTACTCACCTTCATGTTGATCCAAAAACATTTGTTTCAGTAACTGCGTTTCCACTACCCTTTAAATTGTGCAAGTTGAAAATACGTCCAATAAAAAAAAAAAAAAAGTACATTTTGCAAAAACTCCCATATATTGCAAAAAAGTTTTTACGCTGGCATAAGGTGGTTTTTCAGGCAATTCGGAAAAAAGAAAATTTCGCAAAACTGCAATGGAAACTTTTTTTTGCATTTACAGGTCAATTGGCCTATGTAAAAGTCTATTATTGTTTAAAAATGGCGCGGTATGTTTAGACAGAAGACGAGAAGAGTTCTTTATTAAACTCATAAAAGACAAAAGAATTACAGGAATCCTGGTTTCTACACAACAAAGAAATGCCGCAATTTATCAAGACCTCGAGGCAGATAGGAGAGAGAAACACCCAGAAACACCTCATACGTGGCCATTCCCAAGTATAAGGGGCTTTCCTTGCCATTAATGCTTGGATAACACACCTACGTCTCCTTCCTCCTTAAACCTACTAACTTCCATTGCTATGATTTTGAGATGGTCCTCACTGCAGAACATGAGATCCAGGGGGCGAGGTTGGATCCAGATCCAACTCCTCCCACTTTACATATGCCTAAACCTAGGCTGCGTTCCAGTTCATTTTTTTATGCCCTTCCCTCGCTAACTTCCCTCAGTCTCGTTGACTCAGATGTACGTCATTGCCTACGTTGCACAAGTGCCCACTACTGGCGGAACTCGTGCAATGGGCTGATTTAGAACGTCCTAAGCCCTTGATCACTTGGAATCTGCTATGGAGTTGATTTATTATTTAAATTTTTTTCCCTACGAAACGGTTTAATGCAGCATTCTATATGTATATAGGTGTGTTTGGGTTGTTTTAGATATTTAAAAAAAAAAAAAAAAAATTAAGTTGTTTGTGGTGGGGTAAATTAAACGCAATATACAGTGACGTCACAATCATGTTGCATTGTGGTATATGGAGCTGCCTGAAGTGTACATATGAAGTAGACTCGCTCCCTCTGTCCAAATTGAGGGAGCGAGGGTCTGTCCATATCAACTTCCCTCGTCCACTTCACAAAGTGGAACGCACTTCAAAATGGCGGCAGGGATTCCCCCAAGGGGAAGTGCTTAGGGAAATTCGCGAGTGCGTGTCTAAATGTGGAGTGGAACGCAGCCCTACCCGTCTCCACACCCTGGATCTAAACCTAACCCATCTCCACCCCCTGGATCTCCACCCAAAATTTAGCGTTTCCATCACTCATTTCTGATGCGATACTTCAAAATGCCCATAAAACAGGGTAATGTAAACATAGCTAATTATAGATAAACACAATCTAAACTAATAACACATTAATAATTGTATGTTTAATTGAATAGATTCAGTAAATACTGACAGGGCAGGGTGGTGAAAGTAAGTGAAACCCTGAATTTAGTAACTTATAGATCCTCCATTAGCAGCAAAACCTCCACCAATACTTACTGTAGCAACTTTACTGAATTATAACCCATTTTGGACCATTACCTAGTTGGCTAAAATAGCCAACTATTTATGTGTATATTTAAATTGGTAAAAGAAGTCCTAGGTTGTAAAGTAGTCCATTTAAACTCTTAACAAATAATATTTTATTTAAAAATATGCACACATTTACTCTTGTTTGTGTGTCTTATATGTCAAAATTGTAAAAATCGTCTCGTCTCATCACATTCAGTTTTGAATGACATTTAAATGATAGCATATTTTCACTTCAAAATGGAGAAATTCCATAAAAAGTTGAGTAGTTTGCATCACTGTATGTTACTGTGGGTCGTTAAACATATCCATCGTAAAACAGATATTACATGTTTAGCTACTTATATCGTACCACGCACGCACTGTAAAAACTGTAAAAACTAGTCAGACCAACCTAAAAATGTAACTTGTTAAACTGTCTGTCATCATAACAACAAACAGAGCGGTGCGTAATGGAGAGCAGCACTGAGAAATATCAAATATTGGGGGGACAATTTGGCCATTTCCAATTATTGGGAGGGGACTTGTCCCTCTCAATGCCTATGGTGGTTACGGCTCTGATAAAAAAAATATGAGCATTATTAATCTGTTCCAATCTTGTAACTGCTTACATGTTTTTATTTCACTCATCAGTCCTTCTTAATTTCTGTAGGATACACTGAATAGCACAACAGCGCCTTTCCTAATTAATCAAATAATCCGTGAAAATTGAATTAATAACCTTCTGTTATGATAAAACTATTTGATCATTAATCTTGACAGCTTGAGCCAGCACTGAGCTCTTTATTTTTAATAACTGAAGTGTATTGCCGCCCCATCTCATGGTCACAGAGGACATTCGGCCCAGGACATCGAAACTGGAGAGTGAAGCGGTGAGGATGTCTGTGTCTGACCACGGGACTGACAGACGGGCCGCAGCACGGTCGTCTCAGCACATCAGGGTGTAACAGGAGCAGCTGAAAGACAAGGAGCATCAAGCCCCCATGTGAACCCGCCGGGACGCCCATCCCTTTCGGCCAATTACAGCGCCGCGCTGCCAGCAGCAGACTGAATAATACCCCTGTCTGATAACACTGTAAACTCTGACCACCCTCTGTAAGTATTCACAGACAACCGCACATCCGGATGCTTCGTTATGAATGCCCTATGAAAGAAAGAGATCAGCCACGGTGTCTCATAAATGCCCATCATGTGCATTACGCACACACGCAAACACAGACGCATTATCTTATCTGGTTTCTGTATGCAGGGCCATGCAGACTGGGTGGAGACCCTGTGGTTGTAAAGCATTCTGGTATCACGGCTGTGTTTTATGAGCATCTCCTATAGGAGATATTACTCCAGCACAGACATTGCACCTCTGCTGGTATCAGGACTGATGCACTGAATCATTCACTATTCATCTATGAGCACATGTAGTGGCCCGAACTGAATCAGACAGGAAAGGCTCACAGCACGTTCTGATTGGTTTTGCTCGCAGGCAAATTTCACAGTCTCGTGAATAGAGCGACCTCCCACTTTTTCAGCAGCTTTGGTTTTTTTAAGTATTTTTCCCATTTGTTTTCTAAGTAGGGAGTTCTGTGCTTTAAACCAAACCAATATAACAACAAACAAAATTTGAAGCAAATAAGTATTTGAAAATGTAGATTTTTTTCTTTATTTAAAGGGATAGTTCATCCAAAAATGGGTTAAAATTATCACATGAAAAATGGGTTAAAATTATCCATGATTTACTCACCCTCAAGCCATAGGTGTATATGACTTTCTTCTTTCAGACGAACACAATTGGAAATATATTAAAAAAATATCCTGGCTCTTCCAAGCTTTATAAT